>NC_089847.1:67210540-67535864 GCF_035609145.1 Eleutherodactylus coqui | reverse complement strand
GGTTCGCCATTTGCTTTCCTTAATTGGGAAAAAAAAATACCTGCTCTCCAAGAGTTATAATAACTCTGCTACCCTCACGTTCTGTGACACATAAGCAGGGACACAGCACAGTTATTAAACTTAGATAATTCATTCACTAGAGGCAGTGGGGCCTTTCGTTTTCCAAAAAGGGCAAAAATTATATTTGGCCTGCAGTCTTGCGCCAATTTATTTCCTGCCTGGGAAATCTAATCACTGGTAATACAGCATGCTGAGGGGTAGGGGTAAGCCTAGAGGACGTGGACGTGGACGTGGCCGAGGACGCGGAGGGCCAAGTGAGGGTGTGGGCACAGGCCAAGCTCCTGATCCAGGTGTGTCGCAGCTGTCTGCTGCGCGATTAGGAGAGAGGCACGTTTCTGGCGTCCCCACATTCATCGCCCAATTAATGGGTCCACGCGGGAGACGGTTATTAGAAAATGAGCAGTGTGAGCAGGTCCTGTCCTGGATGGCAGAAAGTGCTTCGAGCAACCTATCGTCTACCCGCAGTTCTGCGCCGTCCACTGCTGCCAATCCGAATCCTCTGTCTGCTGCTCCTCCTTCCTCCCAGCCTCCTCAGTCCACTACAATGACACCTGCTCAGGAGCGGGAACACTCCCAGGAACTGTTCTCGGGCCCCTGCTTAGATTGGGCAGCAGCGGTTCCTCTCCCACCAGAGGAGTTTATCGTCACTGATGCCCAACCATTCGAAAGTTCCCGGGGTCCGGGGGAAGAGGCTGGGGACTTCCGCCAACTGTCTCAACAACTTTCTGTGGGTGAGGAGGACGATGACGATCAGACACAGTTGTCTTGCAGTGAGGTAGTAGTAAGGGCAGTAAGTCCCAGGGAGCAGCGCACAGAGGATTCGGAGGAAGAGCAGCAGGACGATGAGGTGACTGACCCCACCTGGTGTGCAACGCTTACTCAGGAGGACAGGTCTTCAGAGGGGGAGTCAAGGGCATCAGCAGGGCAGGTTGCAAGAGGCAGTGCGGTGGCCAGGGGTAGAGGCAGGGCCAGACCGAATAATCCACCAAGTGTTTCCCAAAGCGCCCCCTCGCGCCATGCCACCCTGCGTAGGCCGAGGTGCTCTAAGGTCTGGCAGTTTTTCACAGAGACGCCTGACGACCGACGAACAGTGGTGTGCAACCTTTGTCGCGCAAAGCTCAGCCGGGGAGCCAACACCAACAGCCTCACCACCACCACCATGCGCAGACATATGATGGCCAAGCACCCCGCAAGGTGGGACAAAGGCCGTTCACCGTCTCCGGTTTGCACCCCTGCCTCTCCCCCTGTGCCCCAACCTGCCACTGAGATGCAACCCCCCTCTCAGGACACAGGCACTACCGCCTCATGGCCTGCACCCACACCCTCATCTCCGCTGTCCTCGGCCCCATCCAGCAGTGTAGTTCAGCGCACCGTTCAGCCGTCGCTTGCGCAAGTGTTCGAGCGCAAGCGCAAGTACGCCGCCACGCACCCGCACGCTCAAACGTTAACCGTCCGCATCGCAAAATTCATCAGCCTTGAGATGCTGCCGTATAGGGTTGTGGAAACGGAGTCCTTCAAAAGTATCATGGAGGCGGCGGCCCCGCGCTACTCAGTTCCCAGTCGCCACTACTTTTCCCGATGTGCCGTCCCAGCCCTGCACGACCACGTCTCCCGCAACATTGTGCGCGCCCTCACCAACGCGGTTACTGCCACGGTCCACTTAACTACGGACACGTGGACAAGCACAGGCGGGCAGGGCCACTACATCTCCCTGACGGCACATTGGGTGAATTTAGTGGAGGCTGGGACAGAGTCAGAGCCTGGGACCGCTCACGTCCTACCCACCCCCAGAATTGCGGGCCCCAGCTCGGTGCTGGTATCTGCGGAGGTGTATGCTTCCTCCACTAAAGCACCCTCCTCCTCCTCCTCCTCCTCTGTCTCACAATCAAGATGTGTTAGCAGCAGCATGTCGCCAGCAGTCGGTGTCGCGCGGTGTGGCAGCACAGCGGTGGGCAAGCGTCAGCAGGCCGTGCTGAAACTACTCAGCTTAGGCGATAAGAGGCACACGGCCCACGAACTGCTGCAGGGTCTGACACAGCAGACCGACCGCTGGCTTGCGCCGCTGAGCCTCCAACCGGGCATGGTCGTGTGTGACAACGGCCGTAACCTGGTGGCGGCTCTGCAGCTTGGCAGCCTCACGCACGTGCCATGCCTGGCCCACGTCTTTAATTTGGTGGTTCAGCGGTTTCTGAAAAGCTACCCACGCTTGTCAGACCTGCTCGTAAAGGCGCGCCGGCTCTGCGCACATTTCCGCAAGTCCCACACGGACGCTGCCACCCTGCGCACCCTGCAACATCACTTTAAGCTGCCAGTGCACCGACTGCTGTGCGACGTGCCCACACGGTGGAACTCTACGCTCCACATGTTGGCCAGGCTCTATGAACAACGGAGAGCTATAGTCGAATACCAACTCCAACATGGGCGGCGCAGTGGGAGTCAGCCTCCTCAATTCCTTTCAGAAGAGTGGGCCTGGTTGGCAGACATCTGCCATGTCCTTGGTAATTTTGAGGAGTCTACCCAGGTGGTGAGCGGCGATGCTACAATCATTAGCGTCACCATTCCTCTGCTATGCATCTTGAGAAATTCCCTGCAAACCATAAAGGCAGCTGCTTTGCGCTCGGAAACGGGGGCGGGGGAAGACAGTATGCCGCTGGATAGTCAGGGCACCCTCCTGTCTATTTCTCAGCGCGTACAGGAGGAGGAGGAGGAGCATGAGGAGGAGGGGGAAGAGACAGCTTGGCCCGCTGCTGACGGTACACCGGCTGATTGCCTGTCATCCTTTCAGCGTGTATGGCCTGAGGAGGAGGAGGAGGAGGAGGATCCTGAAAGTGATCTTCCTAGTGAAGACAGCCATGTGTTGCGTACAGGTACCCTGGCACACATGGCTGACTTCATGTTAGGATGCCTTTCTCGTGACCCTCGCGTTGCACGCATTCTGGCCACTACGGATTACTGGGTGTACACACTGCTCGATCCACGGTATAAGGAGAACCTGCCCACTCTCATTCCCGAAGAGGAAAGGGGTTCGAGAGTGTTGCTATACCACAGGACCCTTGCGGACAAGCTGATGGTAAAATTCCCAGCCGACAGCGCTAGTGGCAGAAGGCGCAGTTCCGAGGGCCATGTTGCAGGGGATGTGCGTAGATCGAGCAGCATGTACATCCCAGGCAGTGCAACAGTCTTTAAGGGCCTGGCCAGCTTTATGGCTCCCCACCAAGACTGTGTCACCGCTCCCCAGTCACGGCTGAGTCGGCGGGAGCACTGCAAAAGGATGGTGAGGGAGTACGTAGCGGATCGCACGACCATCCTTGGTGACGCCTCTGCCCCCTACAACTACTGGGTGTCGAAGCTGGACACGTGGCCTGAACTAGCCCTGTATGCCCTTGAGGTGCTTGCTTGTCCTGCGGCTAGCGTGTTGTCGGAGAGGGTGTTTAGTGCGGCTGGGGGAATCATCACAGATAAGCGTAGCCGCTTGTCAACCGACAGTGCCGACAGGCTAACACTCATCAAGATGAACAAAGGCTGGATTTCGCCAGACTTCTGTTCTCCACCAGCGGACAGCAGCGATACGTAAGCAATACGTAGGCTGCACCCGCGGATGGAAGCTACGTTCTCTCTCACCATCCAAAACGGGGACATTTCTGCTTCATCAATCTGTGTCTAATATTCCTCCTCCTCCTCCTCCTGCTCCTCCTCCTGAAACCTCACGTAATCACGCTGAACGGGCAATTTTTCTTAGGGCCACAAGGCTCACTCAAATAATTTTTCTGAACAATTTTTATAAGTTTCAATGCGCTTAAAAGCATTGGAACTTTAACTTGAACCAATTTTTCGTTACACTGGGCTGCCTCCAGGCCTAGTTACCACTTAAGCCACATTAACCAAAGCGATTAATGGGTTTCACCTGCCCTCTTGGCTGGCCATGGCCAATTTTTGGGATGTACATTAGTACTGTTGATACAGCAATTTTTGTGGGCCCTCGCCTACAGTGTAATCAAATTAATTTTTAGCCCACCTGCATTACAGCTGACGTTACCTCAGCTGTGTTGGGCAATGCAATGGGATATTTTTGTGTACCGCCGGTGGGTTCCAGGGAGCCACCCATGCTGTAGGTGCACACTGAGTTTTTAATACTTCTGTACACTTCTAAAGAACCCGTCTGACTGGGGCATGCAGTGTGGGCCGAAGCCCACCTGTATTACGCACGACATTACTACCTCAGCTGTGTTGGGCAATGCAATGGGATATTTCTATGTACCGCCGGTGGCTTCCTGGCACCCACCCAGGCAGTGGGTCCACAGGGAGTTAAACCTACATGTGTCCACTTGTAAAGAACCCCAGTCTGACTGGGGCATGCAGTGTGGGCCGAAGCCCACCTGCATTACGCACGACATTACTACCTCAGCTGTGTTGGGCAATGCAATGGGATATTTTTGTGTACCGCCGGTGGGTTCCAGGGAGCCACCCATGCTGTAGGTGCACACTGAGTTTTTAATACTTCTGTACACTTCTAAAGAACCCGTCTGACTGGGGCATGCAGTGTGGGCCGAAGCCCACCTGTATTACGCACGACATTACTACCTCAGCTGTGTTGGGCAATGCAATGGGATATTTCTATGTACCGCCGGTGGCTTCCTGGCACCCACCCAGGCAGTGGGTCCACAGGGAGTTAAACCTACATGTGTCCACTTGTAAAGAACCCCAGTCTGACTGGGGCATGCAGTGTGGGCCGAAGCCCACCTGCATTACGCACGACATTACTACCTCAGCTGTGTTGGGCAATGCAATGGGATATTTTTGTGTACCGCCGGTGGGTTCCAGGGAGCCACCCATGCTGTAGGTGCACACTGAGTTTTTAATACTTCTGTACACTTCTAAAGAACCCGTCTGACTGGGGCATGCAGTGTGGGCCGAAGCCCACCTGTATTACGCACGACATTACTACCTCAGCTGTGTTGGGCAATGCAATGGGATATTTCTATGTACCGCCGGTGGCTTCCTGGCACCCACCCAGGCAGTGGGTCCACAGGGAGTTAAACCTACATGTGTCCACTTGTAAAGAACCCCAGTCTGACTGGGGCATGCAGTGTGGGCCGAAGCCCACCTGCATTACGCACGACATTACTACCTCAGCTGTGTTGGGCAATGCAATGGGATATTTTTGTGTACCGCCGGTGGGTTCCAGGGAGCCACCCATGCTGTAGGTGCACACTGAGTTTTTAATACTTCTGTACACTTCTAAAGAACCCGTCTGACTGGGGCATGCAGTGTGGGCCGAAGCCCACCTGTATTACGCACGACATTACTACCTCAGCTGTGTTGGGCAATGCAATGGGATATTTCTATGTACCGCCGGTGGCTTCCTGGCACCCACCCAGGCAGTGGGTCCACAGGGAGTTAAACCTACATGTGTCCACTTGTAAAGAACCCCAGTCTGACTGGGGCATGCAGTGTGGGCCGAAGCCCACCTGCATTAACCCTTTCCAGTCCACTGTGTGACCTGTGAAGACATTAGGGTTTAAGGCTGTACAGCTCCGTTGTTGGTAGACGTCCGTCGGGGTTCTCTTACTGTATATTGCCAGCCTCTCTGCTGTCGGAGCCTATCCTACGTGTCAGCTCATGCAGTACTGGCTTTAGCCAGCATATAGCGCCGTTGTATAACAGCAGAAAAAGAGTAAGCCCCCTAGGAAAACCATATACAAATTGGATTGGAAAGGGTTAAGCACAACATTACTACCTCAGCTGTGTTGGGCAATGCAATGGGATATTTCTATGTACCGCCGGTGGCTTCCTGGCACCCACCCATGCTGTAGGTGCACACGGAGTTTTTACTACATCTGTACACTTATAAAGAACCCCAGTCAGACTGGGGCATGCAGTGTGGGCCGAAGCCCACCTGCATTAAGCACGACATTACTACCTCAGCTGTGTTGGGCAATGCAATGGGATATTTCTGTGTACCGCCAGTGGGTTCCAGGGAGCCACCCATGCTGTGGGTCGACAGGGACTTCACAATAGGGAGTTGTACCTGCCTGTGTCTATGAATTAAAAAGCCCGGTCTGACTGGGGCATGCAGACACCTTGACAGAATGAATAGTGTGTGGCACATAGGTTCCCCATTGCTATGCCCACGTGTGCAGCTCCTGATGGCGGTGGCACAGGATTCTATTTCTCATTGCTTCTGTACAGCATTGTGGGCTATCGCTCCGCCACTTTTAAAGAGGGTCGCTGCCTAGCCGTGCCAACCTCTGCAGTGTGTGCCTGCGGTCCCTCGTCATGGCAGACGCAATTCTAAATAGACATGAGCGTGGTGTGGCATGAGGGCAGCTGAAGGCTGCGCAGGGACACTTTGGTGTGCGCTGTGGGGGGGAGGGGGGGCGGTTGGGCAGCATGTAACCCAGGAGAAGTGTCAGTGGAGTGTCATGCAGGCAGTGATTGTGCTTTGTTGGAGGTATTGTGGTGCTTAGCAAAGGTATGCCATGCTAATGAGGGCTTTTCAGAAGTAAAAGTTGTTGGGAGGGGGGGGGCCCACTCTTGCCGGTATTGTGGCTTAATAGTGGGACCTGGGAACTTGAGATGCAGCCCAACATGTAGCCCCTCGCCTGCCCTATCCGTCACTGTGTCATTCCCATCACTTTCCTGAATTGCCCAGATTTTCACACATGAAAACCTTAGCGAGCATCGGCGAAATACAAAAATGTTCTGGTCGCCCATTGACTTCAATGGGGTTCGTTGTTCGAAACGAACCCTCGAGCATCACGGGAAGTTCGTTACGAATAACGAACACCCGAACATTTTGGTGTTCGCTCATCTCTAAAAATTACCAATCCGTATCACACAAGAAGATAGTACAATCATCCATTATAATACCCAAGAAATTCTAATCCGGTGCATGGAAAGAATTCTCATGACCTACTTCAAGGAGGAAAGCAAAAATCTCAAAGTAAATATGTGACTGAGAAAAACCCATGGTTGAAGGAAGCCCTATCCAAGAACAGTCCATCCTTGAACTACAAACCATAGAATTGAAGACAAACTGACACGCAAATCAGGTTCAACCTTTAGAGAAAATTGCCTTGGGTAAGATAAATGATAAATCACTGTGAGGAGCTAGACTTCTTTGGATTTGCCCCTAAAGGTAACAACTTCAAATTGACTAAAAAAAGTATCAAAATGACCTGCAATTTTGCCCTCATCTATTTCCTTAACATTTTTTTCTTTGAACTAATATCAAGATAGGAAATAACTGAAATTAACTTATTAACCTCCTTACAGCCTCAGACACAACGAAGCCATTCAAAAAGCCTTCTTTAATGAGCTGGGCCTACTTCTAACCCTGTTGAAAGTATCACTGGCTACTTGCCTTTTTTTCCAGGAAATTCTGTTTTACCTGGATGCATGAAATTTTGTACTGATTTCTGACTAAAACAACAATATATAGATGACACCAGCACAGTATGAACACTCGTCGGTACCTACAATTCTCCATTTACAACGATTCCCATCAAATGCAAAGCACACCTCCTTTCACATCCCAAATACTGAGGTGCCCCAAGGATGCACCCTAAAAATTACTTAATTACATTGAGGTAAAACCAAATTCACTAGAGATGAGCGAACGTACTCGTCCGAGCTTGATGCTCGGGCGAATATTAGGGTGTTCGGGATGCTCGTTACTCTTAACGAGCACCACGCGATGTTCGGGTTACTTTCACATTCATCTCTGAGACGTTAGCGCGCTTTTCTGGCCAATAGAAAGACAGGGAAGGCATTACAACTTCCCCCTGTGACGTTCCAGCCCTATACCACCCCCCTGCTGTGAGTGGCTGGCGAGATCAGATGTCACCCGAGTATAAAAATCGGCCCCTGCCGCGGCTCGCCTCAGATGCATTGTGACTTCGCTGAGGGAAAGTGCTATCATGCTGGAGCTGCTGTAGGGAGAGTGTTAGGAGTGAGTGTAGGCTTCAAGAACCCCAACGGTCCTTCTTAGGGCCACATTTAACCGTGTGCAGTATTGTGGAGGCTGCTGTTAGCAGTGTTGCACATTTTTTTTTTCAAAATTGGCCGTGCAGAGCATTGCGCCCTGCAGTAATACTACGGGGACAGAAGTGGTGGTTAGGCAGGGAGAGTGTTAGGAGTGAGTGTAGGCTTCAAGAACCCCAACGGTCCTTCTTAGGGCCACATTTAACCGTGTGCAGTACTGTGCAGGCTGCTGTTAGCAGTGTTGCAGATTTTTTTTTCCCCAAATCGGCCGTGCAGAGCATTGCGCCCTGCAGTAATACTACAGGGACAGAATTGTGTAGGCAGGGCCAGAAGACATATATTATTGATTGAATATAGTCAGTGGGCCTTTCCTTTAAAAAAAAAAGGGAAAAATTCTATTTGGCCTGCAGGCTTGCGTCAATTTATTTCCTGGCTGGGAAATCACCGCTCTGCTGCACTTAATAACACTGCACTTCTGTGACACACAGCAGGGCCACAGAACACATTTATTATTGATTGAATATAGTCAGTGGGCCTTTCCTTTAAAAAAAAAGGGAAAAATTCTATTTGGCCTGCCTCTGACAGTCCTCAGCGTTCTGGGTACGTGTGTGGTGGGTGGTGAACGTAAAAAAATCATACGCAGCCAGCTAAGTTTAACAGCAGGCTTGCGCCAATTTATTTCCTGGCTGGGAAATCACCGCTCTGCTGCAGTTAATAACACTGCACTTCTGTGACACACAGCAGGGCCACAGAACACATTTATTATTGATTGAATATAGTCAGTGAGCCTTTCCTTTAAAAAAAAAGGGAAAAATTCTATTTGGCCTGCAGGCTTGCGCCAATTTATTTCCTGGCTGGGAAATCACTGGTAATACAGCATGCTGAGGGGTAGGGGTAGGCCTAGAGGACGTGGACGCGGCCTAGGACGCGTAGGCCCAAGTGAGGGTGTGGGCACAGGCCGAGCTCCTGATCCAGGTGTATCGCAGCCGACTGCTGCGCGATTAGGAGAGAGGCACGTTTCTGGCGTCCCCACATTCATCGCACAATTAATGGGTCCACGCGGGAGACCTTTATTAGAAAATTAGCAGTGTGAGCAGGTCCTGTCGTGGATGGCAGAAAGTGCTTCGAGCAAGCTATCATCCACCCACAGTTCTGCGCCGTCCAGTGCTGCAAATCCGAATCCTCTGGCTGCTGCTCCTCCTTCCTCCCAGCCTCCTCACTCCACTACAATGACACATGCTCAGGAGCGGGAAGACTCTCAGGAACTGTTCTCGCGCACCTGCTCAGATTGGGCAGCAGTGGTTCCTCTCCCACCAGAGGAGTTTATCGTCACTGATGCCCAACCATTGGAAAGTTCCCGGGGTCCGGGGGATGAGGCTGGGGACTTCCGGCAACTGTCTCAAGAACTTTCAGTGGGTGAGGAGGACGATGACGATGAGACACAGTTGTCTATCGGTGAGGTAGTAGTAAGGGCAGTAAGTCCATGGGGGGAGCGCACAGAGGATTCGGAGGAAGAGCAGCAGGACGATGAGGTGACTGACACCACCTGGTGTGCAATGCCTACTCAGGACAGGTCTTCAGAGGGGGAGGCAAGGGCAGCAGCAGGGCAGGTTGCAAGAGGCAGTGCGGTGTCCAGGGGTAGAGGCAGGGCCAGACCGAATAATCCACCAGCTGTTTCCCAAAGCGCACACTCGCGCCATGCCACCCTGCAGAGGCCTGGCAGTTTTTCACAGAGACGCCTGACGACCGACGAACAGTGGTGTGCAACCTTTGTCGCACCAAGATCAGCCGGGGAGCCACCACCAACAGCCTCATCACCACCACCAGCATGCGCAGACATATGATGGCCAAGCACCCCACAAGGTGGGACGAAGGCCGTTCACCGCCTCCGGTTTGCACCGCTGCCTCTCCCCCTGTGCCCCAACCTGCCACTGAGATCCAACCCCCCTCTCAGGACACTGGCACTACCGTCTCCTGGCCTGCACCCACACCCTCACCTCCGCTGTCCTCGGCCCCATCCACCAATGTCCCGCACCGTCCAGCCGTCGCTAGCGCAAGTGTTGGAGCGCAAGCGCAAGTACGCCGCCACGCACCTGCACGCTCAAGCGTTAACCGTCCACATAGCCAAATTTATCAGCCTTGAGATGCTGCCGTATAGAGTTGTGGAAACGGAGTCCTTCAAAAGTATGATGGCGGCGGCGGCCCCGCGCTACTCAGTTCCCAGTCGCCACTACTTTTCCCAATGTGCCATCCCAGCCCTGCACGACCACATCTCCCGCAACATTGTACGCGCCCTCACCAACGCGGTTACTGCCAAGGTCCACTTAACAACAGACACGTGGACAAGCACAGGCGGGCAGGGCCACTACATCTCCCTGACGGCACATTGGGTGAATTTAGTGGAGGCTGGGACAGAGTCAGAGCCTGGGACCGCTCACGTCCTACCCACCCCCAGAATTGCGGGCCCCAGCTCGGTGGTGGTATGTTCGGCGGTGTATGCTTCCTCCACTAAACCACTCCCCTCCTCCTCCTCCTACGCAACCTCTGTCTCGCAGATGTGTCAGCAGCAGCATGTCGCCAGCAGTCGGTGTCACGCGGCGTGGCAGCACAGCGGTGGGCAAGCGTCAGCAGGCCGTGCTGAAACTACTCAGCTTAGGAGAGAAGAGGCACACGGCCCACGAACTGCTGCAGGGTTTGACAGAGCAGACCGACCACTGGCTTTCGCCGCTGAGCCTCCAACCGGGCATGGTCGTGTGTGACAACGGCCGTAACCTGGTGGCGGCTCTGCAGCTCGGCAGCCTCACGCACGTGCCATGCTTGGCCCACGTCTTTAATTTGGTGGTTCAGCGCTTTCTGAAAAGCTACCCACGCTTGTCAGACCTGCTCGTAAAGGTGCGCCAGCTCTGCGCACATTTCCGCAAGTCCCACACGGACGCTGCCACCCTGCGCACCCTGCAACATCGGTTTAATCTGCCAGTGCACCGACTGCTGTGCGACGTGCCCACACGGTGGAACTCTACGCTCCACATGTTGGCCAGGCTCTATGAGCAGCGTAGAGCTATAGTGGGAGTCAGCCTCCTCAATTATTTTAAGAAGAGTGGGCCTGGTTGGCAGACATCTGCCAGGTCCTTGGAAACTTTGAGGAGTCTACCCAGGTGGTGAGCGGCGATGCTGCAATCATTAGCGTCACCATCCCTCTGCTATGCCTCTTGAGAAGTTCCCTGCAAAGCATAAAGGCAGATGCTTTGCGCTCGGAAACGGAGGCGGGGGAAGACAGTATGTCGCTGGATAGTCAGAGCTCCCTCCTGTCTATATCTCAGCGCGTTGAGGAGGAGGAGGAGGAGGAGGAGGAGGAGCATGAGAAGGATGAGGAGGAGGGGGAAGAAACAGCTTGGCCCACTGCTGACGGTACCCATGCTGCTTGCCTGTCATCGTTTCAGCGTGTATGACCTGAGGAGGAGGAGGCGGAGGAGGAGGAGGATCCTGAAAGTGATCTTCCTAGTGAAGACAGCCATGTGTTGCGTACGGGTACCCTGGCACACATGGCTGACTTCATGTTAGGATGCCTTTCTCGTGACCCTCGCGTTGCACGCATTCTGCCCACTACGGATTACTGGGTGTACACACTGCTCGACCCACGGTATAAGGAGAACCTTTCCACTCTCATTCCCGAAGAGGAAAGGGGTTCGAGAGTGTTGCTATACCACAGGACCCTGGCGGACAAGCTGATGGTAAAATTCCCATCCGACAGCGCTAGTGGCAGAAGGCGCAGTTCCGAGGGCCAGGTAGCAGGGGAGGTGCGGAGATCGAGCAGCATGTTCAGCACAGGCAGTGCAACACTGTTTAAGGCCCTGGATAGCTTTATGGCTCCCCACCAAGACTGTGTCACCGCTCCCCAGTCAAGGCTGAGTCGGCGGGAGCACTGTAAAAGGATGGTGAGGGAGTACGTAGCCGATCGCACGACCGTCCTCCGTGACGCCTCTGCCACCTACAACTACTGGGTGTCGAAGCTGGACACGTGGCCTGAACTAGCGCTGTATGCCCTGGAGGTGCTTGCTTGTCCTGCGGCTAGCGTCTTGTCAGAGAGGGTGTTTAGTGCGGCTGGGGGAATCATCACACATAAGCGTACACGCCTGTCAACCGACAGTGCCGACAGGCTTACACTCATCAAGATGAACAAAGCCTGGATTTCCCCAGACTTCTCTTCTCCACCAGCGGACAGCAGCGATACCTAAGCAATACGTAGGCTGCACCCGCGGATGGAAGCATCGTTCTGTATCACCATTCAAAACGGGGACATTTCTGCTTCATCAATCAGTGTATAATATTCCTCCTCCTCCTCCTGCTCCTCCTCCTGAAACCTCACGTAATCACGCCGAACGGGCAATTTTTCTTTGGGCCACAAGGCTCACTCATATAATTTTTCCAAACAATTTTTATACGTTTCAATGCTCTTACAAGCGATGAAACTTTAACTTGAACCAATTTTTCGTTAAACTGGGCTGCCTCCAGGCCTAGTTACCACTTAAGCCACATTAACCAAAGCGATTAATGGGTTTCACCTGCCATCTTGGTTGGGCATGGCCAATTTTTTCTGAGGTACATTAGTACTGTTGCTACACCAATTTTTTTGGGCCCTCACCTACAGTGTAATCATTGTAATTTCTATGTTCTTCGCCTGCACTCATGGTACAGAAAGGTGTGTGGGGTTGGCCTACACTTTTGCTACATAAATGTAACTGGGGCCTTGTCTATACTGCAGCTACCGAAATGTGAAAGAGACTGTTATCTCCCTAAACTGCTGCAATGGGAATTGTTACTGGGGCCTGTCTTGAGTGCTACTATTACTGAAATGGAACTAATACTGTGCTCCCCCTATACTGCTGCTAGTGATATGTTAGTGGGGCCTGTCCCAATGCTACCGCTGAAATGCTAATAATTCTGGGCTCTGCCTATACCGCAGCTAATGGTATGTCACTGGGGTGTGGAAACAGAGGCTTCACAAAGACATGATGGCGGCGAGGCCATTTCCCACCAACGCTGTTACTGTTAAGGTGCATATAACCACGGACACGTGGAGAGGACACATAGTGCCTCCAAAACATCCCCCTCCTCCTCCAACAGTGAAAACATTCTTGGCAAATACCTTTGCATTGGTCCGTCTGGTGGCAGTCCAAGAATTTCACCTTTAACGACACAACAAGAGAGCACCACCACCATCCCCCCGCCACGGCCCACTTAATCATGGCCACATTCCGAAAACCAACTACATAAAACCGCGCTACTAGGTCCGCAGTTACCACCACATTACCACCAACGAGGTTACTGTTAAGGTACATATTACCAGTCTGACTGGGGCATGCAGTGTGGGCCGAAGCCCACCTGCATTAAGCACGACAATACCTCAGCTGTGTTGGGCAATGCAATGGGATATATTTATGTACCGCCGGTGGCTTCCTGGCACCCACCCATGCTGTGGGTCCACAGGGAGTTGTTACTACATCTGTCCACTTGTAAAGAACCCCAGTCAGACTGGGGCATGCAGTGTGGGCTGAAGCCCACCTGCATTAAGCACGACAATACCTCAGCTGTGTTGGGCAATGCAATGGGATATATTTATGTACCGCCGGTGGGTTCCAGGGAGCCACCCATGCTGTAGGTGCACACGGAGTTTAACCTACATCTGTCCACTTGTAAAGAACCCCAGTCAGACTGGGGCATGCAGTGTGGGCCGAAGCCCACCTGCATTAACCACGACATTACCTCAGCTGTGATGGGCAATGCAATGGGATATATTTATGTACCGCCGGTGGCTTCCTGGCACCCACCCATGCTGTCGGTCCACACGGAGTTGTAACTGCATGTGTCCACTTCTAAAGAACCCCAGTCTGACTGGGGCATGCAGTGTGGGCCGAAGCCCACCTGCATTTAATCGAACGTTACCTCAGCTGTGATGGGCACTGCAATGGGATACATTAATGTACAGCCGGTGGGTTCCAGGGAGCCACCCATGCTGTGGGTGCACACGGAATTCCCATTGCGGAGTTGTTCCTGCCTGTGACTATTTATAAAAAACCGCGGTCTGACTGGGGCATGCAGACACCTTGACAGAATGAATAGTGTGTGGCACATACGTTCCCCATTGCTATGCCCACGTGTGCAACTCCAGATGGAGGTGGCACAGGATTGGATTTCTCATTGCTTCTGTACAGCATTGTGGACTATCACCCCGCCCCTTTTAAAGAGGGTCGCTGCCTAGCCGTGTCAACCCTCTGCAGTGTGTGCCTGCGGTTCCTCCTCATGGCAGACGCACTTATAAATAGACATGAGGGTGGCGTGGCATGAGGGTAGCTGAAGGCTGGGCAGGGACAGTTTGGTGTGCGCTGTGGACACTGGGTCGTGGGGGGGGATTTGGCAGCATGTAACCCAGGAGAAGTGGCAGCGGAGTGTCATGCAGGCAGTGATTGTGCTTTGTTGGAGGTAGTGTGGTGCTTAGCTAAGGTATGCCATGCTAATGAGGGCTTTTCAGAAGTAAAAGTTGTTGGGAGGGGGGGGGGCACTCTTGTCGGTATTGTGGCTTAATAGTGGGACCTGTGAACTTGAGATGCAGCCCAACATGTAGCCCCTCGCCTGCCCTATCCGTTGCTGTGTCGTTCCCATCACTTTCTTGAATTGCCCAGATTTTCACACATGAAAACCTTAGCGAGCATCGGCGAAATACAAAAATGCTCCGGTCGCCCATTGACTTCAATGGGGTTCGTTACTCGAAATGAACCCTCGAGCATCACGAAAAATTTGTCTCGAGTAACGAGCACCCGAGCATTTTGGTGCTCGCTCATCTCTAAAATTCACCTATAATCTTACATCCTTCACATACTATTTGATATTGGGGTAAATATTTTTGATGAAACATCTCGTCTTATGAAAACAGGAGATCCCAACAACTTGTCTATATACTGAAACAAAACTTGACATAGAAGTGGAGGATCATCCAAACAATACAGCAGCAAAATACAGAAAACCTGTAACCCATTTCTAAAAGATCTCTGCTTCTTAGGGTCATCATCATTCTTTTATTAGCTTCTTTTACTGAAGGTAACAGTAATAAAACAAGTAACTATAAAACAAATCTGATTAACACCAGCAGCATTCCAAACCACTGGCTGCTACAGACTCCATGCAGTGCTCATAGCAATCACCAACAGACTCCATGCAGTGCTCATAGCGATCACCAACAGACTCCATGCAGTGCTCATAGCGATCACCAACAGACTCCATGCAGTGCTCATAGCGATCACCAACAGACTCCATGCAGTGCTCATAGCGATCACTAACAGACTCCATGCAGTGCTCATAGCGATCACCAACAGACTCCATGCAGCGCTCAGAGGTAAGACCAACAGAGTTCCCTCAGAAATGCCACCAACACTCTCTCAAGCAGAACTCAGAGTTACCTACTGCAGTGAGAGTTACCAACACTCTCTCAACACTCTAAACAGTTACTAATACTCTCCTAAACAGTGAGGGATCTCAGAAATTCACTCAGATCAAATCAGAAATATATATACTGAGTAGACTTAGCCCTGCATGCTCCAGTCTACTAACAACCACCAAATTTCACTTCATTTTTCTACCCACCCGCAGCAGGCAGGTGGCAAAAGTATATGCTGAGTAGACTTAGTCCTACATTCTCCATAGAGATGAGCGAGCGTACTCGTCCGAGCTTGATACTCGTTCGAGTATTAGGGTGTTCGAGATGCTCGTTACTCGAGACGAGTACCATGCGATGTTCGAGTTACTTTCACTTTCATCTCTGAGACGTTAGCGCGCTTTTCTGGCCAATAGAAAGGCAGGGAAGGCATTACAACTTCCCCCTGCGACGTTCAAGCCCTATACCACCCCCCTGCAGTGAGTGGCTGGCGAGATCAGGTGTCACCCGAGTATTAAAATCTGCCCGCCCGCGGCTCGCCACAGATGTATTCTGACATAGTTCAGGAAAAGTGCTGTTGATGCCGGAGCTGCTATAGGGAGAGCGTTAGGAGTGTTTTTAGGCTTCAAGAACCCCAACGGTCCTTCTTAGGCCATAGAAATCGCAGTTCTGTTCTCTATATGCGCTCAATGGGGCCGGCGGCAGCAGCGCCGACCCCATTGAGAACATATAGAAGACAAATCATTCTTCTCTGCCACAGCTGTAACAGCTGTGGCAGAGAAGAACGATGTTTGCCCATTGAATTCAATGGAGCCGGCAATACAGCAGGTTCCACTAAAAGCAATGAGCTGCCGGCGTGCGCGGGATGAATTGTCGGGAAGGGCTTAAATATATAAGCCCTTCCCTGCAATTCATCCAGAAATGTGTTAAAATTAAAAAAAAAAAAAAATATATATATATATATATATATATATATATACTTACCTTGTCCCGGCAGACGGAGTTCGGCCGCGGCGGCCGGCAGTGGGTGTGAAGGGGGTGTGAGTCAGACTCAGCGCTGAGCCAATCAGGGGGCAGGTCTGACTCACACCCCCTTCACACCCACTGTAGGCCAGCCGCGCTGAACTCCGTCTGCTGGGACAAGGTAAGTATATACCGTATATACTGGCGTATAAGACGACTTTTGAACCTCGAAAAATCTGCTTGAAGTCGGGGTGGTCTTATACGCCGGTAATACAAAAAAAAGAAAGTGTCAAAAAAAAATAAATCATTACTCACCTCCCCCGGCGTTCTGCGGCGCTGCTGCAGGCTGTCGCTCCCTCCTGGTCCCTGGCAGAGCATTGCTTTCTGGACGCAGGGCTTGAAATCCCCGCCTCCAGAAAGCTACTGTGATTAGCTAACATACGCCGTCAGCCAATCACAGCCATTCAATGACATCATTGTCATTGGCTGTGATTGGCTGAAGGCACGTGTGTTTTCTGGAGGCGGGGATTTCAAGCCCTGCGTCCAGAAAGCAATGCTCTGCCGGGGACCAGGAGGGAGCGACATCCTGCAGCAGCGCCGCAGAACGCCGGGGGAAGTGAGTAATGATTTAAATTTTTTGCTCCGCTGTATTCCCGGCGTATAAGGTGACAGTTGGGGGGGTTGTCTTATACGCCCCGTCGCCTTATACGCCGGTATATACGGTATAGTTTTTTTATTTTTACACATTTCTGGATGAATTGCAGGGAAGGGCTTCTATATTTAAGCCCTTCCCGACAATTCATCCCGCGCACGCCGGCAGCCCATTGCTTTCAGCGGAACCTGCTGTATTGCCGGCTCCATTGAATTCAATGGGCTAACATCGTTCTTCTCTGCCACAGCTGTTACAGCTGTGGCAGAGGAGAACGATCTTTATGCTGACAGTGCGGGGGGGGGGGGCACTCCTGCCGCTATTGTGGCTTAATAGTGGGACCTGGGAACTTCAGATGCAGCCCAACATGTAGCCCCTCGCCTGCCCTATCCGTTGCTGTGTCGTTCCCATCACTTTCTTGAATTGCCCAGATTTTCACACATGAAAACCTTAGCGAGCATCGGCGATATACAAAAATGCTCGGGTCGCCCATTGACTTCAATGGGGTTCGTTACTCGAAACGAACCCTCGAGCATCGCGGTAATTTCATCCCGAGTAACAAGCACCCGAGCATTTTGGTGCTCGCTCATCTCTAATTCTCCAGTCTACTAACAACCACTTTATTTTCATGCTCACCCACAGCAGCGGGCGGCAATCCACGTTCGTAGTTATGCACTCACCATTAATAAAACACATTTGTTAACAAGACAAATTCCCCATTACCCCTAAACTAGCCCTTACCTGGAAAAGCCTAGCAAGGGTTAACACTGACCCATTTACAACTGACAAATCTACCTTAACTAGTATGCAGGATAAATCCTTCTATACACCAGTGCCAGTAACCAAGGGTACCACCTGGTTACCAGGGGTCTCACCATCTTGTAGAGCTTTACCTGTACGCTGCATCGGCAGCAGGACAGGAATTGGTGTTGACATCTGCTGGGCACCATTCCCGCTGCCAGGTTACAGTTGCCTCCGATCAGATGAAGGTAAAAGATGGCTTTTTCCTTCCACATTCGCTTCTCTGGCGGTTTTCTACCAACGAATCCCCCTCAGATGCAAGAGTTCAAACAATGCCATCTACCTGTTCAGCACGTGCTTCTGACTGGTCCTAAAGCTGAAGCGCAGGGGATTCCAGACATCTGTGAAACTATTTCTCATCATCCATTTCATCCACCCGAGGATCAGCCGCTGCAGAAGGATCTTCACAGAGGATCTGAAGCTGTGACAGAAATTGTGAGAGGAAAGCTAGTGAGATAGATCCAGCAGCGACACTAGTAGATAGCCAAGAACTGTATGAGGGGGTTTCCAGTGCAAAGACAGACAGCAGGAACCATGAGCCTTCAGTTCTCAATAGAGTCCATAATAGAGCAAGGAAGTGGCAACATCAATGGTAGAGTACAAACAGAAGAATCTCCTAATTGTTCCATGATATAATGGAATTGTGAGGGGAGCTGACAGGAACAGGGAACTTTCACTTGGATTCAGTTACTGCTCACAATCTTGTGGTGCTGTTTAAAAAACTGAAGCCGCTGTCATGTCAGCACCTCCTTATATCAGCTCTCACTTTCTCTCACACATCACTCCCACCAATCAGCTCTTGTTGCTTGGGCCCAGGCTTCACAGAAGGATCCGTCAGGCTTCTTCCCGCCATTTTCTTCAGACCAATCGCCATCCATCCTAGGGCTCCAAAGTTTCCCTGGCAACCTCCAGCATCTTCCAGCCTACTCACAGCTGGCCCTTTAGTGAACTTAAAGAACATCTATTAAATACCTACCTAATAAGCCAATACTCTAATAATTAACACCCAAAAGACCTTTTAAAACCATTTCCGCTCAGATTCCATGAGGCCTCAGTCCCTAATTGGCCTAAAAAGGACAAATGGACAATCAATAGCTGCAATGGTCTTTGGCCTGCTTTGTATTTCTATTGATGCCAATTGGCTTGAACAACATTTCAATGACATCATCCAGCATACAGTACCGGATCAACTTTTCTACAAATAGCTGCCTTCATTTGGCATACAGATGTAGCAACCTTTAAACTGACACAATGCATTACATAAACCTTGGTGTAAGTAAGTGGAGAAGCACAACTGACCCTCCACATTGCACTGACAGTGTCTCCCATGCCATGGCAATACGCCTCGCACCCTCTGGCTTGGGACCTGGCCATAAGGCAGACAAAAACAAGGAGGAAGAAAGGTGCTTACCAGCGGCAGTCTTCAGCATTTACAGTGCCACAGCTGGGGAAGGGGAAAGTGCAGGGCCATATGGAACAGTGGAAGAAGATGCTTTGCCTCATTTGACACAGTGGAAATGCAACCATTATGTGACTTCCATATAGACAGCCTCTATGCATAGAGGATAGTGAGCAGTGCTTAGCTCAGCCCCCACTAGAAGGAACCTGAAGGTTCCATACAGACTGTAGGTGGCCTATAAATAGAAAAGGTGCTGCATCATAACACTGGTGCAGCCAGACAGAGGGACAAGAGAGAAACAGCAAGCAGAGAGAGTCAGCCACAGAACAATAGGCCTTATAGTGAAAGCCTACTCCAGAGCAATGCAAAAAGCAGTTTCTCCATGCTTGAGAGCTGCCTATGAGAGAGAGAGCAGAGGGTCCTGATGAACTGGGAACTGAAAAAGAGGACAGCAACAGACCAGGGAGCCCTGATGACCTCGGGACTGAAGCAGATCACAGTGCTATGGACCCGGATCAGCATATCAGTAAGTGCAATTATTTCACAGGATTGCATAAAATCCCTGGCCAGGGAGGGGATATGGTTTGGGAGCATATTTCCACAAAGAACTGTTAAACATAAGCAAGTATAGTACCAAATAGCTAGTTCACGGCCTTGCGCAGTTAGTGATACTATGTTGCAATATTATATTGATATGATATGTGTATGATGTCATGTGACATGGTAATTTGAGGTTATATTTGTGCAGCAAGGCACCTGATAATTCAGAGCAGCATGTTAGAGTTATAGATGAATGCTACACAGAAATAAAGCTGCGGGTTACTGCATGAGAAACCTCTGAAGTAATAACGTTGAGAGTCCTGTGCGCTATCGACGCAGCTTCTAAGGAACATGGAAGGTGTGGTTAGTTAGTGAGACAGGTATCTGGCCTTGCTGCTGATACTTGGAGGAGATAGAGAGCAGATGTACACAGCATCTCAATATGCTGGCTAATATAAACAAAGTATGGTTACTGTTTGTTTTTCTAAAATGTGTAGGTCTAATGTTAACGCAATGTTTAAGTACAATGAGCCCTCCTATCCAGTGATATTATTGAACAATTGGTTTTGTTAAGTTAAATTTAACTTGGTTTCAAAAAAATCCTGCTTCCGCCTCCATCTGTCAATGCAGCACCATCCTACACCTGCTTGAGTGGCACAACATTTTCTTGCCTTTTCAATAGATACTCAATGCCCTTTGTTGTGTTAAAGATAAGTTCTTACCGCAAATTATCGGCATTAGGTTAAATTTTGCTACATCTGTACATCAAGCTTGTTTGTCTCATCAAAACACAAGAGGTACAGTAAACACATAGAGCAGTGTATAATATCTGCGCAAATATTCTGATATATACTAGGTTAATGTATGTGAAAGAAGTTTCAACATGTTTTCAGTTTTCTCCCAACACAGGATTGTGACCTTAGATCACAGCTGTCAATTGCATGGCAGCAGGCCCACCCACATTTAACTCTTTATATTGTTAACAGCACAGACAACACAGCTGTGACCAGCACAGAATCAGTATGGCAGACTTTTATTGTTTCAGATACAAGCTTATATACTAGTTGTTTGCATTTTTTTCATAATAGAACATTTTTTCATTGTGTAATATTTTTTGACAACCTCTGTCATAATTCATCACACAAATATATTGTCTTCGAATTTAAAATGAAGTGGTGCATTGGTAACTCCAAAAACATGGTGGGTAATATAGGAGATGGAATTAATGTAGTTGCTAAAAATAAAACAAAAACTAAAATTCTCTATACAATGTGTACTAATGTCTGTAGCTTAGGAAACCATCTCTGTGAGCTAATGGTTATTATATCCAGAGATAATTTAGACCCAGTTACCAAAATAGAGACATACTTCAAGGATTGTAATAACTGAAAAATAGCTATACCTGGGTACACACTGTACATGAAAGAGTAGAAAGAAGGGATGGTAGAGAAGCTATTTATGTCAAGGATAGTCTTAACCCCTTAGTGACAGCCCTATTGCTTTTTTTACATCCTGGCTGGCTGGGCTTTAAGCCTCAGGGCCGTAGAAACATGCTCACCGTGAGGATTAAAGCCATGGGGCCTATGGATGTGACAGCTCAGGAGCTGTCAAGGGGGCCAACCCCCAGTCACATGATCACCGCTATCCACTGGATAACAACGATCGCATAAAAATTAATTAAAAGTTAAATAAAGTTAGATTGGATCCATGAGGAAAGCTGAACGTACCCACCTTTATCCTCTGTAATGTCTTGTGACATTCTGGCCCTTCCAGGACCCTATGTCGCCTTCTGCGCATGTGTGCACCAGACGTAAATGACTAGCATGTGCTCAGAAGGGCTTTCGTACCGGGAAATTTAAAATCTCTCTGGCTCCTGACTACCATGTATAGCCAAGAGCAGGGAGATATCACTGGGAACCACTGTATGCAGTTAGTGGTCACATGATTGCCATTATCCAATAGATAACGGCGATCATTTAAAGTAAAATAAAAAGTGCACATAAAAATGTAAAAAGTTGGTTCCATCTCCCCTCATGGATCATATCTGTGAGGGGAGAAAAAACTTTGTAACTAAGGCCCCCAGATTTATCCGTGGACCTTGCTCTGACTTCTGCGCATGCACACATCACCAAAATGGCTGCCACATGCACAAAAGCCACAGATTGCCAGGGTAATTTAAAATCTCCCTGCTCCTGACTACCAAATGTAGCAAGAGCCATGAGATTGCACGTAGAGCCGCGTTACATGGTCCCAGGTTCGACGCTGTTCAATGGATAATGGCGATCCCGTAAAAGAAAAAAAAAGTAAATATTTTATCTCCCGTCACAGATTTGATCCATGAGGGGAGATGTAATTACTTACCTAAGGCCACTGGCGATGTTCCTCAATGGGATCTTTATCTGCAGACTTTTTTTCAGGCTTTTGCGCACGTGCCTGTCACCAAAATGGCAGATGCAAGTGCAAAAGCCTCGGATTGCCAGGTAAATTTAAAATCTCCCTGCTCCTTGCTAATAAACCTAGCAAAGAGCCTAGAGATTTCAAGTGAGGCTGTGATATGTGGTCCTTGGTAATGCGATTGTTGCTATCCAATGGATAACGGCGATCCCGTAAAAGTTCAAAAAAAGTTAAGATTTCACCTCCTGTCACAGATCTGATCCATGAGGGGAGGTGAAATTACTTACCTAAAGTAACATCCTCTGATGGGATCTTTATCCGCAGACCTTTCCCCTACTTCAGCGCATGCCTCTGTCACCAAAATGGCAGACGTAAGTGCAGAAGCTGGGATGACCCAAGAAATTTAAAATCTTCTTGCTTCTGGCTACTAAAGGTAGGTGAGAGCCTGGAGCAGTGACCGAGGGCCACAATGAGTGGTCCCCGGTCACTGGATTGCTTAATTCTGCTGTATAAAGGCAATCTAGTGACCGGAGACATCGCACGGATAATGGCGATCATGTAAAGATAAAAAAAAAATTGAAGTTCAATGCTTATGGACATAAGATTAGGGCCACAACAGGTATGTTTCTGAACACAGGATGAACTGGGGTATCCATTTAGGGGTGCAAATCCTCATTTACATGTGCATTACAGAAAAAAATCCTGTCTTTAAAATGACACATTTGCAAAAATATGAAATTTAATTTTTTCTCCTCTAAATTTCATTAACTCCGGGAAAATAAACTGTGGGAGTCAAAATACTCATGACACCCCTTAGTGAATATATTAAGTGGTGTATATTTTAAAATAGCGTCATTTGTGGGGGTATCTATCATTCTGACACCTATGAGCTTTTGCAATCTTGGCTTGGTGTAGGAAAACAAAACGTTCTTTGAAGATTAATCAATGTTAAATTTGTACGTCTCCTAAACGGTAAAAAAAAACTAACGTTTTTCAAATGTGCATCCAGAATAAAGTAAACAGGAGGAAATATATATCTTAAGAAAATTTTGTACAGTATTTTTGCACATATTTGAGATATTGCAATTGAAAGTGTGAAAAAATGATAATTTTTAAAATTCTTTCCTAATTTTGGCGCTTTGAATAAATATACACAAAAATGATCAATTTTTAACACCTAAATGCAGTACAATATGTGGCAAAACAACAATGTCAGAATCACCTGAATATGAAAAACCTTTATGTAATTATTCTATATTAAAGTGACACGTCAGATTTCCATAATTAGGCGCAAACAGACTTTGTCACTAAGGGGTTAAATCAATGGTGATTCAAAATACCCACAAAGAGCCAGAAAATTTTTGAGTTTGCTTGCAAACCAAAAAGGAAACTGTAATTACAATTAATGTTATATATAAGCCTCTGGAGCAAACTAAGGTTTATGCCAACTTGTTGGTTGATGAAATTACGCAAATGGTAATAAAATTAGATATTGCAATAAAGGAAGACTTA
This sequence comes from Eleutherodactylus coqui, assembly GCF_035609145.1. Lineage (NCBI taxonomy): Eukaryota > Metazoa > Chordata > Amphibia > Anura > Eleutherodactylidae > Eleutherodactylus > Eleutherodactylus coqui. Next base: position 67,512,134 of record NC_089847.1, on the reverse strand, counting down.
AGCATGCCTGATGTTGATGATAATATCCCAGTGCACTTAAAAGTAAGAGAAGGAATTTGATATAGGCATTTAAAGAAGCATCTCTAAAACAGCTTCTTTGGTCATCAATAGAGATGAGAGAGCACCAAAATGCTCGGGTGCTCGTTACTTGAGTCGAACTTCCTGCGATGCTCGAGGGTTCGTTTCGAGTAACGAACCCCATTGAAGTCAATGGGCGACCCAAGCATTTTTATATGGGACCTATGCTCCGCTAAGGTTTTCATTTGTGAAAATCTGGGAAATTCAGTAGTAGTAGCAGTCTAGACAGGCCCCAGTAACATATCACTAGCAGCAGTATAGGGGGAGCACAGTCTTAGTTCCATTTCAGTAATAGTAGCAGTCAAGACAGGCCCCAGTAACAATTCCAAAGCAGCAGTATAGGGGGAGCACAGTATTAGTTCCATTTGAGTAGTAGTAGCAGTCTGGACAGGCCCCAGTAACATATCACTAGCAGAAGTATAGGGGGAGCACAGTATTAGTTCCAGTTCAGTAATAGTTGCAGTCAAGACAGGCCCCAGCAACAATTCCAAAGCAGCAGTATAGGGGGAGCACAGTATTAGTTCCATTTCAGTAGTAGTAGCAGTCTAGACAGGCCCCAGTAACATATCACTAGCAGAAGTATAGGGGGAGCACAGTATTAGTTCCATTTCAGTAATAGTAGCAGTCAAGACAGGCCCCAGTAACAATTCCAAAGCAGCAGTATAGGGGGAGCACAGTATTAGTTCCATTTCAGTAGTAGTAGCAGTCAAGACAGGCCACAGTAACATTCCCGTTGCAGCAGTTTAGGGAGATAACAGTCTCTTTCACATTTCAGTAGTTGCAGTATAGACAAGGCCCCAGTTACATTTATGTAGCAAAAGTGTAGGCCAACCCCACACACCTTGCTGTACCATGAGTGCAGGCGAAGCCCATAAAAATTACTAGGATTACACTGTAGGCGAGGGCCCAAAAAAATTGGTGTACCAACAGTACTAATGTACATCAGAAAAATTGCCCATGCCCAACCAAGAGGGCAGGTGAAACCCATTAATCACTTTGGTTACTGTGGCTTAATTTGTAACTAGGCCTGGAGGCATCCCAGTAAAAATAAAAATTGGTTCAGGTGCAAGTTTCAACGCTTTAATGAGAATTGAAATGTATAAACATTGTTTACAAAAGTAATATGACTGAGCCTTGTGGGCCTAAGAAAAATTGCCTGTTCGGCGTGATTACGTCAGGTTTCAGGAGGAGGAGGATGAATATAATACACAGATTGATGAAGCTAAAAGGTCCCCGTTTTTTATGGTGATAGAGAACGATGCTTCTATCCGCGGGTGCAGCCTACCTATTGTTTAGGTACCGCTGCTGTCCGCTGGTGGAGAAGAGAAGTCTGGGGAAATCCAGGCTTTGTTCATCTTTATGAGTGTAAGCCTGTCGGCACTGTCAGTTGACAGGCGGGTACGCTTATCCGTGATGATTCCCCCAGCCGCACTAAACACCCTCTCTGACAAGACGCTAGCCGCAGGGCAAGCAAGCACCTCCAGGGCATACAGCGCGAGTTCAGGCCACATGTCCAGCTTCGACACCCAGTAGTTGTACGGAGCAGAGGCGTCACGGAGGACGGTCATGCGATCGGCTACATACTCCCTCACCATCCATTTACAGTGCTCCCGCCGACTCAGCCTTGACTGGGGAGCGGTGACACAGTCTTGCTGGGGAGCCATAAAGCTGGCAAAGGCCTTGGAGAGTGTTCCCCTGCCTGTGCTGTACATGCTGCCTGATCTCCGTGCCTCCCCTGCTACCTGGCCCTCGGAACTGCGCCTTCTGCCACTAGCGCTGTCGGATGGGAATTTTACCATCAGTTTGTCCACCAGGGTCCTGCGGTATGGCATCACTCTGGAACCCCTTTCCTCTTCGGGTATGAGAGTGGAAAGGTTCTCCTTATACCGTGGGTCGAGCAGTGTGTACACCCAGTAATCCGTAGTGGCCAGAATGCGTGTAATGCGAGGGTCACGAGAAAGGCATCCTAACATGAAGTCAGCCATGTGTGCCAGGGTACCTGTACGCAACACATGGCTGTCCTCACTAGGAAGATCACTTTCAGGATCCTCCTCCTCCTCCTCAGGCCATACACGCTGAAAGGATGACAGGCAAGCAGCATGGGTACCCTCAGCAGTGGGCCCGGCTGTCTCTTCCCCCTGCTCCTCCTCAGGCTCCTCCCCCTCCTCTTCCTCCTCCTCAACGCACTGAGATATAGACATGAGGGTGCTCTGACTATCCAGCGACATACTGTCTTCCCCCGCCTCTGTTTCCGAGCACAAAGCGTCTGCCTTTATGCTTTGCAGGGAACTTTTCAAGAGGCATAGCAGAGGAATGGTGACGCTAATGATTGCAGCATCGCCGCTTACCATCTAGGTCGACTCCTCAAAGTTTCCAAGGACCTGGCAGATGTCTGCCAACCAGGCCCACTCTTCTGTAAAGAATTGAGGAGGCTGACTCCCACTACGCCGCCCAAGCCGTTCGTAGAGCCTGGCCAACATGTGGAGCGTAGAGTTCCACCGTGTGGGCACGTCGCACAGCAGTCGGTACACTGGCAAATTAAACCGATGTTGCAGGGTCCGCAGGGTGGCAGCGTCCATGTTGGACTTGCGGAAATGTGCGCTGACCCGGCGCACCTTTCCGAGCAGGTCTGACAAGTGTGGGTAGCTTTTCAGAAAGCGCTGAACCACCAAATTAAAGACGTGGACCAGGCATGGCACGTGCATGAGGCTGCCGAGCTGCAGAGCCGCCACCAGGTTACGGCCGTTGTCACACACGACCATGCCCGGTTGGAGGCTCAGCGGCGAAAGCCAGTGGTCGGTCTGCTCTGTCAAACCCTGCAGCAGTTCGTGGGCCGTGTGCCTCTTCTCTCCTAAGCTGAGTAGTCTCAGCACGGCCTGCTGACGCTTGCCCACCGCTGTGCTGCCACGCCGCGTGACACCGACTGCTGGCGACATGCTGCTGCTGACACATCTGCGAGACAGAGGTTGCGTAGGAGGAGGAGGAGGGGAGTGGTTTAGTGGAGGAAGCATACAGCGCCGCAGATACCAGCACCGAGCTGGGGCCAGCAATTCTGGGGGTGGGTAGGACGTGAGCAGTCCCAGGCTCTGACTCAGTCCCAGCCTCCACTAAATTCACCCAATGTGCCGTCAGCGAGATATAGTGGCCCTGCCCGCCTGTGCTTGTCCACGTTGTTAAGTGGACCTTGCCAGTAACCGCGTTGGTGAGGGCGCGTACAATGTTGCGGGAGACGTGGTCGTGCAGGCTGGGACGGCACATCGGGAAAGGTAGTGGCGACTGGGAACCGAGTAGCATGGGGCCGCCGTCGCCATCATGCTTTTGAAAGCCTCCATTTCCACAAGCCTATACGGCAGCATCTCCAGGCTGATCAATTTGGCTATGTGCACGTTTAACGCTTGAGCGTGCGGGTGCGTAGCGGCATACTTGCGCTTGCGCTCAAACAGTTGCGCTAGCGACGGCTGGACGCTGCGCTGAGAGACATTGCTGGATGGGGCCGAGGACAGCAGAGGTGAGGGTGTGTGTGCAGGCCGGGAGACGGTCATGCCTGTGTCCTGAGAGGGGGGGTTGGATCTCAGTGGCAGGTTGGGGCAAAGGGGGAGAGGCAGTGGTGCAAACCGGAGGCGGTGAATGGCCTTCGTCCCACCTTGTGGGGTGCTTGGCCATCATATGTCTGCGCATGCTGGTGGTGGTGGCTCCCCGGCTGATCTTGGCGCGACAAACCTTGCACACCACAGTTCGTCAGTCATCTTCACTCTCAGTGAAAAACTGCCAGACCTTTGAGCACCTCGGCCTCTGCAGGGTGGCATGGCGCGAGGGGCGCTTTGGGAAACAGTTGGTGGATTATTCGGTCTCGCCCTGCCTCTACCCCTGGCCACCGCACTGCCTCTTCCAACCTGCCCTGCTGCTATACTTGCCTCCCCCTCTGAAGACCTGTCCTCAGTAGGCTTAGCAAACCAGGTGGGGTCAGTCACCTCATCGTCCAGCTGCTCTTCCTCCGAATCCTCTGTGCGCTCCTCCCTCGGACTTACTGCCCTTACTACTACCTCACTGATAGACAACTGTGTCTCATCGTCATCGTCCTCCTCACCCACTGAAAGCTCTTGAGATAGTTGCCGGAAGTCCCCAGTCTGCTCACCCGGATCCCGGGGACTTTCCAAAGGTTGGGCATCGGTCATGAGAAACTTCTCAGGTGATAGAGGATCCATTTTTTCGCACTCAAGGCCGGGACCCTAGAACAGTTCCTGGGAGCCTGCCTGCTCTTCTGAATGTGTCATTGGCTGGGAGGGAGGAGGCTGGGAGAAGGAAGGAGCAGCAGCGAGAGGATTCAGGGATGCAGCAGTGGACAGCGTAGAAAACTGGGTGGTGACGGTGGATAATTTTCTGGATGCACTTTCTGCCATCCATGACAGGACCTGCTCACACTGCTCAGTTTCTAATAAAGGTCTACCGCATGGACCCATTAATTGTGAGATGAATCTGGGGACCCCAGAAACTTGCCTCTCTCCTTATCCCGCAGCAGTCGGCTGCGATACACCTGGACCAGGAGCTCAGCCTGTGCCCACACCCTGACTTGGGCCTCCGCGTCCTCGTCCACGTCCTCTAGGCGTACCCCTACCCCTCAGCATGGTGTATTACGAGTAGAGCACAAACAGAACGCTGTAATTAAATGTGCCGCTTATTGGCCTGTGTTTGGAGGCTGACTTCGCTTACGGAACGCACAGCAGAGCCAGGAAACAATTATGTGCAAGCCTGTAGTCAGACCTAGGTGCGTATGACTGAGCTACTGGAATTCACAGGGCAGAACCAGTCAAGTGGCCAAAGGCCAGTGGTAGGCCTTAAGTATTTTGCTTCAATTTTTTAAAATGGTGAGGTGAAAAACCAGACAGACACCGTATGCAGCGTATATATGTATACTCTTTCCCTCTGGCAGGATGACGGCGATCATCTAACGGAGCGCACAGCAGAGCAAGGAAACAATTATGCGCAAGCCTGCTATAACGCTTAGCTGGGTAATAATGAGTGACTACTACCCCCAGCAGACACGCAGTAAACTGTACACGGTCACAGGCTTGGCTGGGTAATAATGAGCGACTACTACCCCCAGCAGACACGCAGTAAACTGAAGACGGTCACAGGCAGCCCAAATATAGTATTTTTTTTTCCAATTTTTGGGAAAAAGCCCACTGCCTATATAGCCTGTATATGGATTTCCCTGTTGGAGGATGACTGTGGTTATTGAAAGCACAGTGCAGCCAGAAAACATTATGCGCAAGGCTGGGTATTAATGAGCGACTACTACCCCCAGCAGACATGCAGTAAACTGTAGACGGTCACAGGCTTAGCTGGGTAATAATGAGCGACTACTACCCCCAGCAGATATGCAGTAAACTGAAGACGGTCACAGGCAGCCTAAATATAGTATTTTTTTCCAATTTTTGGGAAAAAGCCCACTGCCTATATAGCCTGTATATGGATTTCCCTATTGGAGGATGACTGTGGTTATTGAAAGCAAGTGCAGCCAGAAAAAATTATGCGCAAGGCTGCAGTAACACCTAGCTGGGTAATAGTGAGTGACTACTACCCCCAGCAGACACGCAGTAAACTGAACACGGTCACAGGCAGCCCAAAGATTTTTTTTTCCAATTTTTTTGAAAAAGCCCACTGCCTATATAGCCAGTATATCTCTTTCGCTGTACCACTGTCCCTGCCTCACCAGTACTGCCCCTATACTCAGTAAAATGACTGCAGACTGAGGACGCTATGGTCTGCACGCCTGATATACAAAAAAAAAATGTGCAAAACTGCTAAAAGCAGCCTCAACAGTACTGCTCACGGTCAGATGTGGCCCTAAGAAGGACCGTTGGGGTTCTTGAAGATGAAGATAACAGCCTAACACTCTCCCTATAGCAGCTACAGCAGGACGGCACTTTCCCTAATGTCTCTCAGCGTGCATCTGTGGCGAGCTGCAGACGGTCCCAGTTTATATACTCGGGTGTCACCTGATCTCCCCAGCCACTCACTGCAGGGGGGTGGGATATGGCTGGAACTTCACAGGAGGAAGTTGTAATGCCTTCCCTGTTTCTATTGGCCAGAAAACGGCGCAAACTTTTCTGGGAAGAAAATGGAAGTGACTCGAACACCGCGTGGTGCTCGTCTCGAGTAACGAGCATCTCGAGTACCCTAATGCTCGAACGAGCATCAAGCTCGGACGAGTACGCTCTCTCATTTCTAGTCATCAACCAAAGGAAAGAACATTCTAGATTCAGGATTTACTAATAGGGATCTGGTGTCTAAAGTTAAGGTGTAAGAGAGTTTAAGTTCCATCAATTACCAATGTTTATGGTTTGACAGAAGAATAGATTTTCAACAATCCTTTTCTACCACCAAAGTATTAGATTTTAGAAAGAATAATTTCAAGCATATCGGTGAGATTAAAAAAAAAGAATCAACAGGGTGGAATAATGCAAGCTTGTGTCTCTACTGGAGGAAAAGGTGCATAGTCTTCAGGAGAGAATAGCTACATTGAAACTAATTAAGAAAGGTGAGAATTTTCTTGACAGAGCAGAAGAAAGTCTTCAAAATGTTGAAGGTAAACACATTTCCAGTGTACTTGCAGAAGCAGAGGAATAGAAGCATGTGACCCAAAGAAGCAGGAGGACCAGGAGTCAGCCAGCACCCATACTGCTTGGGAACCAGTACCAGGTTCTTGAGCAGAAGGAGAAAGAGGTACGGTAAGAAATGACTCTACCCACAAAGAACAGAGCAGAGGAGAAAGAGATAGAGCAGGAAATTACTCTACCCACAAAGAACAAAGCAGAGGAGAAAGGAAAGAGGTACAGCAAGAAATGACTTTACCTACAAAGAACAGAGCAGAGGAGAAAGAGGTACAGCAAGAAACGACTCTACCCACAAAGAACAGAGCAGAGCGGAAAAAGGTACAACAAGAAAGAGAGTAGGAAGAATCCAATGGCTGGAGGTTCTTAAGGACAGAAATGTCCGAGAAGGTTGGGAAATATTGCAAAATGAGATTCTCAAAGCACAATCATTAACAATCCCTAAAAGAAGGAAGAATGGGAAGCATTTAAAGAGACCAGGATGGATGAACACAAAACTTACACACATGTTAAAAAGGAAGAAAAAAATGTTTATCAAATGGAAAGAGGGGGAATATCTAAAGAAGAATATGATGTGGTATACAAAAGCTGTAGGGCAATTGTCAGAAAAGCTAAAGCTAGTAATTAATTGAGGCTTGCAACAGAGGCCAAAAGCAATTGGGGGGGGGGGGGGGTATGTCAAAAGCAAAAGAAAAGTCAAAGATGCTATTGGATGCTTACAAGATGAAAATGGTGAATTGGTTAAGAATCATGTTGAGAGGGCTGAACTTTTAAATTCCTATTTTCTATCTGTTTTCTCTCAGAAAGTAGATGTAACATCAATTGATCTTCCCTATGCTATTGGGGGAATAAAAGAATGCAAGCTATCTAGAAGCGGAGAGATGGTAAAGGAACACATAGCTAACTTAAATAAATTCAAGTCTCAAGGTCTAGATGAATTACATCCTAGGATACTAAAGGAAGAAGCGGAGGTAATTGCTGTACCACCCGCCATAATCTTTAAAAATTCCTGGAGAACAGGAGAATTCCCAGAACATTGGAAAAAGTCAATTGTTGTTCCTATCTTCAAAAAGGGAAGAATGTGGATCCAGGAAACTACAAGCCTGTGAGCCTGACTTCAATACCGGGAAAGATCTTTGAACAAATTATTATACAGCATGTATGCAAGTACTTGGATAAAAATGGAGTAATTAACCAGGGCCAGCATGGGTTTGTAACAAGCAAGTCATGCCAGATGAATCTAATTTCCTTCTATGACAGAGTCACTGACTGGGTTGATCAGGATAATGCGGTAAATATAGTATATCTTAACTTTAGTAAAGCATTTGACAAAGTATTTCATACCATACTTATTGAAAAAATGACCAAATATGGGATTGACAAGGCAAATGTTAGGTAGATTCACAACTGGCTGAGTAATCGTACTCAAATAGTGGTCATACATGGCTGCACTTCCAAGTGGAAGAATGTATCAAGTGGGGTACCACAAGGCTCTGTCCTAGGCCCAGTGTTCAAAATTTTTAAATGCTCTATGAGGAAAGGTTAAAGAATCTGGGAATCTTTAGCTTGCAAAAAAGAAGCCAGAGAGGAGACTTAATAGCTGTCTACAAATATTTGAAGGGCTGTCACAGTGCAGAGGGATCAGTCCTATTCGCATTTCCACAAGGAAAGAATAGAAGCAATGGGATGAAACTGAAAGGGAGGAGACATAAATTATATATTAGAAAAAACTTTCTGACAGTGAGGGTGAACAATGAGTGGAATAGGTTACAACAGGAGGTGGTGAGTTCCCCTTCAATAGAAGCGCTTAAACAACGGCTGGACAAATATCCATCTGCGATGATTTAGTGAATCCTACACTGGGCAGGGGATTAGACCTGATGACTCTGGAGGTCACTTTCAACTCTACCATTCCATGATTCTATGATGCTAAAGCACAAAAGAGAAAGAAATTGCCAAATATTTTAAGGAAGGGAATAAAGCATTTTCCAGGTATATTAGTGACAGAAGTAAAACTGTAGAATAACATAAAATAAAATGGGGATAATAACTGTATTACTGGAGATAAGGTCATTGCTGAATATGAACTACTTGCAGCTAAGATGAAATTCTGTAGCATTAACAAAGGCGCTCCATGGAGGAAAGTTGACTTCTCTAAAATCTCACTATCATAAAAAATAGAGATAGCAAACAGATTCAAACTGCTTGACACATTAGATAAGTATCCAGAGGAACTATTGCATGAAATGCAGTCCACGATTATTGAAAAAGCCGGTAATCATTTTACCTCTATAATAAGCAGGAAAAACAACACTATTGGTTGTTTGAGCAAACTTTTACAATAGCCGATACAAAAAGAGAAGCAAAGGCGGATGGCGACAATGACGAAGTTCGACAACTAAATGCCAATTTTCAACGAGTGGCAAGGGAAGACAAGGAAATGGACTGGAATGAAGGGTTGCAAACAACTTGAAGCATAAGCAATTAAAGGCCATATCCGAGACCTATTCTCACGGGTCAAGATTGTCCGAAAACCTTTCATGGCATGCAATGGCGCAATCAAAGGCAAAAATGGGAAGGAATTGAATGACCAAGTATCAAGTATCAAGGACAGCTGGAGGGAATGCACAGAGGAACTATATGCCTGCAAGCAAGTACCTGGCCCATCGAATGAGACAGAAAGTGTGGACCTGGAGCTCTCCATTATGCAGTCAGAAGTGGTTATGGCAATGAAATAACTAGCCAAAAATAAAGCGCCAGACATAGATAACATACTAGCAGAGCTATTGCTGCCAGTACCAGTGAAAACCATCAGGGCGTTGTGCCTGGCAGTTTGGGTATCCACACAATGGCCATAGGACTGGAAAAGAACTGACTTCATCCCTCTACCAAAGAAAGGTGACTCCCAGGAATTGCTCCAACTACTGAACAATAGCCCTCATTTCACATGTAAGCAAGATTCTTTTCAAAATCATACAGGAAAGACTGAGATCAGTAGTCGAAGCAGCCCACCCTGATGTGCAGGCAAGATTCTGGCGAGGACATGGCACCCGCAACAATATTGCAAATCTGCGATGGACCATGGAAAAAGCTCAAGAATATCAAAAGAATATCTACATGTGCTTCATTGGCTACATCAAGGCCGTTGACTGCGTCAATAGTGAGAAGCCATGGTCAGCCATACAAGAGCTGGGCATATCGGTACATATAGTCAAGCTGATAAAATCACTTTATACCAGTCTAGAAGCCACTGTGCGAACACAGTATGGGGAAACAGATTGGTTTAGGATTGGAAATAGTGTCCGATACCGCTACACCCTTTCACTTTTCTTGTTTAACCTATATGAGGATGTGATCATGCGGAAATTAGACCAAATTGGAAACTGGGGTGAAAGTAGGTGGCAGAAACATCAACAATTTCTGTTATGCAGATGACACAACTCTGCTTGCAGAGACAGAAGCTGCTCTGAAGCAGTTAATACATAAGATTAAAACTGAAACTGAAAAAAGGCCCTCTATCTGAATTTAAAGAGGATAAAAATTATGACAACTGTAAAAAATGGCCAAATTTAAATCAAAATTGACAATCAGACCATAGAATGCGTGCTAGACTACATTTTCCTTGGTTTTAAAATTTACTAGAATGGAGAATCTATGCCAAAGATAAAACATAGAATAGCATGCTAAACAGTGCAATGCTAAACATGGACAAAATCTGTAAAAGTAGGGATATTGGCATAGCAAATATACGCAGATAAAAAAAGCTGATGAAAAAAGCTGATAGGAGGATTGATGCATTTGAGCTGTGATGCTGGCCAAAGCTGCTGCGTCTATCCTGGACTACAAGAGTAGCAAACAGGGAAGTCCTGAATCATATAAGACATGATATATCACTAGAGGCCAAGATGACCAGGGTCAGACCCATGTTCTTTGGCCATGTTAAGGGGTCAGAGTCACTAGAAAAATCTATAATGCTTGGACAGATAAGTGGCAAAAGAAGACCTGGCTGCCAAAAGAACACAACGGCTTGATACTTTCAAAGCTGATACCGGCATGGATATCAAACAACTGAAAGAAGCAGTGCAAAATAAAAAAACATAGAGGGAGATCACTCCTAAGGTCACTGAGAGTCGCAAACAACTAAACGGCTAACAACAACAAGGTCGTTGCTGAAAATTTGAATAGCTACTTTTGTTCAGGATTTTCATAAGCTAGTTTTCAGAATGATAATGATTGGGCCCGGTATTACCTATAGTTTTAAGTTGTTTTTGGAGGCTGTTATTGTAGTGTGACTTACATGTTTTAAGTTGAATATGGCGTTGGGTCCAGATGGCATCCACCCCACAGAGTTCTTTAAGAATTCCAATCTGTGATTGCTACATCTCCATCTGATTTGTTTATCCAGTGCCATCTAACAGGCAAAGTTCCTAATGACTGGAGAATGACCAATGTTATATCCATCCATATGAAGGGTAGTAGAGAAGAAGCTGGGAACTACAGGTAAGTTAGATGAATATCTGTAGTTATTAAATTAATGGAAACCCTCCTGAAAGAGGATATTTGACCACTTAAAAACTAAGAACTAGAGATGAGCGAGCGTACTCGGAAAAGCACTACTCGCTCGAGTAATTTGCTTTATCAGAGTATCGCTGTGCTCGGGTCTGAAGATTCGGGTGCCGGCACGGAGCGGGGAGCTGCAGGGGAGAGCGGGGAGGAACGGAGATAAGATCTCTCTCTCCCTCTCTCCCGCCCGCTCTCCCCTGCTCCCCGCTGCGACTCACCTGTCAGCCGCAGCGGCACCCGAATGTTCAGACCCGAGCACAGCGATACTCGGATAAAGAAAATTACTCGAGCGAGTAGTGCTTTTCCGAGTATGCTCGCTCATCTCTACTAAGAACCTGTCATGTCAAACAAATCTCATTGATTTTTTTCACCTTGTCACAGCAGTGGGGAATGAAGGTAATGCTGTGGATGTCGCCTATCTGGATTTCAGTAAAGCCTTTAAGTTATTGAAACTTGTACTTAATCCTTTGATAGTTCAGTAAATTCCCAGTTGGATAAAAGATCAATATCAGAGTGCTGTTGATAACTGAGTGTATACTGAACAGGAAGAAGTTACAAGTGGTGACCTCATGGGTCTGTCTTGAGTCCTAATTTTTTTAATATGTTCGCAAGTTGCAATAGACTTGATACGCCTGGTAGTGTCTTGAACATGGAGAAAGATTTAACTCTATTGGATAAATGCTCAAAACTGTCGAAACTGCAGTTCAATGTTTCCAAATGTAAAATAAGGTACTTGGGAAGAAGAAATCCTCAGACTGAATCATATAGTAACATAGTAACATAGTATGTAAGGCCGAATGAAGACAATGTCCATCTAGTCCAGCCTGTCTATCCTACTGTGTTGATCCAGAGGAAGGCAAAAAACCCCAAGGCCAGAAGCCAATTAGCCCTTTTGGGGGAAAAATTCCTTCCCGACTCCCTAATGGCAATCAGACTGTTCCCTGGATCAACCCCTAATAGTTCCTACCTGCCTATATACCAGGATTGACACTTAACCTAATATTTATATCCTGTAATATCCTTCTTTTCCAGAAAGACATCAAGTCCCCTTTTAAACTCCTCTATGGATTTTGCCATCACCACTTCCTCCGGTAGAGAGTTCCACAGTCTAACTGCTCTTACAGTAAAGAATCCCCTTCTATGTTGGTGATGAAACCTACTTTCCTCTAATCGTAGCGGATGTCCTCTTGTTACCATCGTGGTCCTGGGTGTAAACAGATCGCGGGAGAGATCCATGTGTTGTCCCCTCATGTACTTATACATAGTTATTTGGTCGCCTCTTAACCTTCTTTTTTCCAGAGTAAATAGTCCCAATTTGGATAGCCTCTCTGGGTATTCCAGTCCTGTCATTCCATTTATTAGTTTAGTTGCCCTTCTTTGAACCCCCTCAAGCACTGTGACATCTTTCCTGAGCACCGGTGTCCAGAATTGTACGCAGTATTCCATGTGAGGCCTGACAAGTGCCTTATATAATGGAAGGATAATGTTCTCGTCCTTCGCCCCTATACCTCTTTTAACGCACCCCAAGACTTTATTTGCCTTTGCAGCAGCTGACTGGCATTGGTTACTCCAGTTTAGTCTATTATCCACTAATACCCCCAGATCCTTTTCCATATCACTTTTCCCTAGTGGTACCCCATTAAGGCCTCATGTCCACGGGGAAAATCAGATCCGCTGCAGATTCTCAATGGAGAATCTGCAGCGGGTCCCTCCTGCCCCGCGGACATGAGCGCCGAAAATAGCAATTTAAAAGCATTTACCTATCCGTAGCGGGCGGGGACGCTCTGCTCTTCCTCACGGCCGGATCTTCATTTTCGGCCGGCGGATGAATTCCTGACGCCGGCGGCACGTCGCCGGCACGTCGTCGACGTGCCGCGCGCATGCGCCGGGCACATCCGCCGAGCCGAAGCAAGGGAGATGCGGCCGTGAGGAAGAGAAGACCTTCTCGGTCCGCTGCGGGTGAGTAAATGCTTTAAATTCCTATTTTAGGTCTCCCGCGGATCCGGACGGCTTCCATAGGCTTCAATAGAAGCCCGCGGGAGCCGACCCCGCGGGAGACCCGCACGAAAATGGAGCATGGTCCAGATTTTTTCATGCTCCATTTTTTTTAAAATCACTTTTATTGACGATCCGCGGGTATTTATGTACCCGCGGGTGGTCAATGCATCCCTATGGGGTGCGGATCCGCGTGCAGGTAATCCGCTGCGGATCCTAAATCATATTTTCCCCGTGGACATGAGCCCTAAGTGAATATTTGTGACATCCGTTCCTCCTGCCCATGTGCATAGTCTTACATTTTTCAACATTGAACTTCATTTGCCATTTTTCTGCCCAAGCCCCCAGCTTATCCAGGTCCGTTTGTAGCCGCACATTGTCCTCTGTTGCATTAATTATATTGTATAATTTTGTGTCATCTGCAAATATTGATATTTTGCTGTGCAGCCCCTCTATCAGGTCATTGATAAATATGTTGAACAGAGTGGGGCCTAGTACTGAACCCTGTGGCACCCCGCTAGCGACTGTGGTCCAATCAGAGTATGAGCCATTTATTACCACCCTCTGCTTTCTATCATTGAGCCAATTTTTTACCCACTTACACACGTTTTCGCCCAGTCCGAGCTGCCTCATTTTGTATATTAGCCTATTATGTGACACGGTGTCAAAGGCTTTAGAGAAGTCCAGATATACAAGATCAATAGATTCTCCCTGGTCCAGCTTAGAGCTTACTTCATCGTAGAAACTGATCAGATTTGTCTGACATGAGCGACCCTTCATGAATCCATGCTGGTGAGGAGTTATTCCCTTAATCTCCTTGAGGTACTCATCGATGGCGTCTCTCAGAATCCCCTCAAAATTTTTTCCCGTTACTGAAGTGAGACTTACTGGCCTGTAGTTACCAGACTCACTTTTGCTCCCTTTTTTGTAAATTGGAACCACGTTGGCAATGCGCCAGTCTAATGGTACTACTCCGGTCTTGATAGTGTCTAGAAATATTAGGTATAGCGGCCTAGCTATCTCGTCACTTAGTTCCTTTAGTATCCTTGGGTGTAATCCATCCGGGCCCGGCGATTTATCAATTTTAGTTTTCTTTAGACGCTTCCGCACCTCCTCCTGCGTTAGGTATGAGATATTTTGTGAGGGGTTCGTTTTATTCCCCTGCATCTCGTGTGGCATTTCCTTTTCTTTGGTGAATACACTTGAGAAGAAACTGTTTAGTAGATTTGCTTTCCCTTCGTCATCATCAATGATTTCTCCTGCATTGTTTTTTAAAGGGCCAGCGCTCTCCCTGCAAATCCTTTTGCTGTTAATGTAGTTGAAAAATGGCTTCGGGTTGTTTTTGCTCTCTTTTGCGATCCGTCTTTCTGCTTCCTCCTTGGCAGTTTTGATCGTATCTTTGCATATTTTGTTTTTCTTTTCCTGTATGATTTTAGCGCTTCTTCGCTGCCTTGTTGCTTTAGTAGTTTGAACGCTTTCTTCTTTTCGTTTATTGCCCCTCGTACCGTCTTGTCGAGCCACATTGGTTTCTTTTTAGCTGAGTTTCTTTTATTTTATTTTAGGCTGTTCTGTGTTATCCAGGACTTTAGAAGAGAACTATTTAGGAGTTTCTGATTTCTGACAGCCTCAAAAGGAGTCCACAGTGCAGTCAGGCAGCATGGCAAGCAAAAGTTAGTAAAATAAAGCTGTGTCCATTTTGTATCCATCTTCCATCTTGTATTTTTCTTCCTCTGTCATATCATTGTACATTTTACTTTAACAAGAATTGCAGATATGCACTAAAGAATAAAAAGAACCTTGATCATAGAATGGTAAAGTTGGAAGGGACCTCCAGGGTCATCCGGTCGAACCACCTGCTCAGTGCAGGATTCAGTAAATTATCCCAAACAGATATTTGTCTAGCCTTTGTCTGAACACTTCCATTGAAGGAAAACTCACCACCTCCCATGGCAACCTGTTCCACTCATTAATCACCCTCACTGTCAGAAAGTTTGTTCTAATATCTAATTTGTGTCTCCTCCCTTTCAGTTTAATCCCATTGCTTCTAGTTGGCCATTGCTTCTAATGAGAATAGGGCTGATCCCCCTGCACTGTGACAGCCCTTCAGATATTTGTAGACAGCTGTTAATCATCCTCTCACACTTCTTTTTTGCCAGCTAAACAATCGCAGGTCCTTTAACGATTCCTCATAGGACATGATTTGCAGACTGCTCACCATCTTGGTAACTCTTCTCTAAACTTGCTTCAGTTTGTCTGTGTCTTTTTTAAAGTAGGGTGCCCAGAACTGGACACAGTATTCCAGATGAGGTCTGACTAAGGGCTCCTTCTCACGGACGGATTTCCGCCGCGTAATACGCCGCAAAAATCCGCCGCGTTGCCCGCAGCTATTAGGTTCTATTGAACCTAATAGCTCAATGCTCACGGTGCGGAATTCCATTGCGGAATTCCGCACCGTGAAATCACCCGTTCTCACCCGTGACATGCTCTATTTGCCACGGGTGTGCGCGCGGACGGCTTCCATTTCAGTCAATGGAAGCCCGTCCATCACGCTATCTTCCGCTGTAGCACAGCAGAAGATAGCATGAAACCGCTTCCCCACGACCGCCAGCCGCGTCATATGATGCGGCCGGCGTGTCATGTGACGCTGTGGGCGTGTCATGCGGGACGGAAGACGCCGGATCCACAGGTAAGTATGGGGTCTCTGGGGGGGCGCCGTGACGGGCTCCGACGCGAAATTCCGCGGCGGAGCCCGTCACGGCCGTGTGCAGCTGGCCTAAGGAAGAGTAGAGAGGGGGAGAATTACCTCACGCAGTCTAGACTCTATGCTTTTCCTAATACATCCCAGAATTGTGTTTGCCTTTTTGGCTGCTGCATCACATTGTTGACTCATGTTCAGTCTATGATTTATTAGTATACCCAAGTCTTTTTCACATGTACTGCTGCTTAGCCCATTCCTCCCATTCTGTATGTGCTTTTTCATTTTTCTTGCCCAGATGTAGGACTTTGTATTTTTCCTTGTTAAATACCATTCTATTAGTCGCCCCCCCCCCACTGTTCAAGCTTTTTAGACCTTTTTGAATACTCTCTCTCCTCTAGTGTTAGCTATCTCTCCTAGCTTTGTGTTATCTGCAAATTTTATCAGTTTCCCATAAATTCCCTCCTCCAGATCATTTATAAAAATTTTAATGTACCTGCTAAAAAAAAGGTATGTTCACACAACAGATTTCAAGAGCAATTGTAATTAATGGAAGTGAAACTAGGGGTGGATTTTGAAAATGTTGTTTAAACTTCCATTTTTAAGGCAGATATCGCCTGTGGTCGCAAAATTGTCTCCCTCATGCCTACGATTCCGACGCAATTCCTGGTAAGCTGCACTGCAGATGTAATGCAGACTTTTCACTTCTCAATTGACGGTACTATTACCTTCAGTTCTGAGGTGGGTGAACAGTTAATTTTTTTTTTAACCGTATGCGATGCTATTGTAGGCAGATTTGAGGATGCGTCCAGGAGAACTTCAAAAATATAGAAAAAAAAATATCTACAAAAGTATCTGCTCACACCTTTGGGTGTAGTCTATAAATTCTGGATTGTTGGACACAAACTGCAATAATAATGACATGATAACTTTATTTTATGGGTCAGTATGATTAATACAATACCAAACTTTTATAGTTTTTTTTGCTGTACTACTTGTATTTTTTTTTAAAGATATTAAATTTTGTTAAATTATTTTCTGCCTACATTTTCTGCACACAATAACTTTTTTATTTTTCTGTCAACATAGTTGTGTAGAAAGAAAGACGATGTAATGGCGCAACCTTTTTGAACCAACGTACGTAAGCTTAAGGTTTTTAAGGGAAAATTTTATTTTATTTAAATAGAAGCCAGCAAATAAATGCACAGCGTTCTGAGGCAGGCGCCTCACAGATGTAATGGCACAACCTTTTTGGACCGACGTACGAAGCCAGAGGTTTTGAGGCGAAACTTTATTTTCTTTAAATGGAAGCCAGCAAATAAAACGCACAGGGTTCTGAGGCAGGCGCGCCTTTTCTTTGAACGCAAAACGTTTCGAGGCAAACACACCTCTTCCTCCAGATTATCGGCTGCGAGACTGAGAAAGAGGCGTGTTTGCCTTAAAACGTTTTGTGTTCAAAGAAAAGGCGTGCCTGCCTCAGAACACTGTGCGTTTATTTTCTTGCTTCCATTTAAAGAAAATAAAAGTTTCCCGTCAAAACCTCAAGCTTACGTACGTCTGTCGAAAAACGTCACGCCATTACATCAGCGGTTTTTCGTCTTTCCTTCTCCACTTCTACACTGGCCAACCCTAATGGGTTGCACAGTTACTGCTCTGGCAGCACCATGAATAGAAACGTACACAACTTTTTTTCACCAATTACTAAAAGACATCACACACTGGAATCTGTACTCGACTCTTCACCACACCAAATCTTCATCAAAGTAGCTCCACCTACCTTTTTTCACCACTGCATCTGTTAACGTCGTTGCGTGAGGGCTTATTATGTGCAGCACATCCTGTCCTTTCCGTTTGTACCATTTTTGAATACATGCGACTTTTTGATCACTTTTTATTACATTTTTTATTGGAGACAGGGTGACCAAAAAAGCGCATTTCTAGCGTTCTTTTTTTTTTTTTTGACGATGTTCACCGTGCAGGGTAAATAATGCATTACTTTGATAGATTGGACTTTACGGGTGCAGCGATACCAAACACGTATTTTTCTGTTATTGTAGAAATTGCAAAAGGTTTTTTTTTTAACTTTTATTTATTTTATTTTTTTAAATAATTAGTATAACTTTATTGTTTTTATTTTTACATTTTCTTTTAGTCAACAAGGGGGACCACAATTAGTGATGCTTTGATCGCTTCTGCAGTATGATGTAATGCTATTGCATTACATCATACTGCATTCTGACAGGCAGTCTATCAAGCCACCACAAGGAGATGGCTTGAAAGGCATACTGACAAGGCAGCCCTGTGGCCTTTCAGAAGTAATCTGGTTGCCATGACATTCGTGCGGTTCCCCCGATGTTACCGTGGGGGGGGGGGGGGCGTACAGGACCCCCGAACATCATTTGGGCGATTTAAATGCTGCTGTCAGAATTGACCGCGGCATTTAAAGGGTAAACAGCCCCAAACAGCCATGTGGCATGTCGGGGCTGTTGCCTGCGGGTGTCAGCTGTAATAAACAGCTGACACCCATGATGTATGGAGGGAGATAGCAGCGTTATCTCCCTCCATACCAGTCCTGCAATGGCAGGACGTAAAAACACTATGGGGCGGTCACTAAGGGGTTAAGAGGGTAGCGGATACTAGACCAAGGCTAGATGGCACACCCCTTTTCATTCAGTTTGAGACAAGCTTGTGTATCTACTGGAGGAAAAGGTGCATAGTCTTCAGGAGAGAATAGCTACATTGAAGCTCATTAAGGAAGGTGTGAATTTCCTTGACAGAGCAGAAGAAAGTCTTCAAAATGTTGAAGGAAAATAAATATCCAGTCTATCTGCATAAGCAAAGGAATGGGAGCATGTGAACCAAAAAAGCAGGAGGATCAGGGGTCAGCCAGCACCCATACTGCTCGGGAACTAGTACCAGGTTCTCACACAGGGGAACCTGGTTCCTGAGCAGAAGGAGAAAGAGGTACTGCAAGAAACGACTCTACCCACAAAGAACAGAGCAGAGGAGAAAGATGTACAGTAAGAAATGACTCTACCCACAAAGAAGGTCTAGTGTCTTCCAGGTGCAGAAATCAAAGATGTGTCTGATAGGCTGTCCAGACTCTTTAGTCCTACAGAACATGACCCATTCCTACTAATACATGTAAGGACAAATGACACTGCAAAAAAAGACCTTGCAACTATCTGCAGAGACTTTAAAGTCCTTGCAAAGAAGGTGAAGGAACAAGGAGCACAGGTAGTCTTCTCATCCATCCACCCAGTGGATGCCATGGAATAAGAAGATGGAACAGAATTCTAGAGGTGAACAGCTGGCTACATCAATGGTGCTGTCAGCAAAGATTTAGATTTCTAGACCAGGGAGTGAATTACCTATATGATGGACTGCTTGCTAGAGACAGGTTTCACCTTACAAAAACAGGTAAGCATATATTCGGTGGGTGCCTTGCTTCACTCATTAGGAGAGCTTTAAACTAGAACAATATGGGAAGGGAAGTGAAAGGCCAGGTAAAAATATACATCTAATTAATACATTTGAGAACCTTGCTATTAAAGTGGAGAGAAAGAATAAAGACAAAAAATTCAGAAGGAAAGTAAAAGGAGCAAAAGACACTGATCACAAACTAAAATGTTTTTACACAAATGCACAGACCATGGTAAACAAACATGGAGAATGGAAGTTCCTAACACAGGAAGTGATAGGCATCACGGAAACTTGGTGGAATGATACACATGATTGGAATTCAAGGCTGGAAGGATACATCTTATTTAGAAGAAATAGACCTAAAAAAATGGAAGGAGGTATTGCGTTGTATGTTAGGAAAACATTCATCTCCACAGAGGCTTAAGCTTCAGAGCACAGTAGTTCTATAGAAACTTTTTGGATAATAAGAAGACAAGGAGAGAAGAACACAAATGATATTATTGTAGGCATTTACTATAGGCCACCTGGAGAAGCAAAAGATATTGATGAACTCTTTCTACATCAGATGGCCAAGCTCTCAAAAAAGCATGACATAGTGATCATGGGAGATTTTAACTATCCAGACATTTGTTGGAAATCTCTCTCAGGTAAAATTAATGGATCCAACAAATTCTTATTTACTCTTGCTGACAACCTTATCTTCCAAAGGGTAGAAGAGAAAACAAGGGGATCTGCTATCTTGGACCTAATTCTTACCAACAGGTAGGGAATGGCTGAGGAAGTTGTGTTGGCTGGGACCTTAGGAGGCAGTGATCATGCTATCTATGAATTTTGGATAAATAGGGGAGGAACACCTGAGAAAACGCAGACCTCAAGATTAGATTTCAGAAAGGTAGATTTTAATAAACCCGGAAAGAGGGTAGGAAGAATTCAATGGCTGAATGTTCTTAAGAACAGAAACATCCAAGAAGGTTGGGAAATATTGCAAAATTACTTTCTTAAAGCATAATCATTAACAATCCCTAAAAGAAGGACGAATGGGAAGCATTTAAAGAGACCATGATGGATGAACACAGAACTTGTACACATGTTAAAAAGGAAGAAAAAATGTTTATCAAATGGAAAGAGGGGGGAATATCCAAAGAATAATATAATGCGGTCTGCAGAAACTGTAGGGCAAGTGTCAGAAAAGCTAATAATGAATTGAGGCTTGTAACAGAGGCCAAAAGCAATAAAAAGGATTTTGGGGGTATATCAAAAGCAAAAGAAAAGTCAAAGATGCTATTGGATGCTTACAGGATGAAAATTGTGAATTGGTTAAGAATTATGTTGAGAAGACCGAACTTTTAAACTCCTATTTTGCATTTGTTTTTTCTCAGAAAGTCAGCTGATCTTCTCTGTGCTACTGGAGAATAAAGGAATGCAGGCTATATGTAAGCAGAGAGATGGTGAGGTAACACATAGCTAACTTAAATTAATTAAAGTCTCAAGGTCCAGATGAATTACATCCTAGGATACCAATGAAAGCAGCAGAGGTAATTGCTGAACCACTCGCCATAATCTTTGAAAATTCCTGGAGAACAGGAGAAGTCCCAGAAGATTAGAAAAGGACAAATATCAACTTTAGCTTTAAAAAAGGGAAGAAGGTGGATCCAGGAAAGTACAGACCTGTGAACCTGACTTCTCTACCGGGAAAAATCTTTGAACAAATTATTAAACTGCATGTATGCAAGTCCTTGGATAAAAATGGAGTAATTAACCAGAGGCAGCATGGGTTTGTGTAAGGAGAATTTATGTGTTTATCAAAGAGAAGACGATCCCAGATCCCGTGCAGAAGTCTGGGCCCAGGAGAAACACATCACACCAGCCTGTGCTGTATCAGATGATTTCTACTTTATTCTGAGGTGGGCAAAGTATATATATCCTAAATGACATCACAGTAAAAATTATATACCTCCTAAAATGGATAGAATATATGATAGGCTAAAATAAAAATGATTAACATAAGTTACACCTTCTAGGGTGTATCTATTACATACAATGAGACCATTATGAATTCAGGAGAAAGGAATGCATGTAATGCTTTACAGACCTACCCCCTGTAATCTATAGTTTCCTGTCTATAGATATGCATACATGGGGGGTCTAGTAGACTCTCATCTTTCCTGAGAAGACATGGAGGCCTAAAGAAGGGTTATATTTAACCCTTTCACTACTCATACTAGTATCATGCTCTACAATGCAATATAGAATAATTAACTGATACATTGATCTACAATTTTCTTAACATTCCCCACTTTAGATCAATACATCAACACAGTATAATAGTCAATACACATATATAATGACTCTACCACAGACCCCCTGACTGAGGCCCGAAGCTTTATTACCAGGACGCCTGGGTTTACACTTCAAGACTAAGTATATAATTATTTCATATAAAAGCATTACATTGATATATATATATATATATATATATATATATATATATATATATATATATATATATATATATATATATATATATATATATATATAAAGTAATTCCACCAATTGTACCCACAATTAGGCCCGCCCCCAAGAGAAGCTTGGCCTTGATTTATTATGAGATTGATGCTCCTTTCTTCATGTATAAATGATTGTCCATCATGATATAAAATCTTACTTATCGAAGTGTCCATCAGTTATTTAGAGCAATCCTCCGGTACAATCAGAACGCACTGGAATCAAAATGTCACACTTCAGAATCATCAAAGTAAAATGGCGCTTCCTTCATACAACTTTTACCCATCACTTGTCAGACAGAGGTGGTCACCTGACCCAGTAAGCCATCTTGTTCTTCGTCATCTTGTATATTTTGGAACATAGTTTTGGTGATGGAAGTGTTAATAATAAGGTTTTGTAACAGTCCTCGGATACAGCAGCAACCGCAGAGTACTAGAATGGAGGCAAATACTGACATAGAGACTAATGTGGAGTATATGACTTGTGACCAGTGTCCGAACAAGTTTTCCAACCAGTCTGTGAATGGATCGTCTATGCCAGAGTTATCAGCTAGTTCATTTTATTATGCATTTAACCCTTCCAGTGCTCAGGTATCATCTGGTGCAGTGTTATTAGGAATGATAGTACAACAATATCCTCCAATCATTTTACAAACTCTGCTAGTAACATAACAAGAGCCATTCTATTTTGCCATGCAATGAGTGTAAGGTGTGTCCTAGTTGTTCCTCTAGGCCCTTGATTGCATCTCTTGTATAATTAACAAATCTCTGTTGGTTATAGTATGTGTAATTAATCCAGTCTACATCTTTATTCACTGTTACCCACCATACGAGAAGAGACTCAAACCCCCTGCAGCCATCCGATTTCTCATCCCATACTCGTCCTGTACCCCCCTTGGGACCCCGATGGGTCAGAGGAACCTTTGGGAGAGGTGTTCCTAGTTCTCCAGACACGGCCCTTGCTGTTGCCCTCGGAGGTCTTTAGGTACACAGGCATTATCAGTTGTACCAAGCACAATCCCGTTAGGGGCTGTACCTGGCACCTGTTCTAGGCCCGGTCACCACACAACCATCACACGTCTGTGCGTGCTCTCTGTAGCTCAGGCCATATCCCAGAGACAGCGTGCCCTTACGGTTCTCCTCTCCGCACAGCATCCCTCAGGCAGTCTCCCGTAGTCTGCCTCAGTCCCATTACCAGGTAGCGCGAAACAAGTATAACCCCAGGATCAGAGGCAACAGCAGGTATTTGGTCCCTGCTCACAGGTGGAAACAGCAAACTCAATGTATAACTTGGATCACTTATCTGTGGGGGGTAGGTACAGTTAAGAAGCTTAATCACACATTTTACCTTCATCACAGCGTGAGGACTTGTCATTAACTTTTATCTATCGTGGGGTCAAGTCTTTCTATCTCATATAATTATTAACATTCTCTATACACAATATTTACTGCATAACATTAAGATTCACACAACTACTACTACTCCAATCATCTGCAGTCGCTTGATCCTCCAACCTTAACAACCCCCCTCAGGAATTTCTCTTATCAGGGAGAGGTGATGGAGTAAGATAAACAAAGCTTTAACTGTGGCTGGACTACTACAGATAACTGCAGCATCCTTGTGATATCCTCCCCTTAATAGGGACACTCAGCTCTCACATTATCAACAACTTCATTATTATTATATCTTACATGACATTATGACATTGAAAACACCATTTAACAATCAAAATCACTGCAAACCAATCACAGAACTGACATGTACACAAATAACAGCAAGAATGGACGTTCCCTATTCACACAGGTTTATACTAAACTTCATTCCTGATCATCTTCATTACAGGTCTATTCATATCAAGCAAGCAGAGCATGGCTAGAGTCAGTCACACTCCCCCCTCCCTTTTTCTCACTGAACTCTAAAGCTAAAAGGTGGGGGTGAGGGTGAAAGAAGCATTCCCATGTAACAGACGATTTAACCATTTGTGAGCTGACCCCACCACACAGAGCAGCACTCAGGCCGTTGTCATCTTCATCTAATACTGCTGTAAACCTTCATTCCTTCACTGTGTGATCCCTGGACTGTCTGCATCATGTAATCATCCCTTCTGTCCTGCTGCCTACTATCCCTGGTCCTTGTCAGCAACACCGTCACCCATAGCAACCTGTCCCCTCACTACCGTCACCCATAGCAACCTGTCCCCTCTGACACTTATCTGAAGGAGACCTTACATATTCCTCTGCTACGACTAAATATCCCACAGTATCATACTGACCCCATCTTATAGCACACACTTAATAAGATAGACAACATATCATCAACACACAGAGGACAGTGATGGAGGCTTCTGACTATTCCTATGCAATTCAGAGAAGGCACTAATCACTGGTGTTGTGTACTACAAGTGCAAGCATTGGGATGCCAGGTAGAAGGTACAGCTATGGGATGTAAGGAGCCAAGATGGCGTCTGGGCGGCGGCCGAAGGTATTACAGCAGGTACTAAAATGGCCGCAGGCCATGACTAGCACTAAGATGGCCGCCAGGGACGTGGCCTGACTAGGAGTACTATCAAGCCAGGCAAGCATCTAGCCACACCTTACCCCTTTGTGTGCAATGCCAACAAGTCCCTCATCTGACACACATCTATAATAATCTTTGTGTATAGCACCAACATATCCCGCAGCGCTTACATAGACAGGGGGATACAGAAAGACAAAAGGACAAACATTACAGAACCGCGGTTACATAGTAATCAGCTGATGGAGAGAATAGGGGTGAGGGTCCGGCTCCAACGAGCTTACATACTACAGGTAATGGGGTGATACAGAAGGTAAAGGGCTGGAGATGTGCACAGTATGGCGGGGTGGAGATGTGCACGGTATGGCGGGGTGGAGATGTGCACGGTATGGCGGGGTGGAGATGTGCACGGTATGGCGAAGTGAAGAGTGAGGGATGCTATACACATAGACAAATGGTCAGACATTTAGCCGTGTGACGGCAGAAACTGTGTGACTGCATGAGCGGTTTATGATGGCTAGCAGGGATTGCAGTCAATAAGTCAGGGAGCAGATCTACCAGTATGGCGCTCGTCACTCCTTCTATAGAAGTTACACTCAGAGCTCTCCCAGCATCCCCCATGTGTCGGACGGCGCCCCCTCCTGGTCTTATACTCCCTTCTGCATTGTTTAGCACAAATAATACAAGACAAAAAATTTGTTTTGAGTAGTTTGTAAACCCCTAGGCTGTGAACACTGTCCATATGAGTGCTACCATCCCCCCTGTTGAGACATGACACAGCCCATGGCTCAAAACTGCTGCACATCTGAAGAACAATTTAGGTAAGATAGCTTTTTTTTTTAACGGAGATGTACAGCCCATCTACAAAGAGTGTATTCAGCATCTACAAGAGATACATCCTGCAGATCTGGTCTGGATAACACCTTATGTGCCATCTCTCCTAGACAGTTGTATGGAGGAACGTCTGAAGAAATAGGCAGTAAGGTAGATGGATGGAGCGTAGTACATCCCAAGGTTGTCAGGTGTGGCTGTGAGCAGTAGTGTCCTGCAGGGGGATGTTTAGAAGGACTAAGATATAGAGTATAACTAACTGTGTGCGGTACTCAGTGTGTGGGGGGACAGCACTATAGTGGCAGAAGGTCTGACTACCACTTGTATACAGGCTGGGAGCGCTCGGCCACTGGATCTAGTCTGTTTCCCACCGTGTTCCTGAGTTAACACAGAGGTGATATATCCTTCTCCTGAGTCAACAGTTAGCACAAAGGGCATGCTCTAGTTCAGCATCCCCCCAGACTGATGTGCCCACCAGAGTCTGTTTTAACCTGACAAAGGCTTCCTCAGAGGCCCATCTCACTGGATCCGGTCAACTGCAGCCAGAAGTTCATCACAGATGAGTCTGGTAAGAAGCGCTGTCAGAGATGCAGAATTTGAGATCCAGGAGCTGTAGAAGTTTGTCTGTTACGATCGTGTGGGCAGGCAAAGCACGGAACCCACATGATCATGACCAAAGGGGACGCACACGGGTATTACCAGGGTCACACGGGACTCACACCGGTTTCAGGCAACTGACCCTGTGCTACAAGGGAGGATGACAGTGGCCCTACCTAAGCGGGGACATTGCCCTAATAAGGGCAGCCCAGCGGTCTTCGGATCTGGGCCCTAGCTGATCCTAGGAGCCACACACCAGAACAGGATGCATTCACATGCCACATGACAGACCCAGAATACACTGCATACAACATGCAACCACTAGTAACAGATTGGAAGCTGAATATAAATACCAGGTATTAGTTGACATGTTGTACAAGATGTTGAAAGCTAGCAGGCCACTTCACAGCTCCTGGTTATACTGCTAGTCCCTACACTAACCAGGAGTCCAGCAGAACCGGACACTGTTCACACAGAACGCTGCAACAGGACAGGACACAGATAGCAGGACACACAGCAAACTAACACAAAACTGACAGAATTTAAACGTACAAATGGACATGAACCTGATCACACTGCAACCCTCACCAGACAAGCATTCATAACTGCTCGCCTGAGGGGCCATATAGACTGACCAGGGGATTGGCTAGCAGACAGTACCACACCCAGCCAGCTCAATCATTAACCCTGTGAGTGCTGTGCTGCTGGAAACACAATAGAACAACAAATCCCAGCAGCACACGTAACATTCTCATTCCCAAAGAGGACATCATTTGCTCATAGTTTTGGGACCTCCAGAGTTGCTTGCCTACCTTCATCTGACAGGTTATACCCCAAATATTTAACCGTTTGCTGACCGTATTGGAGTTTCTACATGTTTACTTTATGGCCTTGCTCATAAAGAAACCTCAAGAGTGCGACTGTGTCCCCCCACAATTCTCTCCACTGTCTGCTGCTGGCTACCAACATACAGTAGTAGCTGACTACCTCTAAGAGGCTGGAACTGGGCTAAGTGTGCTGACATAGCCTGGGAGAAAATTGTTGGAGGTTCACAGCAGCCCTGAGGTACACTGGTGAAGGTATACCTAATTCTATTATAATATCTCATCACAACACATTTACTGGACATATTCAAGACTATATAATCTGACATTCACAGGCTTATTTGTCTCTAGGACTGTTATAACTGGTTCAGAGAGGGATTCCCTGTGGGTCCGGCCATTAACCCCTCTTACCAGGATATGACTATTAATACATTTTACATTGGCTACATATTGGGATGTATTAATGCCCTGGTCGCTCCTGAGCCCACCAGGAAAGTAATCATCCGCCCATTCACCTGGAGATCTATCTCAGGCAGTGGAGATTGCCATGAGATCCTCCAAGTGTTGTACATCGACCCCTCCTAGTCATTTTTCCCCAAGGTGGCTGAGAACATTGTTTCTCAGGGCACCCTCGGGCAAAATCACTAGACTTCCATTATTCAAACACACATTTAAATCCCCGAGCTGCATCCCACCTCTGCTTCTTCCTCTGTCTCTACTTTCACATCCTCTCGCTGTCCAATGACCTCTCTGACTTTCTTGAACCATTATATCACATTCTTCTCATATAAAAAACCTCACTTTATCACCCTTTTCTTTGTAACACTTTTCTGCATGTTTTGCATATTGCAAAACATCCTGCAACGATCCCATCCTCAGGGTAACCATGTATCTCACTATATAACCTCCTATTCCCTTCTGATTATACTATGGAAGGGGTCCACCATCTCCTCCCCTCCCATTCTAATTTCCTTCTACAGAACTCCAATCTGGCCATAGAATTCTTCTATCTGCTCTCTCTATTTTTCATTCAATTGGAACTCCTCATTAACCCTTTGAATTGTTCATCAAACTGTCGGGCGTCTATTTTTATATGGGCGTGACAGTTTGGGGCTTCTTTTAACCAGACTTCAGCAGCGGATAATCCGTATTTCTGCTGATCTTTTAGCTGATTTTGTCCGTATTTTATCACATAATTCTTTACAACTAGGACTTTTAATTTATTTATTTATTCCACTCATCTCAATCACTCACACATTCGCTTCATGCAATATAAGACAGCAATACAAATAGTACATTATGTTAGTAGGCGGCCGCCCTCTTCATATTCTTAGTTACTCTATAACACAATATCAAAGAGAAAGTAATAGAAAGATAAGAAGTAAAGTTCCTGGACACCCCTGTGTCCCATGACGTCATCTAACCACTTTTTACGTGTCGCACGGAGTTAATTCTTTCCTGTAGCCTTCTCACAATGGCTATGGTCTCACATAGACTACTGCTATTGCCCCTTTGGCAACCCATTTGTCTATACTTCTCATTTACCTTACACATTTCACATAGACTACTGCTATTGTCCCTTCGTCTATGATTGCCTCTCATTTACAATACACATTGTAAATTCTACTAACACTAAAGTATACAGAAGAAGAAGAAGAGAGAAGAAAAGTTTTAACCATTGTTATACTTACTACACGTTATCTGGGAGGCTTCTAAATTCTCCGGCTAGTTCGGAAAAACGTCACTGTTTCAGACAGGATGCCCGACTGGCCTCTAATTACGTCTAAGCAAGACGGAGGTCTTTTAATGATCGGAGAGTACTTCAGACCCACCTTTTCACAGCCAGGCTGTCCTCTCCCTCTGCAGTGAGTGATTCCGGCTCGAAGGACCAAAAATGTAAGGAGAATTTATGTGTTTATCAAAGAGAAGACGATCCCAGATCCCGTGCAGAAGTCTGGGCCCAGGAGAAACACATCACACCAGCCTGTGCTGTATCAGATGATTTCTACTTTATTCTGAGGTGGGCAAAGTATATATATCCTAAATGACATCACAGTAAAAATTATATACCTCCTAAAATGGATAGAATATATGATAGGCTAAAATAAAAATGATTAACATAAGTTACACCTTCTAGGGTGCATCTATTACATACAATGAGACCATTATGAATTCAGGAGAAAGGAATGCATGTAATGCTTTACAGACCTACCCCCTGTAATCTATAGTTTCCTGTCTATAGATATGCATACATGGGGGGTCTAGTAGACTCTCATCTTTCCTGAGAAGACATGGAGGCCTAAAGAAGGGTTATATTTAACCCTTTCACTACTCATACTAGTATCATGCTCTACAATGCAATATAGAATAATTAACTGATACATTGATCTACAATTTTCTTAACAGTTTGTAACAAACAAGTCATGCCAGACAAATTTAATTGCCTTCTATGGCAGAATCACTGGGTTCATCAGGGAAATGCAGTGGCTATAGGATATCTTGACTTTAGTAAAGCATTCGACAAAGTATCTCTTAACAAACTTATTGAAAAAATAACCAAATATTGAATTGACAAAGCAACTGTTAGGTGGATACACAACTGGCTGAGGGATCATACTCAAAGTGTGGTGGTAAATGGCTGCACATCCAAATGGAAGAATGTATCAAGTGGGCTACCACAAGCCTTTGTCCTAGATCAAGTGTTGTTCAGCATTTTTATAAATGATCCGGAGGTGGGAATTGATGGCAAACTGATCAAATTTGCCGATGACAGAAAGCTAGGAGAGATAGCTAACACTTGGGAAGAGAGAGGGTTTTTTTAAAAAAGATCTAGAAAAGCTTGAAGAGTGGACGGTGAATAACAGAATGGTATTTAACAAGGAGAAATGTAAAGTCCTACATCTGGGCAAGAAAAATGAAAAATAAAAAAACACATACAGAATGGGAGGAATTGGGCTAAGCAGCAGCACATGTTAAAAAGACTTGGGTATACTAATAGATCATCAACTGAACATGATTCAACAATGTGATGCATCAGCCAAAATGGACAAACACAATTGTGGGATGCATTAAGAGAAGCAAAGAGTCTAGATCATGTGAAGTAATTATCCTACTCTACTCTTCCTTAGTCAGACTGGTCTAGAAAATATAATGCTGTAGTGCATTTATTTGTATCAAGAAGAATAAAAGTTGGGTTTTTGTTGGTATGAGATAGTTTTTTTCAAAATAAACATTGTGGTATACATTCAAACTTCAGAGCTAACTATTTAATCAAAACCAATAATATAATGTTACTCAACGGTAGGGACGCAACTAAGAATTGATGAGCCGTATGGCATAATTTTCATTTTTTTTAATGGAAATTTTGCTTGCAATCTACTGATCTAGTTGCCCATAACTAGACAACTCCCTTGGTACTCCTTGCTCCCAGTTCTTCTTGACCGTCAGGACTACCGGTCACACACAGGATCCCTGCGCAACTGTGTGTTCAGTGGAGCGTAGAAATAGTAAGAATGTTGGATCACTTCTGTTGGAAATGGCCAACATTGGGCTCCTTATGTCCAAGAGGTCTGGTACTCAGGTGCCACAATCCCATAATTACAGATCCAGACTCAAAAGAGCAGTTGCATAGTTGACTTTTCAGGTGACTGGGGTATCCTCAAGAGGACATATGGGAAAGAGATTTGTTGGACCATACCAGATCGAGCTGACGACTGCTAGTTTAGTCAAAATGAAAGGAAAAGATAATTGGGTCTATGCCAACCACTGAATGTGAGTCTCCATCTGAAGGAGATCAGGTCATGGGTTTAAATAAAACTCTTAGTACCCCTGCATTGTCACAAAAGCATGGTCAGATTCCACAAATGAGGGATTAGTTAGTGAAGGCTACAGATTGTCTAGATTCTCACATTTTTTTCAGCATTAGGGCTGGATAATCAAATTAATGCAATTCAAGATTAATTAATTTATTTTTATTACTAACCAAAACACAAATAGTGCTAGATTACTTTACAATTGCCCAAAAGTGTCATATGTTTAGTATTTTGTTAATCTTTTTTTCATGCATAAAACACCTGACTATAATTTAGAGCTTAAAGGGAATCCTGTCAGCTAGGTGAAACCCGTGAGTGACCTTCCACACTGTTGAGTAATAGTGAAGTAATAACTCTGGGAGCATAACTAGTGGGAGAGTCTGGGGACTAGAAATAATAATTAATAATTATAATTAATGAATAATAGATCATATAGTTTGTGATATGGAGGCCACCAGGAGTCTGAAGGAGCGCGGCTGGAGAATTGCACGCTGCAGGTCCAGCGGGCAGAAGCGGAGTAGCAGTTCCCAGAGGTCCCGAGCGGAGCGGCAGGAGGGCAGAGAGCGCGGCCGCCAGGAGAACAGGTGACGTCACCTGAGCTGCGGAGGAGCTGTGACAGGAGCTGATAAGTATCTTCTGTGTGTGTGTGTGAGTCTAAGTGTGTGTCTTCTGTATATCCAGTGTGTCCTAGTGTGTGTCTCTTGTGTATCTAGTGTGTGTGTGTGTGAATCTAAGTGGGTGTCTGTGACTAAGTCAGGGGTACTAGACTGTATTAGAGTGTAAGTGTCTTTGTGCAAGGTGTAAGTGCAGCAGGACTGGGTGATTGAGTGGGGGGGGGGGGAGAAAGGGAAAAAAAAGTGAGTGAGCGGTTGCGCATAGGCGGCAGCGAGTGAGCGGTTGCGCATAGGCGGCAGTGTGTGAGCGGAGTGTGAGCAAGTCTATTTTCACTACTCCCACAAGTTAATTGTAGATCCCCATAAGGATGAGCTCCATGCCTGGCAATGTCATCCAGTGTGCTACTTGTGCAATGTATGCGGTCCTTAATCAGCTGATCAAGGGTGCATACTGTTGCGCAAGATGCATGCACGTCGCACATTTAGAAGCCCAAATCCTGAATCTAAATGAGCAACTGGCAACACTGAGAGCCATTGACAACATGGAAAGGAGTTTGCTGCTCACTGAGCAGGCACTCGCTGGGGTAGAGGCGAGGGCGGATGGTGGTACGGAAGAGCAGGGGGAGCAGGCAGCTAGCTGGATAACAGATAGAAGGAAGCGTAGAGGGAAGAGAACCAGGGAGGCTAGTCCTGAACTGGCACAACCCAACACGTCTGCAACGTTGGCAGATGAGGGGGGTGCCATTACAGATCCAGCACTGCTGCAGCACGACACACCCTCTGAAAGCCAGGGAGATGACTGCTCCAGTGAGATGGGGACGGGAAGCGCAGGTCCTAGTGGTGGGGGACTCAATTATAAGGGGGACAGATAGGGCAATCTGCCATAAAGACCGGGATCGTCGAACGGTGTGTTGTCTTCCTGGCTCTCGAGTTCGACACATCGCGGATCGGATTGACAGATTACTGGGAGGGGCTGGTGAGGATCCAGCAGTCATGGTGCACGTTGGCACCAATGAACAAATTAGAGGTCAATGGAGGGCCCTCAAAAATGATTTCAGGGACTTAGGATTCAAGCTTAGGGCATGGTCCTCCAGGGTAGTTTTCTTGGAAATACTACCTGCACCTAAGGCTACACTAGAAAGGCAGCAGGATCTTAGGGAGGTAAACAAGTGGCTTCGGAGTTGGTGTAAGAAGGAGGGATTTGGGTTCCTGGAGAACTGGGCTTACTTTGCTGTCGGCTACAGGCTCTACCATAGGGATGAGCCGCATCTTAATGGGGAGGGTGCAGCTGTGTTGGGGAGAAGATGGCTAGAAGGCTGGAGGAGTGTTTAAACTAGGGACTGGGGGGGGGGGAAGGCAAAAAGAGAAATAGTGGGGTAGTCAGTGTAGCTAGCGACCCGTGTCTAAGGAAGGGGAGTGGGGGTCGAGCAGGGGGTGGGGTTAGTACAATTAGAACTGACAGATCAGCCAATAGTACGAATAGCAACAAAACGAACTTAAAGAACAAAAAAAAACTGTATAAATTGTATGACCACGAATGCAAGAAGTCTGATTGGTAAAGTGGGTGAGCTTGAAGCGAAAATGGCCAATGAAAACTATGATATAGTCGGAATAACAGAAACATGGCTTGATGAAAAGTGCGATTGGGTGCCGAATTTACACGGTTGCAATCTCTTCAGAAGAGACCGTGGGAACCAGAAAGGGGGAGCGGTATGTCTGTACGTTAAATCGTACTTAAAGCCGAGACTACGGGAAGATATAGGAGCAGGAGATGAACACGTGGAATCTCTGTGGGTAGAAATACAGGGAAAAAAAACAACAAAATCCTGATAGGGGTTTTCTATAGACCACCAAATCAACAGAAGAAATTGAAAACTTACTATTAAGGCAGATAGAAGAAGTGTCAAACCGCAATGAAGTAATTATCATGGGGGACTTTAATTATCCAGATATAATATGGGAAAACGAAACCTGCAAATCTCATAGGGGTGATAAGTTCTTGAGATCAATTAAAGATAACTACCTTATCCAACTTGTGCAGGAGCCAACGAGAGGGAGGGCCACTCTGGACTTAGTATTAACTAACAAACCGGACTGAATAAAGGGGGTACAGGTTGAGGGGCACTTGGGGAACAGTGACCACAATATAATCAACTTCCAGCTGTCATTCAATAAGAAGTCTTATCAGGGAGCGACGAATAAACTAAGCTTTAGTAAAGCAAAATTTGATGAGCTTAGAACTACTATCGGTAACATTAATTGGGACAACAACCTCAAAAATATCAGTACAGAGAATGAATGGGAAAAGTTTAAAAGGATCCTAATCACCTCATGTGAGCAGTTCATTTCCTTTAAAAATAAAAGAACTTCAAGTAAAAGGAAACCAATGTGGCTCGACAAGACGGTAAGGGGGGCAATAAATGAAAAAAAGAAAGCGTTCAAACTACTAAAGCAAGAAGGCAGCGAAGAAGCACTAAAATCGTACAGGGAAAAAAAGCAAAATATGCAAAGATAAGATTAAAATTGCTAAGGAGGAGGCAGAAAGACTGATCGCCAAAGAGAGCAAAAACAAGCCGAAACTATTTTTCAACTATATTAACAGCAAAAGGATTTGCACCGAGAGCAGTGGCCCTTTAACAAATAATGAAGGAGAAATCATTGAAGATGATGGAGAGAAGGCAAATCTATTGAATAGTTTCTTTTCAAGCGTATTCACAATTGAAAAGGAAATGCCACACGAGATGCAGGGGAATAAAATGAACACCTCACAAAATATCTCATACCTAATGCAGGAGGAAGTGCGGAACCAGTTAAAGAAGATTAAAATCAATAAATCGCCAGGCCCAGATGCAATACACCCAAGGGTACTAAGGGAACTAAGTGATGAGATAGCTAGGCCGCTATATCTAATATTTCTGGATACTATGAAGACCGGGATTGTACCATTGGATTGGCGCATTGCCAAGATGATTCCAATTTACAAAAAGGGGAGCAAAAGTGAGCCTGGTAACTACAAACCGGTAAGTCTCACTTCAGTAACAGGAAAAATATTCGAGGGGCTTCTGAGAGACGCCATCGAAGAGTACCTCAAGGAGAACAACAAAATAACTCCTCACCAGCATGATTCAGGAAGGGTCGATCATGTCAGACAAATCTGATCAGCTTCTACGATGAAGTAAGTACTAGGCTGGACCTGAGAGTCTATTGATCTCATATATCTGGACTTCTCTAAAGCATTTGACACCATGCCGCAAAATAAACTAATATACAAAATGTGACAGCTCGGATTGGGTGAAAACGTGTGTAATTGGGTAAAAAATTGGCTCAATGATAGAAAGCAGAGGGTGGTAATAAATGGTTCGTACTCTGATTGGGCCACAGTCGCTAGCGGGGTGCCACAGGGTTCAGTACTAGACCCCACTCTGTTCAACATATTTATCAATGACCTGATAGAGGGGCTGCACAGTAAAATATCAATATTTGCAGATGACACAAAATTATACAATATAATCAATGCAATCCTTTCGCTGCTGGTACCGATACTACAGCTTCGGCCCTCACATTGTGTAGCGCAACCACAAAAGCGGTCTAGAGGGACTATCTTTCCCTCAGCTTTTGCTTAACCCCCTTGCTGCCAGTAGAAACACAGCGATTTTTATTCCAGAACATAACGCAGTTTTAAAATCTTTCCAGTGGAGCCCTAAATGAACCACCATGATCTAAAGTGAACATACCACAAACCATTCCTTACTCGCTAAAACAGCCTGTGCCCCTGCTTTGTTCGTCCCGCGGACAACTAATCCTCTCACTACCAGCGTAAACATTGTTGTAGTCTACTACATCACAACACAAGCGAACACACTCAAGTAGAGGGTGAAAAAAAAAGACGAGCACAGAGAGAACGGGATGAAAGGATGCCAACCCTCCTAAATTAAGTCTGCGTTTCCCCTGGAGGTGGGACATCACCTATGCCCACTTTTTTAAAAACTCCCTAAAAGCAAATAAACCAGAGTAACAGAGAGGATGTTTCCTTTCCTTTTTCTTCTGCTCTGAGGGAACTGGGGTGTAAAAACCCATTAAGCAGCACGACCTGCCAAAGCGGCAACATATTTTGCTCATGACGTAGACCCGGCGGGTGACCTTGACCCATGAGTCATAAGCCAACAACAGGTTCTAATTTTTTGACGACCCAAGGTTTGGGGAAAGTCCACCTAAACCCCAAGACCCCTGACCTATGAAAAACCACAAGTAAATTCTGAAACACGCTGCAGTGATACCAAATCCAAATCCAGGGAAACCCACAAAACACCTTAACATCTTAGTGATCCTCCTCTGGAAGCAAAAACATGCAAAGCATGTCAAAAGTGTAAGAGTAAAAAAAGAGAAACCATCCTTAAAACTATTCAAGACTCTCCACAGCGCAGCCAAGACCCAGAGCCATAACAAGACCGGGAACAAGAATACGATATGACAACTCCATGCTTTTCCTCGAGCTACAGCCCGGGCCATACATCTGACCTAGGAACACTTCAGGCTGTCTCAGTCGCACAAGAAGTATCACGTACCTTAGTGCCCATGCTGGAGGTTGGAGATTGGAGGTTCTCCATACATCTATTAACTTGGCTCTGTTTCTCATCACTACAAACTCCCCAAAAATTGCGGACCTAGAGAACAAGTTGAATTCACAAGAAATAATCATCTCCAACATGGAACAAGCCATAACTAGATGTCACGAGAGTGAGCAGGCCCTTAGAGATAAACTCGAGGATATGGAAAAAAGGGATTGCAGAAGTAATTTGAGATTTGTGGGAATTCCAGAAATTCCATTGTGGGAGAGGACCTGATAACTTCGCAGAACTTCCCAAAGTCTTAACCCCAGATGTTGCTACGGACAGATCCTGTATAGAAAGGGTGCATAGAGTAGGGCCCCCTAGACGATTGGAACCCAGCCAGCGACCTAGATAGGTCATTGCCAAATATCTCAATTGGGCTGTGAAAGAGAGCATCCTCCGAAACTATCAGAGACAACACTGATGGTCAGAGGCTTTAAAATACTTATATTCCCAGACTTTTCAGCAACGGTCACCCAGAAAAGAAAGGCTTTTACGACGATTTGCAGACAGCTTCACGACAATGCCATTAGATTACAGCTGCTCTTCCAGCCAACCTAAGAGTAATGGAAAACGACAGACAACTGATCTTCAACAACCCCCAATCGGCAGCCCAACATTTTTGTCTGGAAGTCAGTGATGAACCATGATCGACTTAGAATCCAGGGATTTTGGCGCACTGCGACGTGGCAATAAGCAAACACTGCCACTTTTTGAGAAAAGGTTTAACTAACCCTTTCCCCTCCCAGGGGACTCTGTGTAATGATGTTCTATTTTGTTTGTACAGTTGTAAAAGTTGAATTGACACCAATATGCCTCTCTATTCCTGCGATGTCCGGTCCTGGTGCTCTGGCGAGTGGCCCTCCTAACATAGTGCATTGAACTTCCCGTCGCTTGCTGGGACGGTGGGGACGAAATGTACAACAAAACAACACAACACAGGGATTGCAGACCCCCCCACCATGACAGACATAAACAATAGAACAGAACAAGAATACCTTACATCCACACACATCAAGATAGTATCGTGGAATGTAGCAGGCCTCAACACACCACTAAAAAAATACACATCTGAGACGCCTGAAACCTGACAATATATACTTACAGGAGACGCACTGAAAGCATGATTCGGGAGCCACCCTTAAAGCCCCATGGCTCGACTCATGCTACACTGTGAAATACACGTCAAAAACAAGGGGTGTGGCTACCCTATTCCTCAAAGGCTTGATATACTCAGTGGAAGAGGAATTAGCGGACAAAGAAGGCAGATTCCTGATGCTCAGAGCATGCATATGCGACATGGACAATACCCTACTTAATGTCTACATATCAAACCAGACAACCAATAATTTCTTTCCAAAACTATCGCAATATCAAACCGTGCACCAATTACGTTATCATTCCAGGGTAAAGACGCACAGAATAAATCACAAATCTGGTCCATCCCTACACACCTATACCACTAGGAAGACTTCAGAAGCTATTTAAAAATCCACTTGGCGAATTACATTGATAATAATATTGAACACACAGAAGACATGGCACTCCTCTGGGCAACCTCAAAAGCCACATAATGAGCTACACCTTAAGAGAAAACAAACAAGACAACAATTCCTCAAACTCCAACACAACCTAAAAACAGCACAAAAGCACTACGCTTAATCACCATCTCAACAAAACAAATCTGTCTACAACCAGACAAAATAAAATCTTAGAGACCTATGTCCAGAGTTAGACCCTATGGCTCACTAAGATAGATCAGAATAGATACTACCAAATGCCAATAAGTTGGGCCGCTTGCTAGCCCACATAATTAGCATACAATCCACACATAAGCCTATACTATCCCTGACCGACCCTACTACGAATGCAAAAATCTCAAAACAGGAGGAAACAGAAAACATTTTATCCAACTATTTTGAAGATCTATATAGAGCAAATGCCACAGATGAAAATGAGATTCAAAGATGGCAAAACACCCTCGCCCTACCCATACTCACCGCCAAACAGAGAATCCTCTTGGAGGAACTGATCTCAGAGACAGAGGTGAAAGAAGCGATTACCACATCACCAAACAAAAAACTCCAGGACCTGATGGATATGGGAACGAATATTATAAACTCCTACAACTAGAAATAATCCCAACCTTGACAAGACTGTATAATGAAATCTACACACAAAACATACAAGTAGACACATTATTAGACTCAAGAACTATCTTAATACTGAAACCAAACAAAAACCCAACGTTAGTCCAATCATACCGACCAATATCCCTATGAAATAGTAACTACAAGTTCTTGACGAAAATATTAGCCAATCGTTTACAAATACTCTGCCCAACAATTATACATCCCTCTCAAAGGAGCTTTATAAGCAATAGGCACGCTACTAAAAACATGCGAACAGCAATAGCAGCGACAATTGAGGCCAGCCACCCACACACCTCACAAACATTACTACTAAGTCTAGGCACAGAAAATGTGTTTGATAAGGTGCCCTGGCCCTTTTTCTTGCAAGACAGACAGTTTGGACCAAACTTTCTCAACTTTATTGGATATATCCAAATGAATACCTCAACCACCCTGACAGTTAACGGACATAGCACTCAGCCCATAGACATATTCTGGGGTACGAGGCAGGGTTGCCCGCTCTTGCCCCTACTTTTTAATTTATTCCTGGATCCCCTACTGTACCTCCTAAAGCCAACCCCACCAATGATCCCCCCTCCCGCCCATATCATCCCAATATCTCCATAAATGTTTTGGCAGATGATGTTCTCCTGATCATTGAAGACCCATTCACACACTCCCAGAAATACTCTGAGACCTTCACGCACTAGGCCCTCTATCAGGGTACACTCTCAATCTGGAGAAAACTGAAGCACTCTTAATGAAAGGTTTGCAAACACCAAGTTGGACTCACCAATACCCCTTCCAATGGCCAACCCGATTAATTACCTACTTGGGAGTCCGCGTCCCAAAGAAATATCAAGATATATACAACATCAATATGAAGCCATACATAACAACCCTAGAACAAACCCTGACAAAATGGCGCAAACTTCCGCTGTCATACATAAGTAGGTGTCACCTATCTAAAATGGTAGAATTCCCTTGCCTTTTATACTTACTTCATGTTCTCCCAATATATATATTACCCCAGCTGATGAGAAAAAGATAAACTACCTAATAAGAACATTTATCTGGAAGGGTGGCAGAAGCAGAATCCCCTTCAATAACCTCGGACAACCAAAACAAAATGGAGAAATAAACCTCCCCAACATAAGAAGATACAATATCACAACACTAACTAAAGTAATTATCAACTGGATACAACAGACATCCGTTTTTGTAGACACAAACTTATCCTCCAAATAGCCCTCCCCAACTTCTTAAATTTAACATAACAAATGTTCCTAGTAGAATACAGAGAGAACCCTCTCCTAATGTCGGCCTGGAAAGCATGGCACAAACTCTGCAAAGCCACCTCTCTACACCCACACTTTTTACCATACTTAATGCTGTTACACAACCCATATTTCCAGGCCAACTCATCTCATGGTGAATTCCGATCCTCGCACATGGGAGGAATAATCAATATCCAGTCCCTACTACATAAAAACACACATCACATGCTATCAATGGAAGACCTTCAATCAAAATATTCACATATCCCGTTTACCTTCTTCCTGTATCTGCAGGCCAAAAGTTTTGTAGACAAAATAATATCGAAAATACCTACGAACAAATGGCTTCAATTAACCCTTTCCAATTCACTGTCTGACGTCTTAAGACATTATGATTTAAGGCTGTACAGCTCCGATGTTGGAACACGTCCGTCAGGGTTCTCTTACTGTATATTGCCAGCCTCTCTGCTGTCGGAGCCTATCCAACGAGTCGCCT
Source organism: Eleutherodactylus coqui (assembly GCF_035609145.1). NCBI lineage: Eukaryota > Metazoa > Chordata > Amphibia > Anura > Eleutherodactylidae > Eleutherodactylus > Eleutherodactylus coqui. The sequence goes on along the minus strand of NC_089847.1, from coordinate 67,472,554 downwards.
CATGCAGTACTGGCTTTAGCCAGCATATAGCGCCGTTGTATAATGGCAGAAAAAGAGTAAGCCCCCTAGGAAAACCAGGATACAAATTGGATTGGAAAAGGTTAAACCAAATGCAGCTGAAACAACCTACTAAATGTGTGGTCACACGACTAGAACAAATTCCTAAACAGCCCACTAGATCACAGCACTTCCAGAACAGCGCTCTCTAATTGAACAGCAGATATCCTGGGACTCACAGTATCACAACTCTTAAAAATGCTAAAATATAGTCTGACTATATTACTCTCAAGTAGATATGTCAAAAGTACCATACAGATATACCATAGAGCATATATTACCCCACAGCAAAGACAAGAAATGGGATTATACAATAATGACAGATGTTTCAGATGCCAGATGGCTGGGGCAGGCCTTCGTCACTGTCTGTGGGACTGTGGGATGGTCCAGAATTTTTGGGTTAAAGTAAACAGCTATACAACAACACATTTGACCTCCACAGCTCTGTTAGATCCCCTGTGGGCAATCTTTGGCTTTATAGACCTGGATAAATATAGATGTACCCTGGGCAGCCATAGGCTTCTGCACATAGTTGCTATGGCAGGGATGAAGACAGTTCTGCAGACATGGGTAGATACGACCCCTCCCCCCTTTAAGCTCTTTCTGGAAAAACTGTCCTTTTTCAGGCAAATGGACTGGACTGAGGCCTCTTTTCAGAGGGAGGCACAGGTGGAGGGATTTTTTGAGGCGTGGGAGAGTTTTATCGATGTCCTGCTGCACCGAGTGAAAAGGGCAATTGAGGAATCCTTCAAAACAACAATATGGTAAATGGAGAGATTTATATCCGGAGACCCCCCGATTAGTGGGACTTTACTTGTCGTGGGGAACACCTTGGGGGCCTGCACACCAGGACATAAAATAGGCATATCTATATAAGGGGCACAACTCTGGATCTTTACCCGGCTTGGGGAGCACCGTAATATGGGCCATAAGCAACTGTGCAGGGAATGGGGCAGAGGGTGAGATTTGATTGAATGTCTCCATCAGTATTGGAGCAAGGGCTTCATGAAACTGTTTAAAAAACCGTGAGGTGAACCTATCAGGGCCAGGGGCCTTCTCCCCCTGCCAAAGCCTTAAAGGGGTTGTCCCGCGGCAGCAAGTGGGTCTATACACTTCTGTATGGCCATATTAATGCACTTTGTAATGTACATTGTGCATTAATTATGAGCCATACAGAAGTTATAAAAAGTTTTTCACTTACCTGCTCCGCTGCTAGCGTCCTCGTCTCCATGGTTGCCGTCTAATTTTCGCCGTCTAAAATGGTCGAATGGCCAAATTAGACGCGCTTGCGCAGTCCGGGTCTTCTGCTTTTCTGAATGGGGCTCCGTGTAGCTCCGCCCCGTCACGTGCCGATTCCAGCCAATCAAGAGGCTGGAATCGGCAATGGACCGCACAGAAGAGCTGCGGTCCACGGAGGAAGAAGATCCCGGCGGCCATCTTCACCGGTAAGTATAGAAGTCACCGGAGCGCGGGGATTCAGGTAAGCGCTGAGCGGTTTTTATTTTAAGTCCCTGCATCGGGGTTGTCTCGCGCCGAACGGGGGGGGGTTGAAAAAAAACAAAACCCGTTTCGGCGCGGGACAACCCCTTTAATGGCCCCACTGATCACCTCCACCATAAAATCCATTTCCAAGGCCCCTCTAATCTCTCCCGGGAGAGCTGTCTCCATGACATAGTCGATAATCTTGTTTTTCTGACTGTCAGGAGTCATAGCTGACTGCTTAAATTGTAAAGTCCATGGTAATTAATATGCACGGAATGCCTCTGTGATCTCCCTTGGGTTATGTTTCTTATGGCCTGCACTATCCAGTATATGGGAAACATATGTGAGGTTCATCCTATAGCGAAGATACAGCGCCAGGGAGTGTCCGCTCTTATTGGCATGTTCGTAGGAGTAATGCTTTAAATTGTCTCGGAAATGCATGTACCTTTGGTCCAAAATGTGTCTCAACTCCTCCCTAGTGTTCAGCAGCTCATTCTGTATGGACACTGAACATGACTGGTGGAACACTGTCTCTAGGGTCGTAATCCTGGTCAGCAGGGAGACAATCTTGGATGCCTCCTCGCGCTTATGACCAGGGACTCTCTGGAGCCACTGGGACTATTAGAGCGAGGAGAGCTGGGGCATGGTCTGACCACAATGCCGACCCAATGGAGGCCACCGGACACCATGTCAACGCGTGATGGATTGCAAGGATAAGGTGGATGCAGCTATGGGTTTGATGCGCCATAGAAAAGTAAGAATAGTCCTGATCTGAAGGGTGAGTTACCCCCCAGACGTCTACTAGTTGCAATTGCGTAAGGGCCTTGTGAAACAATTGGAGCTGTGAAGCTGAAACAGTTGCCTGCCTAGACGTGCAGTCTTTTTCGGGGTCTAGGGGAAAATTAAAGTCGCCGCCTAACACTACAACACTCTCCGCAAAGTCCATTAGTTTACCTAGTACCGTATCGTTCTACCCATTTGCACAGGACTCTGATTGAAAAGATACCATGCTGCCAGAGTAAAATGTTTAACCCACATTCCCACTTTATGAAAATGAAGCGCCCCTCCGGATCAGTCACCGTGTCCATGACCTCACGAGATACCGTTCTGTGCATAGCTATCGACACTCCCCTTGACTTAGTAGTCGGATTCGTGCTGTGGAACCATGCTGTATACTGCCTATTTCTTAGCACTGGAACATTCCCTGCATGAAAGTGCATCTCCTGGAGAAATAAGACATGAGATTTTAACATATTAAAAAGATATAAGACCTGACTTCTCTTTTGCAAAAATTTAATTCAGACATGCCTGGCAGCGGCAGCTATAGCACCGTGTAGGCCCTGGAAGGTTTTATAAAGGAGGGGAAGAGAAAAAAAAGGGAGGGTGAGAAAAGGGAGAGGAGGGGAAAAAAAAGGGAGGGAAGAACAAACAATAAAAAGAGAAACAGATAATGCAAGAAACCAGCAGTAATTTGGGATAATCCCAGAACTAGGCGGCAGCAGCCGACCTAATGAGGGTGACAGCCACCTCACTAACCGAGGCGCACCAGATCCCCCTTTAAAATCAGGGGAGGATGCCTGCGCCCCGCAAAAAGAACAAAGGCGGGACTGAGAAAAAAAAAGCCCAGTGAAATGGCCGAAAAAGCCAGAGCCGAGCCACCCCGTCTAAAGTGCGCTTTCCAAAGGCAGAGTGCCCCTCTCCAAGAGTGCCTCCAGCCCACCCTGGAATGACAACAGCATCAATCAGCACCCACTAAGAACCAATCACTGTTAAACATGGAGAACATAAATCTAGCAGCATAAAAACTTTGCAGAAAAATATAAAGGCAGAGTTCCTTTAACCTGTGCCGGTCAACCATGTGGGGAGACCAGTGGACACCGTGTTTCGCCCTGACCCTCTCGGCTTCGCTATCTTCTTCTGGGACCCCTGTGTGGCTGCTGTAGAAACTCATTAATGGGTAGAGTGGTCAAGGTGGGCCAGTTCATAATGTCCATCCTAGGTAGACCAAATGCCACTCAAAAGGCTGGAGCCTCATCAGGGTGTCTCATCTCCCTCATTACCCCTCTGTGGCAAACCTGCAGATAGAAGGGGAATCCCCAACTGTAGGCAACATCTGAAGTCGCGACCCTGTGTGCAGTATTGCCCGCTGTTCTCGTGCTCCCCTCATGATGGCTTACTTCAGTTGGTACCGATGGACGCTGCAGACAATATCAGGCGGCGGTATGGATCTCTACAACGAGAGCTCCCTGGCATCTGTTGAGCTCCAGTGGGGCATCAGAGGGGGCCCCTCATAGCTCATTGAGAATTTGTTGCAGTGTTGCTTCCATCTGGGAAGGTTCTATAGCTTCAATGAGGCCTCTGATATGAATGTTATTCCTGTGCCCCTGGTTCTCTAGATCGTCAAGAGAGTCCATCAGAAAATGCAGCTGGTGGAATACATTGGCTAGAGCAGACTTGTGATACTCCATTTTATCTGAAAGAGATGTAACAGCACCCTCCGTGGACGAGACCCTCTCTCTCAGGTGTTGAACATCCTGGTGAACAGAGCAAAGTTCAGTTTTGTATGCAGATTCTAGACGTAGTATATATGCTTCCATGTGTCTTTAGTAGGAATAGACTGAATTCCAGGAACTGCAAGCCCAGTTGCAGACAACCTATGATCCTGGCTCATGTGCTGAGATAACGGAGAGGGGGAGTCCCACAGGCCCCTTGATAATTGCACTTCTCCCTGCTGCATCTCTGTGTCCCGACCGTTCTGCATGGTGACATCAGTGTGGAGGGTAGCTGCAGCTGATGAGTGGGCCTCCTGCAGGGATTTAGGACTATCCACTGCCAGTTCTGCAGGGGGTGCAGTATGTCCCGGGCTCTGGCATGCTGGCTGTACAGGGGCTGCCCATATGTGAGCTGCCCCAAGGCTCATGCTGCTGGCTGGTGGAGTGGTGGAGGCTGGGGGTGGTAGTCCCTCTCGTTGAGGCATGGAGGGGGCTGCTGGGGAGAGCTGGTGACAGTTCCTGAGAACACCAGGATGGGAGCCCCCTTTTGCTGAGTATGAAGGGGTTCCCTCATCAGCCCCCACAGTCATACTTCTGGTTTGTGGGGTAGTGAAGAATGGCAGGTAATAGTCCCTGTGGGCTGTATGTGGAGGACATTGCTGGTGAAGGCTGGTGACCATTCCCCAGGACTCCAGGATGGGAGCCCCCTCTTATTCGAGGTGGTGGGGTTCCCTCAACAGCCCGCACAGTCATACCTGGCCTCTCCTGCTGACTGCAATCCAAAACACTGCCCTCACCCCCATAATGGCTGCCTTCTGCCACATGAGGCCAAGTGCCGGAGAGCTGGGAGAACTGCTGCTGGAGGCTGCTTGCCCGCTGGACTACTTTGCCCCTCTGACGACATCCACTGTAGCGGCGGTGAGTATCTGGGGGGGCTTCGGTCCATTAAGCGCTGCCCCGCTGCTGTGTAGTTTGCCGGTGGCACTTCCTCCTTTCCTCTACCAGGGCCTTGATGCTGCCTGCTGAGGAGAAGATCCGCTATCCTGCGGCCAGTGGGAGCCATAGACTGTGCTCCTGGACGCCTCTGAGAGTGGCTCTTTCTGCTGCTGCGTGTGTGTACAGCATGTTGTATCTCAAATCTCCCTTGAAATTATTCTTAAAGGGGTTCTGTCATTACAATCTGTATTTTTTTGTCCAATACATCTGCCCTGCCCAGCACAGGCTGTTGTAAATAACACATACAAAACGTTTTTATCAGAAGTAGTACGTACCTAGGCTCCATTTTCCACCTCCATGCTTTGTTTACAAGTGCAGCCCTTCCTGCTAGAAGGTCATCTCCCAGCACCCCTTGCTGTGCTGACCATTTTCGCCCTCACAAAGCTATGACTGTATGCACCCACTCTCTGAACTCCAAATGAGCTCGTTATCTTAAACAAAAAACTATTACTCCTTCTTTGTTGCTAAAATTTGTGGGGTAGGCCACAGCTTTATTAACTTTATAAACTTTAACTTCCCACTTATTAAATTTAATAAATCACCAATTCTTCCATGCTTGAAACTCTTTCTTTTATTAGGAAAACACAATCCATCCTGAGGTGTTTGAAAGCCCCGTACTCGTTACGTGCTTGCCAACCATCCTCGATAAAAACACCTCAGGCATGGAAGCTTTACGCCATACCAGCTGTGATGACTTCCTAACTCCTATCATTACCGTGATCAAATCGCCCTTTCCTCCCTTTCCTTCTCACTGGGCTGGGTGGGTGGGTTTCCTCTCTTCTTCACTGCTTCTTTCCTTCCACCTTCTTCTTCCACGTGTTCTCCCTTCTTCTTCCTCTTCTAGGCTCCTCCTCTTCCTGTCTCTGCCCCACCTAACCTGCTGACTCGCTCTGCACTTAACCCCTTACTGCCCACAGTCCCTATGCAGCTACATTACCTATTGTGCTGCATTCCCGACTGTGTGCACCCACTCTCTGAACTCCTAATGAGCTCGTTATCTTAAACAAAAAACTATTACTCCTTCTTTGTTGCTAAAATTTGTGGGGTAGGCCACAGCTTTATTAACTTTATAAACTTTAACTTCCAACTTATTAAATTTAATAATCACCAATTCTTCCATGCTTGAAACTCTTTCTTTTATTAGGAAAACACAATCCATCCTGAGGTGTTTGAAAGCCCCGTACTCGTTACGTTCTTGCCAACCATCCTCGATAAAAACACCTCAGGCATGGAAGCTTTACGCCACCAGGAATGTGGCATACCTCTATGCCACAGGCCGCCCCACCCCACAAGCCCTAACTAATGCAGCCTTTACCCCCGTCCTGCAATCCTGACACGAAAGTATCTAGGCTGACGTCGTTCAGATGAATCCCGTCGTGTCTCAAAAGCTCCTCTCTCTCTATCTTCCAGTTCTCAATGCCTGATAGCAATTCCTCCCACGACTGTACAAACTGAGACATTTTCAAATTTATCAGCTTCCTTACTCTCTCGATCGCCTCCGGATTTCTGGCATCTCTCAAATATCGTCTCGCCACGATGTCGGACCAAACCATAACCGATTCATGAAGACAGTCTCTGAAGCGAAGCATGTCCTGTTTCATGAGGACCAGGAGCTCTCCCATCTTTATCCTCCCCAGGTCATTCCCCCCGGCATGTATCACGAGAATTACCCTTCGGGGGGTCCACCTGCCTATTTGCATGACCTACTGTAATAGCCTTGGCCATAGAAGTCCACGTATTCCATGCCAGTGCAGCTTCGGACCTTGCAGTCCTAGATTCTTTCCCATCGGGCGAATCCTTGCCCTTTTTTCCGCCCAATGCACGTAGGAGTGCCCGACAAACCATATGGTCCATTGATCCACTGGAATAACAAAACTAAGCTTCTGTCCTTTTTTTTCCCCCCCATCATCATCATACCAAATATTTGCATCTATATATAACTTTGCTAACATTACTATTATATTTACTTCATCCAATAATCAAGTCCGGTCTGATATACGACTTGTAGGCGTCCGACCTCAATCTTCCAAGTTTTTAACCCCTTCCCCTTGCATACCGCACCAATCTGCCATAGTAGCTGCCCCTATCCGAAAGGAGTGGGTGCCGAATTCCGACGGTTGTGAACCTACTTTTCTTAACTCCGACCGTAATACCGCGGAGAACTGGAATCGCGTTAGGGGGAGGCCCGACGCGTGAGCTAAAACTGTTGAGCCGGTGGCCTGCTTGCCATGTATTGTGACCCTAACTTTGTTGTGCACCCTTCTGTGCCAATCTTGTTTATGGATACTTCCGTACTTGTCCGTTTTGAATTTTCTCACACATATCTTCACCACCTCGTCCGACACCAAAACGTCCGAACACAGCAGGCCACCCGGTTTCTTCTTACTTACCGGCACCAGCTCGCTTATTCGAAGAGCCGCAAAAAACGCCAAAACAAACTCAACTCTGAATAGTAACGCCTCGTGCCCGTCCCGACATACCGTTCCCAAGCTTTCCAGTAGGTCTAACAGAATAGAAAAGGTGATGGGGCGGCGGGAGTCCACCCGCCCCCCCCTCCTTCTTCCAGCCTAACATTTTTTTTTTAATGACGACATCTTTTGTTACATCTGTTTATCCATTTAACTGTAAGAACAATGCTATGCCAGCTAAGTGCTTTCTAGCAACCCCTACTGATGCTCCTCTTGCTCTTAGCGACGCTAACATATCGAATGTTGCCATCCGCGCCTGTTGTTCGTCAATCACACTGTCCTTGATGAAACTTGCCATGTTGTCCATATGCTCTCATATGCTTTCCAAGTTGTCTCCGCTATTGACGGCCGAACCAACAACATTAGCGCTCGTCTGCCAGCTTCCACAAGTGCGGAGGGCAACGCACCCCTTCCATATCTGCTGTTGGGTGCCATTCCCTGAACGCCTTCATCTGTAAACGAGATAGCGCATCAGCTTGACCGTTCTCACAACCCGGTACATGCCTCGCTCTAAAACCAATATTGAGCTGTAGGCAATGCAACACGAAATACCTCAGAAATGGCAGCACGATTTCCGATGACGCAGACTGTTAGTTAACATTCTGGACCACTGCTGCATTGTCTGACCAAAAACATATATATATATATTTTTTTGATCTGTTAACAGCGGGCCCCATAACTCTACCGCTACCACCAGCGGGAAAAATTCCAACAGGGTAATATTCTTTGTCCACTTCCTCTCGACCCAGCATCTTGGCCAGGGCGTCCTGCACCAATGATTCCGGAAAATTACACCAAAACCGAGTGACCCGGACGCATCTGAAGAAATGCTGAGCTCTTTGTTCGACCTTTCCTCCTCTTGACATATAACCTGCCCGTTGAATTCGTGTAAGAAAATTTTTCACATATGTAGGTCCGCTCTAATGCCTTTTGTTATGCGTACAAAATGGTGGGGCTCTTTTGCCCCTACAGTGGCTAAAGACAACCTTCTTGCAACAGCACGTCCCTCGGGATGACTCTGCAAGCGCAATTTAGCAAGCCTATAAGCACCTGCAGTTGGCGCAACGTCGCCTTTTTTTTTTGCTCCCGCTATCGCTGAAACTGACTGGCGCAGCCGCGCCACTTTATCTACCGGAAGACGGAAAACCATTTCAACGGTGTCTATTTCGATGCCCAGGAAAACTATATTTGTGACTGGACCCATCGTTTTTTCTTCTGAGAGCGGGACCCCCCCTCGGTGCATGAGCTTGCGGAAAGAAGACAGCAATAGTTCGCAATCTCCTGATGCTTCCGCACCCCCAAACAGGAAATCGTCAAGGTAATGTATAGCCGATGAGATGCCCGTCTCAAATCTTACCATCCATTCTAAAAAGGAGCTAAATTTTTCTAAGTAGTAACAGGAGATGGAGCAACCCATCGGCAAACACATGTCTACGTAAATTCGGCTATCTACCCTGCAGCCCAGCAGATGGAAACACTCCTGATGAACTGGCAGCAATCGGAAAGCGGACTCAATATCCGCCTTCGCCAATAAGGCGCACATTCCCGCGGACCTGAGTAGTCGAACCACACAATCAAAGGAAGTATATTGAACCGCGGATTGCTCCTTTGCTATACAGTCGTTTACCGATTCGCCGCTTGGGAACGACGTGTGATGATGAATCAATCTAAATTTACCGGGTTCCTTCTTGGGTACAAGCCCCAAGGGGGAAACGTAAATTGGGGAACGAGGGGACGAAAAGGGGCCGGCCATCCGGCCTAGCTCCACTTCTTTTAAACCACTTTTCTCTTACTAATTCCGTATTGTCCAAAGCTGATTTTAAATTCGTACAGAAAAATCGCCGCGGGCTGCTCCACAAAAGGGGTCTGAAAACCCTTAGTGAAGCCCTCCCTGAGCAGGTTTGCTTCCCGCTTCCTGGTATATTGCTCAAGCCACCTGCGCAGGTAGCTGCTTTTCACTGGGGTGCGCCGGTTATTGGCACTTCCCACTGTAGCCGAGCCTCTGCTTCCGGAAGCAACGAATTGCTGCGTGTTGTCCTTCGCGAATGTTCGTGGCGGAACTTACATGTAGCGTAAAACCTTCAGTGCCTCCACCACGCCGATCCACCGTGTAGTTTGTACGCGCTGAATATAGTATTTAAGCACACCATCAACTCCGGACCCTTACTAGGGTTGTGTTGACATGTGACATGCGACAATACCAAAAAGGCTTGGAGCCAATTACCAAAGGTCTTGGCTATCTTAGGCTTTTCTCAGCGCCTCGTTCGTAAGTGCGCTCTTTGACTACTGTCACATGGGGCAACAGCAGAGACCAGTTGTCAATGTAAAGACCTTTCTTTATCTTTTCCACCGTTTCTTCTGACAAACCAACCCCGAGAGGGGCTACACCACAAAAAGCGTATCCACAAATTTTAAACCATCGTTATGTTCAACCACAGTATCTTTACCGTCAGGCGGGCCCGCGCCCCCTGGTAAGGAGGACACTAAAAGCCCTTGTTTTTGTTCCATTTTACCCAATAACGATTTTAAAACTGTTACGAAATCACCTCTTCCGGCCTCCTTTGCCGGATCCATTACATTTTGACCACAAAAAATAGTATCTTTTCCGTCAGGCGGGACCGCGCCCCCTGGCAAGCAGGACACTAAAAGCCCTTGTTTTTTAATAACCATTTTAAACAGTTACGAAATCACCTTTTCCGGCTTCCTTTGCCGGATCCATTACATTTTTGCCATGCTGCAGAGCATGATGACTCACCACCACGATCACGCTCTGGTACCGATGTTACGCTTTGCGATATCTCCAAAGGTCGATCTCTGTTCTCCGAATACGGATGCCTCGGCTGGTCTTCTGATAGTGCCCTGCGGTCACTGTCTGAACGTGTTGTCGCCTCCTGGCCCCGGATGGACCGCTCCCTTGAGTGCCCGTGCCTCCTTCGACACTGTTGCCCCTCACTGGCCGAAGACGCTGGAGAGAAAGATGCCGGACGAAAAAGGGGGAGGGAGACAAGGCCTAACCTCGCGCCTGCTCTCCAAGCCACTACCGCTCTGCGTTGGTGACCGTTCTCGCCGCCGCGCACTTCTTGAGATCTGGCTTGCGCAAGGCCTAAACTGCCCTAGCTGGCACGCCGCGATCGCAGATGACCTATTTTCATATGAACTAGATCGCCTAGCTGTTGAATGGTAGGATGGCCGATCCAGCCTGGAATCTTGGTCAAAGGCCGCTTGTTGCGTGCCTCTGCCTGGGGGGACAATACCCCGTCGGAACTTGGAATCCCTGGGCCTGGGGGAGTGGGTGCTGCGCTCTGAGGAAGGGGACCTTCGGGGGAGGGGAGGGTGGGGTACTAATTCCTTAGGGAAATTGGTGCTATAGTGTGGCTGGTGTTGGTGCCCCCCCCCTGCCTGTAATATACTGCTGGGGGAGAGCGGCTGTTATCTGAGGACATGCTGTCCCCTGCGCTGAACAGGGGGCTGCTGCCCCCAATGTCCCTGGATGTGACTCCCCCTTCCCCTCTTATATCACTACCATGCAATCCCCTCTCCCCCTCTCCTATGCCTGCTCTGGGGCTCCTGCCCACTCGATCCTGCCTTGAACAGACTTCTGGCTGAGCCGCGTGTACTCTACCGGCGCCGACGACCCTCTGCTCCATGTGATGCGCTACCGCGCCGCCATGTTGGGTGCCCGCGCGGCGCCTTCCGGTGCCGCCATCTTGCTGTATCACGTGGCGCGTGCTGCCATCTTGAGTGCCTGTACGCTGCCTCCTGTAGCCGCCATCTTGGGTGCCCGCATGCTGCCTCCCGAAGCCACCATCCTGTTTTGCGCCCCACTGTGCCCTCTCACCTCTGCCCGCCGTGCGCCCGTCAGCGCGTTGACCCGCCGTGGATTCCTTCTCGATCCCCGCTTCTACGACTCCTGGGCTCACCGGTGAGTAAACGTTCCGGACAGCGGGGGAAACTCTTCTTTGAGACCTGCGCCCGCCAGCGCTCTTCCGTGGCCCTTCACCTTGTGTCTCCGCTCTTTTCTGCGCGGTTGGTCCTGGGATTTCCTCTGCTCTGGGGCTGTGCCTCCTGGATCCCCTCTTCGTCCCCGGGCTGGGGCTGAGACGTACCGGGGGGTTCTTCCTGCGCTTCGGTCTGCCTCTCGCTCCCTCCTCTTCAGGCTCTGGTTGTTGCTGTAACGCTGCCGACTGCTGTCCCTCTATAGCTCCTCCTAGCTCCGGGTGCTGCTGGCTGGGGGGCTCTGCATGCTTCCAGTAACTGCTCTAACCATCCCGTTCCATCTTGCTGGACCGCTTCCCTAATCTTCCTCTGAAGGTCTTCCATCTTTCTTCCTCCAATCTTCAGTATTCCTCTTGCTGCTTTTATCTTCGGCTCACTGTCTTTCCTCTCTTTTTCACTGCTTCTTTCCTTCCATGTCTTCTCTCTTCTTCTTCCTCTTCTAGGCTCCTCCTCTTCCTGTCTCTGCCCCACCTAACCTCCTGACTCGCTCTGCACTTAACCCCTTACTGCCCACAGTCCCTATGCAGCTACATTACCTATTGTGCTGCATTCCCTTCTGCCCATCCAGTGCAGTGATTGGAGCTGTGCAGTCCTGCCTGCAGTCTATCAAAATCTGCTAGTGTTTTTCTCTGCCTCTGTCCCTGAACACCTGTTTCCCAAGGGCTTACAGATCTTCCTTGCAATCTCACTGTAGCCACTCACAGCAGTTACTCATAATAATCACTCACAGTAGCCCCTCACTGTAGTCACTCCACATGATTAAACCAGGAATATTCCCCATGCAATGTATTGTATGAGTGTATGTATTTATACATTTATCTATGCATATATATCAAGATGCATATAGACATATAAATATATATAAACTCATATAATATGTATAATATATATACACACTGCATAGGACATGTACGTTCCACAATAGTGAGTGTACATGTGCTTACACCTGTGTGCAGCTGCCCTTAGAGAGACAAAAAAGTGCACAAAAGTGTGCGTAACTGCACTTACATCTGTGTAAAGCTGGTCTTATTGTATGTTTATATGTATGTATGTCCTGTTGTACCGCCTCTAGCTTGGATACAAGATGTGATACGGACAGCATGGAGGCTTTAGTACCCTGTTGTACTGCCTCTAGCTTGGATACAAAACGTGATACAGGGAGCATGGAGGCTCTGGTACCCCATTGTACCACCTCTAGCTTGGATACAAGATGTGATACAGGCAGGCATGGAGGCTTTAGTACCCTGTTGTACTGCCTCTGGCCGCCTGCAGACGAGCGGGTCGGATCTGGCGGCGAGGATTCCAGCCGCGGGACCCAACCCCAGCGCCTGCAGGGAGGAGCGCGTACTTACCTGCGCCCGGCGGCCCCGACTCTTTCATGTGCCGGCTGCCTGGCAACCGGCGCATGCGCAGACCGGAGCCGGCGGCCGGGTGAGTGACATTTCTGTGCGGGGCTCTGCGAGCCTCGCACAGAAATAGGACATGCCGTGGTTTTTTTGCGCCTGTTTACCTAAGAGTGCGTATTGTAATGCACTCCTATGCAGGCTTTCAGTGGCAGAAATCCCGCGGGAAATCCCGCCGTGGGATTTCCGCCCGTGTGCAGGCGGCCTCTAGCTTGGATACAAAACGTGATACAGGTAGCATGGAGGCTCTGGTACCCCATTGTACCGCCTCTAGCTTGGATACAAGATATGATACAGGCAGGCATGGAGCCTCTAGTACTCTGTTGGGCCACCTCTAGCTTGGATACAAGATGTAATGCAAGCATTGAGGCTCTAGTACCCTGTTGTTCCACCTCTAGCTTGGATACAAGATGTGATACAGGCAGGCATGAAGGCTCTAGTATCCCGTTGTACCACCTCTAGCTTGGCTACAAGATGTGATACGGGGGGCATGCAGGCTCTAGTTCCCTTTTGTATCACCTTTAGCTTGGATACAAGATGTGATACAGGCAGGCATGGAGGCTCTAGTACCCTGTTGTATTGCCTCTAGCTTGGATACAAGATGTGATACAGGCAGGCATGGAGGCTCTAGTACCCTGTTGTATTGCCTCTAGCTTGGATACAAGATGTGATATGGGCGGGTATGGAGGCTCTAGTGCCCTGTTGTACCGCCTCTAGCTTGGATGCAAGATGTGATACGAGGGGCATAGAGGCTCTAGATGGATAGATTGATGGATGGATAGATGGAGAAGGATAGATTGACGGATGGATAGATGCAGACGGATAGATATATAGATAGATACAGATAGCATATATATGCTTCAAATCTATGAATATATATACATATATATATATATATATATATACACACACACACACACATAGATTTATATATATATATATATATATATATATATATATATATATATATATATATATATATATACACACACAGTGGGCAAAAAAAGTATTTAGTCAGATACCAATTGTACAAGTTCTCCCACTTACAAAGATGAGAGAGGCCTGTAATTGACATCATAGGTAGGCTTCAACTATGAGAGACAACATGGGAAAACACATCCAGAAAATCACATTGTCTGATTTTTAATGAATTTATTTGCAAATTATGGTGGAAAATAAGTATTTGGTCACCTACAAACAAGCAAGATTTCGGGGTCCCACAGACCTGTAACTTCTTCTTTAAGAGGCTCTTCTGTCCTCCACTTATTACCTGTAGTAATGGCATCTGTTTGAAAGTCTTATCAGTATAAAAAGACACCTGTCCACAACCTCAAGCAGTCACACTCCAAACTCCACTATGGTGAAGACCAAAGAGCTGTCGAAGGGCACCAGAAACAAAATTGTAGCCCCGCACCAGACTGGGAAGACTGAACCTGCAATAGGCAAGCAGCTTGGTGTGAAGAAATCAACTGTGGGAGCAATAATTAGAGAATGGAAGACATATAAGACCACTGATAATCTCCCTCGATCTGGGGCTCCACGCAAGATCTCATCCTGTGGGGTCAAAATGATCACAAGAATGGTGAGCAAAAATCCCAGAACCACACAGGGGAACCTAGTGAATGACCTGCAGAGAGCTGGGACCAACGTAACAAAGGCTACCATCAGTAACACACTACGCCGCCAGGGACTCAGATCCTGCAGTGCCAGACGTGTCCCCCTGCTTAAGCCAGTACATGTCTGGGACCGACTGAAGTTTGCTAGAAAGCATTTGGGTGATCCAGAAGAGTATTGGGAGAATGTCATATGGTCAGATGAAACCAAAGTAGAACTTTTTGGCAACAACACAACTCATCGTGTTTGGAGGAGAAAGAATGCTGAGTTGCATCCAAAGAGCACCATACCTACTGTGAAGCACAGGGGTGGCAACATCATGCTTTGGGGCTGTTTCTCTGCAAAGGGACCAGGACGACTGATCTGTATACATGAAGGAAAGAATGGGGCCATGAATCGTGAGATTTTCAGTGCAAACCTCCTTCTATCAGCAAGGGCACTGAAGATGAAACGTGGCTGGGTCTTTCAGAATGACAATGATTCCAAGCACACCACCAGGGCAACGAAGGAGTGGCTTTATAAGAAGCATTTTAAGGTCCTGGAGTGGCCTAGCCAGCCTCCAGATCTCAACCCTATAGAAAACCTTTGGATGGAGTTGAAAGTCCGTGTTGCCCAGCGACAGCCCCAAAACATCACTGCTCTTGAGGAGATCTGCATGGAGGAATGGGCCAACATACCAGCCACAGTGTGTGACAACCTTGTGAGGACTTACAGAAAACGTTTGACCTCTGTCATTGCCAAAAAAGTATTGAGATGAACTTTTGTTATTGACCAAATACGTATTTTCCATCATAATTTGCAAATAAATTCGTCAAAAATCATACAATGTGATTTTCTGGATGTGTTTTCTCATGTTGTCTCTCATCGTTGAGGTCTACCTGGGATGTCAATTACAGGCCTCTCTCATCTTTTTAAGTGGGAGAACTTGTACAATTGGTATCTGACTAAATACTCCCCCCCCATTGTGTGTATATATATATATATATATATATATATATATATATATATATATATATATATATATATATATAATATGCATATGTGTGTATATATATATATATATATATATATATATATATATATATATATATATACACACACACACACATATATATACATATACACATATATATACATGCATGGATACATTTCTATTGGCCGAGAGTGCGCATTGCCAGATCCTTGTCTGGCCCGTGCATGTGTTAAGTGCTCCCTGGTGGGCGGGTGCGCGTGCACCACAGCCCCGCGCATGCGCATTTGGGCCACTCTCGCGCGTGCGCAGTCGTGCCCCGGGTTCGCGCATGCGCAGTCACGCCATGGTCTCGTGCGGCTGCCTTTCATTCTGCTGACAAGATTGTGCGGCCACTAGCTGCCATGACTGAGCAGTTTTTTGACCAGATGCAGTTACCACACTGTGGGGTCGCAGCTTAAGAATAAAGAATTTAGCAGCTCATTGGTTAATCATGTGACTTACTAGTGACCCAATGTCATTGCTTACAGCACTGGATAACTTGGATAGAATCTTGTAGCTTATCAATGGTTGTAGCTTAGCCCTGATCCATGTATTCAACACTAGTGTTAAAAGGGTTGCTTTACTTAAAGAACCTATGCCCTATCCACAATAACTGATGTAAGAGCAGTGAGACTATAGAATTTTCTGCCTGAGGTTGTGGTGATGGCAAATTTGATAAAAGAGTTCAAAAGGGGCCTGGACACCTTTCTTGAGCGACGCAATACAGCATATATTATTATGTTATAATCACTAATAACTTCAGAACATTGATCCAGGGAGTATTCCAATTGCCAGGATGGACTTGGGAAAAAAATTGGCTTATAATAATAATATAATATTCTTTAATTTGTATTGCGTCAACTTATTCCACAGCGCTTTAAGCTTCTACCTCATTGGTTCTTTTTTTCCTTCCTCTGGAAAGGGGGTGGGGAGTGGGGTGGTTAATAGATTGAACTGCATGGAAATATGTCCTTTTCGTCCTTGCATACTATGTTATACTATGGGGGATTCAACAGCTGGAATCTCCACTGATAACAAGGACAGGGTCCTGAATAAATAAATAAATGGAGTAAAGCTTGCACAGTGGGCAGTGACTAACAGAATGGTATTTAACAAGGGGAAATGCAAAGTCCTACATCTGGGCAAGAA
Source organism: Eleutherodactylus coqui (assembly GCF_035609145.1). Taxonomy (NCBI): domain Eukaryota; kingdom Metazoa; phylum Chordata; class Amphibia; order Anura; family Eleutherodactylidae; genus Eleutherodactylus; species Eleutherodactylus coqui. The sequence goes on along the minus strand of NC_089847.1, from coordinate 67,455,885 downwards.
AAATGAAAACAGCGCATACATAATTGGAGGAATTGGGCTAAGCAGCAATACATGTGAAAACAACTTGGGTATACTAATAGATAATAGACTGAGCATGAGTCAACAATGTGATGCAGCAGCCAAAAAGGCAAACACAATTCTGGGATGTATTAACCCCTTGAGTGGCGGGTTTCCTACCACCCTGTCGTGCCCACCAGGGCAGGTCTTTTAAAATGGTCTAATCATTGAATTTCAACTAATTTTGCAGTTGCGTCTCAAGATCCATAACTTTTTCATTTTTCCATTGACATGATCATATAAGGGCTTGTTTTTTTGTGGGACAAGTTGTGATTTTTTAAACAGGGGGGAGGAAAGAAAGAAATGGGGAAAAAAGAAAAAAAGGGGCCATGTCATTAAGGGGTTAAATAATGTATTAACTTCCTTCACTGGGTCATTACGATGCATGGATACCACATGTGTGATTGTATTTTTGATTTTTTTTACAAAGTAAAGGGAGACAAGTGTTTTAATAATTTTTTTAAATAATTTTTTTCCTTTTACATTTTTTTTTTGTCCCTTTAGGGGACTTCCACAGGGACCCATCAGGACCCCCTGATCACTTTCCGGGGGTCTGATGGTGACAGCCCTTTACATGCTGCAGTGACAGCCCTTTACATGCTGCAGTCACATAGACTGCCACATGTAAAGGATTAACACAGCAGAGATCGCAGGTTTTCTCTGATCTCTGCTGTAAGAGCTAGTACCTAGCTGCCCTCTCACAGCCAAGCACCAAGCTCTCCCTGCCACAGAGACCATCGGCTTGCTTCTGACAAGCTGATGGTCTCTATGGCAACCTGTAAACAAAGCAGGAGATTGCCGGCATATCGGCAATACCTTGTGCTGGTTTTTCAAAGCCCTTGCTTTGTTCTCTGTGGGTCTGTGCAGGCAGAGCACACTGTCACAGCTTGTGGCATTGTGCTCTGCAGCTCCCATAGTGATACATAGCCTGGAAATCTTCCGGGCTATATCACTATCGGCAGTGGAGCTTGTCCCAGAAAATTTCCGGGCGTGCCACTCAAGGGGTTAAGAGAAGCATAGAATCTAGATCACATGAGGTAATTATCCCCCTCTAAACTTCCTTAGTCATACCTCATCTGGAATACTGTGTCCAGTTCTGGGCATCACACTTTAAATAAGACATAGACGGTAGGAGGCGTGGCTAAGCAGATGGCGGGATAGATCGCATCTCAGGTGAGCTCCCGCGTCCCTCACCGTAAACAGCGCTCAGAGGCACCATTGAGCGGCAGGAAACGATCGCCCGGCACGCCATGGGCAAGAGGAAGCCCCTGCGCTCACAATCCTGCACCCCGGTGAGCCGTGAAAACACTTTGGAGCGGTTTCTCGGCAGCGGAGGAGAGACCGCCGGCGGAGGCAAGATGGCGCCGGCTCTCGTGAGACTTCGGTCCCCGGAGCTGCAGGAGAGTGCAGAGCCAGCCCGGGAGCCCAGAGGACGAGAGGAGAAAGCGGGCAACAGAGACCAGCCGCACAGTAACCCACCATCAAGGGAAGAAAGCCCCCAGCCCCACGGAGGGAGAAACCGAGGAATGCAGGAGGAGGACAAAGAGCAGGAGGGCGCAGTGAGTACTCCAACCAGCAGCCCCCACAGGCAGCACAGCTCACCACCACATGTGCCCCGATCTCCCAGATCTGATGGGGGTAGTAGTCCTCCCTGGCAGCTTTCCCAGACACCTAGCACATCCAGCAGCCCTACACATAAAGAAGGCAGAAGCCCCCATGACAGAATATGTGAGGAGGCATGGAAGAGTCGCATCATGGACATTCCCACAAAAAAGATCTAGATAAATTCTTCCAAAGGCTGGAAACATCTAACAAAAAAGCTCTAGAAAGTATCCATCAAGATATGCAACACCTAGGTCATCGTATACTACAAGTAGAGGAGAACCAGGAGGGCACAGCGGCCATTTTGGAAACGCACAGACAGGCGATACAGGCGCAGGGCGACCAAATCTCCGGCATTGTTATGCATTTAGATGACCTAGAGAATAGAAATAGGCGAAATAATCTGCGGATACGGGGCCTGCCGGAGGAAGTAGAGGGACAGCACCTTGACTCATGGGCGCAGTCATTCTTCCAACAATTGCGAAACCGTAAGGCAGAGAACCCCATTGAAATTGATCGGATCCACAGGGCCCTCGGTCCCAGAGCTACTGACCCCACCAGGCCAAGGGACGTTATATGCAGAGTACATTTTTTCAGAGACAAGGATGCGATCTTAAGAAAGGCCAGAGAGAAAGGGAACCTGCAACACGAGGGAAGACCAATAATTCTCCTACAAGATCTGGCACGCCACACATTACGAATGAGAGGAGCCCTCAGACCCTTGCTGGCAACCCTGAAAGCTAAGGGGATTCCCTACAGATGGGGGTTTCCCTTTTCCTTAACAGCCAGCAAAGACGGGAAGACAGCAGTGTTTAGGTCAGCAGGTGACTTACCCAACTTCCTGGGCACACTACAACTACCAATGGTGGCAATACTGGACTGGCCCACAGTTCCAACAGTACTAGCTCACACAGCCCAAGAACAATGGCAAACTGTGCGCCCCAAAACTCGGCGGGAGAAACCAATACCCAAAAATACCTGATCCCACTCCAGAGCAATAAGAAGCGGCTTCTGCCCCCCCTTATGACAAGTTGCATACTCCTTTGAAGACACATACGGGACTTGTTGGTTGCAGACGCGGTACCAGACATAACCCCCACTAAAATCTGTCAGCAAGGGACTGTATAGCGGTCGTACGCTGGTGGCTTCAGGAACAAACAGGAGCCCATTTCTACATCATGAAGCGGAGGCTCGGCTTCATGCACAGGCGGGAAATCGCCTTAACCCACCTAGAGCCAAGAACTCAATTCACGTGGTTGTTTTCACTGTTATAGTTATATTAAGTGGTGCCTCTGGTGCTTTAAACCAAGGCCCATGAAGTGGGCCGGCAGCAACTCTGAGAGGGTCGTGTTGTGGGGGGGACGCAGGGGTCCACTCCTGATAAAGAAAATAGTGACTGGCAGCATTCAGCAATGTAGAAAAATACAAGATTTATTTCCCCATTACAAAAATTTCGGCAACGTTTCGGTCGCAATGGACCTTCCTCAAGCCATTGGCTTGAGGAAGGTCCATTGCGACCGAAACGTTGCCGAAATTTTTGTAATGGGGAAATAAATCTTGTATTTTTCTACATTGCTGAATGCTGCCAGTCACTATTTTCTTTATCTGGATTGCACCCCCGGAGCCTCTCTGGTTTAGGCTTCTTGACTGGCGTTTGCACACTGTCTTGCCTGGCTCTATGTGAGGATATATGCTGTGCTGCTGAGAACCTCTTTCTTCTATGCAGGGGTCCACTCCTGTCCTTACCGGTGCTTCTGCGTTCCTCACACAGGGCGACCAAGCGCATTTCGTGCGGATACTGGTACTTATAGACCAGTAACTCTCCCTGACTACAAACGCAGCTGCTGTACACTGCGTAAGGTCCAATCTCATGGACCTTTTGTTTCTACCTGCTTCTTCTCTCGGGGCTATACCCCACACCTGCCTGTACCCTGTAAACCTGTCTGGCCTCTCTGTGCTGATCTGCATGTCCGGTTCTTACCTACCTCTAGCTCCCTCCCCATGCTTGATATGCAATGATGGCTAACATTACTTTCTGTACCTTTAACACTAGGGGGCTGAACGGGCCTTCAAAGAGGGGACAGATCGTGGACCATCTCCACCGTAAGGGAACTATGATCATCTTCTTCCAGGAGACACATTTTCAGGAGACAAAAATACCCAAATGTAAATATAGACATTATACGACATGGTACCACAGCCCACACCCGGACAAGAAGGCTGGCGGCACCTCAATAGCGATTCACAAAAACCTACCCCACAAACTATTAGCCATGGAAACAGACAAAAAAGGAAGACATATTCCTAAAAATTCAAGTAGAGAACAAAACGTTAACGCTGGCAAATGTTTATTTCCCAAATCAGGATCAGAAGCGCTTCGGGATCCGAGTACTGGGGGCTTTGGCGACCTTCGCAGGTGGATCTTCTATTATCCTCGGCGGGGACTTCAACCTGACCATGGACCCAGCCAGGGACACCTCCGGGGGTAAGTTGGGGATCTCCCCTACAGCACTACACAGAATCAGACTAGAGCTAGCTAACCTCAAACTAGTGGACCTATGGAGGACCCTACACCCCGGCGAGAAGGACTTTAGCTTTCACTCCCCTACCCACAACAGTTACCATAGGCTGGACTATTTATTTGTCTCCCATAAATTATTAGATAGAAGGCCAACATCAACAATGGGATCATTTATCTGGCCCGACCACGCTCCGGTCTGGGGATCAGTGACAATGGGACACACAAAAGACAGGAGCCCCACATGGCGACTAAATGATAACTTATTAGAGGACGGGGCGTGCCTGCAGGACATACAACAGACTATAGATGCATTCATAGACGTCCACAGTACAGACACAACGTCAGCTCCATTGAAATGGGAGGCCCTCAAATGCGTCCTCAGGGGAATTCTTATATCACATGGGGCTCGCCTTAAAAAACTGAGGACTGCAAAACTAGAGGGCTTACTGTCACAACTAGATAGATTAGAGACCTCCAATAAAAATACACCCTCAGATAACACAATGGCAGAAATCTCGGCAACCAGAATTAACATATTACGCATACTAGATCAGGCTTCACTGTGCCAAAGAGATAAAATACAAGGATGGCATTATGAGCACGGAGACAAAGGTGGGAAGGGCCTGGCTAGGGCACCCAACCCCAGACCACCTCAGACCTATGTGTTGGAGGTGAATAAACCTGGGAAGGGAGTGGTACATAACAACACGGCGATACTAGAGAGTTTCCATGGGTACTACCAGGAATTGTACAACCTCAGGAAACAATCCGGAGACACAGGGGAAAACATAGAGAACGATAGATACGCATATGTAAATGAACATACACGCAGGTACATCCCGAGCGACGAGGCGGATGTACTGGACGAGGACTTTACCTTACAGGAATTGAAGGAGGCAATAGCTTCATTAAAAATAGGAAAAAGCCCAGGCCCCGACGGTTTTACACCGCGCTTCTATAAGATATGCATAGAGCGCCTGGCCCCTCTGATGTTGGAAGCATTTAACACAATCTCTAAGACTTGTCCCTTCCCGGCACAGGCACTACAGGCAACCATTACGGTTCTCCCCAAGCCTGGTAAAGACCCATCGAGCTGCGGAAATTATAGGCTGATCTCATTGATAAACATCGACACCAAACTATTCGCCAAACTATTAGCAGGCTGTTTACAAACACATATACTATCATTGATCCATGGGGACCAGGTGGGCTTTGTGCCGGGGAGGGAAGCGGCAGACAACACCATAAGAACTATAGCCCTGATATCATTAAATCAAATGACCCTCTGTGCCTGCTGTCGGTCGACGCCGAAAAAGTGTTCGACAGAGTAGAGTGGGGGTTCCTGGAAGCGGTGCTAAGACAGACCGGACTGGGCCCAAGAATTATGGGGTGGATCATGGCATTATACACCAATCCGTCGGCGAGAATCCGAGTAAATGGCGAACTCTCACAGCAGGTGCAGATAGGGAATGGAATGAGACAGGGCTGCCCGTTGTCCCCCTTCCTATATATTCTAGTGATGGAGACTCTGGCGAACGCCCTCAGGGCCAATTCCAACATCAGAGGGGTACAGATAGCCGAAAACTAGCAGAAGGTCGCATTATATGCAGACGACCTGCTATTATATCTTTCGAACCCAAGAGTGGCCCTCCCATGCGTACTAGAAGAGTTCAGGAAATTTGGCCGACTATCTAACTTTAAAGTTAATCTAAACAAATCAGAAATTTTAAATGTCAGCATACCTGAGACGGAAGAGAGGGCCCTCCGGGCATCTTTCCCGTTTAAATGGAAGAAGGAGGGAATCAAATACTTAGGAATAAATATTACCCCGAAGTTAGATCTCTTCCCAAAAAATTACCAGCCACTCCTAGCAAAATTGGAAAAAGATGTGGACAGATGGCAAGCGGTACCCCTATCATGGTTTGGTAGGATCAGTTCCGTAAAAATGAACGTTCTCCCTAGGCTCCTGTATGTCCTGCAGACCCTGCCAATACCCCTCCCTGGGACCTTTCTTAACAAAGTCAGAAAACTAGTGATGCGATTCATCTGGGGCCCTGGGAGGCCGAGACACAATTGGAGAGCCCTCACTGGACACAAAGAGAAGGGCGGCATGGGGGTCCCAAACATTTCTTTATACTACAGAGCATCACTAACGAGGCGAATACTAGAGATGACCCAGGGCAGACCTCAAAAACGATGGGTGGCCATGGTATATGATATAGCTCCCCATAGTATGCCTGGTCTAATTTGGATACCGGGTAATGGGAAACATAAAGACATAGGCCTACCCCCATTTATAGAAGGGATAATTACCGCCTGGTTGGGGTGGGCTACAGGGAGGGGTTTAATCAGGAGACCTGGTCCACTAACACCACTAGTGGGTAACAAGGACATACCAACGTTCTACAGGGGGTCCACCCTGGTCAACATGTTAGTAGAGGATCAAACAGAAAGCATCCCTAGGGTAAAAGACATGATAGGGGAGGGCGGGCTTAAAACACTGGAGGAGATGCTGGGGGGAAGGAGATCCCCGACCGGAGCATGGTACCAGTATTTCCAGCTGGGACATTATATAAGATCGTTGGGAGGAACCCAGCTAGCAGCAACTGACCTGACCCCTTTTGAGAGCCAGTATGCCCTTAACCACTCTAGGAAAGGAAGTTTGTCTGACCTCTACCACTTTCTGGTGGAGGTGGACCCACAAAGGAGCGGGATAGCCTTAGAGGAGGAATGGGCAGCAGAATTGGGACACTCGCCCCTGGAGGAGAACTGGAAAAAAGTGTTCATCCTCACATACAAGCTGAGTATATCCAGCAGGTCACAAGAATTGAATTACAAGATCCTAATCAGATGGTACAGGACGCCGGAGAGGCTCGCCAAAATATACCCCCAGTACTCGGATTCTTTTGGAGGTGCCAGACGGAAAAAGGTACATATATTCATTTGTGGTGGTCGTGTCCACTGATCTGTCCTCTATGGCAGGAGGTTGGAGCCCTATATTCCTGGGTCAATGGGACGACCCTTCGGCTGACACCGGAGATAGCCTTATTATCAATGTTTCCCGGGTCCATATCCAACGGCAAAAAATCACTACTAAGGTTCTTCATCTTAGCCACCCGACATGTGATCCCGAGGAAATGGAAGGCCCAGTCGGCCCCCTCTAGACTAATGTGGCTTGAAACAATGGATTGGTTAGGTTATATGGAAGAACTATGTGCCAGAGATGAAATCAGATACAATAAATACATAGCAATTTGGAGTGCCTGGACCTCAAAGAGAGGGACAACGGAGATATCCAACTGGATCCGAACGGGGTCTATTCCACCCCCGAGGAGCCATTCCACACTGGCGTAGAGGGACCGGGACGGTACTAGCCACGTGGACAGGGTTAGGCAGCATGACCATATCCCCCCCCCCCCCTTTCTTTTCATTTCTAACTCAACTCTATTATTATCTGACCTTTTTGCTCTTTCTCTCCTCGTCCTAATGCACCTCGGGTCTCTCCTGGAGGAGCATGGGACCACTCAAACAATTTATTAGTTAAAGTTGAAAATTGAAGTCGGTTCTTTAAGATATAAGTTAGCCTACAACAAATATCAGAAACCAAGAACCCAGCATAAGGAAGTTTTACTTAATCTTGCACAAATAAATTAAACATAGCGAAAGTTGTAAATTGGCCTGGATTGTAGGCCTATGTTGATATATGCTGTATACGTTAATCAAAATAAATAAATACATTTTGAACCATAAATAAGACATAGACAAACTGGAGCAAGTTCAGAGAAGAGTTACCAAGATGGTGAGCTGTCTGCAAATCATGACCTATGAAGAACGGTTAAAGGATCTGGGAATCTTTAGCTTGCAAAAAAGAAGGCTGAGAGGAGACTTAATAGCAATGGTATGAAACTGGAAAGAAGGAGACATGAATAAGATATTAGAAAAAAACTTTCTGACAGTGAGGGTGATCAATGAGTGGAACATGTTACCACAGGAGGTGGTGAGTTCTCCTTCAATTGAAGTGTTCAAACAAAGGCTGGACAAATATCTGTCTGGGATGATTTAGTGAATCCTGGACTGAGCAGGGAGTTGGACCCGATGACCCTGGAGGTCCATTCCAACTTTACCAGTCTATGATTCTATGTATCATTCCACCAAGTTTCTGTGATGCCTACGACATCTTATTTCTCTTCCTGCATTAGGAGCTCCAATTCTCTTTGTTGGTTTTGCATGCTCTGTGCCTTTGTGTTAAAACATTTTAGTTGATGATTGGTGTATCTTGCTCCTCTACTTTTCTTCTGAATTTTGTGTCTTTGTTCTTTCCTTTTCTTTTTTCAGGTAAATAAAAAGGGTTCCTATGGAATATCTGCAAGCACAGATCTTAAAAACCATAAGGAATTTATACAGAAAGGATATTGGAAAATTGAATTGCATTGCATAACTTTTCATTATGCAAAAAAATAAAATTAATGTGCTGAAATCGTTAATTCATAGAGATGAGCGAACGTACTCGTCCGAGCTTGATGCTCGTTCGAGTATTAGGGTGTTCGAGATGCTCGTTACTCGAGATGAGCACCACACGATGTTCGAGTTACTTTCACTTTCATCTCTGAGACATTAGCGCGCTTTTCTGGCCAATAGAAAGACAGGGAAGGCATTACAACTTCCCCCTGCGACGTTCAAGCCCTATACCACCCCCCTGCAGTGAGTGGCTGGCGAGATCAGGTGTCACCCGAGTATTTAAATCTGCCCCGCCCGCGGCTCGCCACAGATGCATTCTGACATAGATCAGGGACAGTGCTGCTGCTGGTGCTGCTGCTATAGGGAGAGCGTTAGGAGTTATTTTAGGCTTGAAGAACCCCAACGGTCCTTCTTAGGGCCACATCTGACCGTGTGCAGTACTGTTAAGGCTGCTGTGAGCAGTGTTGCACTTTTTTTTTTTTTTGCATATCGGGCGTGCAGAGCATTGCGTCCTCAGTCTGCAGTCCTTGTACATAGTATAGGGCCAGTACTGGTGAGGCAGGGAAAGAGATATACTGTCTAAATAGGCAGTGGGCTTTTTCAAACAAAATTGGGAAAAATACTATCTTTGGGCTGCCTGTGATCGTCTTGAGTGTACTGCGTCTCTGCTGGGGGTAGCAGTCCTAATTATTACGCAGCTAAGTGTTACAGCAGGCTTGCGCAAAATTCTTTCCTGGCTCTGCGTTGCCCGTTACATCACCGCCGTCATCCCGTCCAGAGGGAAACAGTCTGCAGTCCTTGTACATAGTATAGGGCCAGTACTGGTGAGGCAGGGAAAGAGATATACTGTCTATATAGGCAGTGGGCTTTTTCAAACAAATTTGGGAAAAATACTATCTTTGGGCTGCCTGTGATCGTTTTGAGTGTACTGCGTTTCTGCTGGGGGTAGTAGTCCTAATTATTACACAGCTAAGTGTTACAACAGGCTTGCGCAAAATTCTTTCCTGGCTCTGCGTTGCCCGTTACATCACCGCCGTCATCCCGTCCAGAGGGAAACAGTCTGCAGTCCCTGTACATAGTATAGGGCCAGTACTGGTGAGGCAGGGAAAGAGATATACTGTCTATATAGGCATTAGGCTTTTTCAAACAAATTTGGGAAAAATACTATCTTTGGGCTGCCTGTGATCGTCTTGAGTGTACTGCGTCTCTGCTGGGGGTAGTAGTCCTAATTATTACGCAGCTTAGTGTTACAGCAGGCTTGCGCAAAATTCTTTCCTGGCTCTGCGTTGCCCGTTACATCACCGCCGTCATCCCGTCCAGAGGGAAACAGTATACATATATACGCTGCCTACAGTATCTGTCTGCTGTCTCAGCTCAGCCTTAAAAAAAATAGAAGCAAAATACTTAAGGCCTACTAGTGGCCTCTGGACACTTGACTGCTTCTGCGCTGTGAATTCCACTAGCTCAGTAATACGCACCTACGTCTCACTACAGGCTTGCGCAAAATTCTTTCCTGGCTCTGCTGTGCGTTCCGTAAGCGAAGTCAGCCTCCAACCACAGGCCAATAAGCGGCACATTTAATTACAGCCTTCTGTTTCTGCACTACTGGTAATACACCATGCTGAGGGGTAGGGGTAGGCCTAGAGGACGTGGACGCGGGCGAGGACGCGGAGGCCCACGTCAGGGTGTGGGCACAGGCCGAGCTCCTGATCCAGGTGTATCGCAGCCGACTGCTGCGGGATTAGGAGAGAGGCACGTTTCTGGCGTCCCCAGATTAATCTCACAATTAATGGGTCCACGAGGTAGACCTTTATTAGAAAATGAGCAGTGTGAGCAGGTCCTGTCGTGGATGGCAGAAAGGGCATCCAGCAATCTATCAACCACCCAGAGTTCTACGCCGTCCACTGCTGCAACTCTGAATCCTCTGGCTGCTGCTCCTCCTTCCTCCCAGCCTCCTCACTCCATTACAATGAGACATTCTGAGGAGCAGACAGACTCCCAAGAACTGTTCTCGGTCCCCTGCCCAGAATGGGCAGCAATGGTTCCTCTCCCACCGGAGGAGTTTGTCGTGACCGATGCCCAACCTTTGGAAAGTTCCCGGGGTCCGGGGGATGAGGCTGGGGACTTCCGGCAACTGTGTCAAGAGCTTTCAGTGGGTGAGGAGGACGACGATGATGAGACACAGTTGTCTATCACTCAGGTAGTAGTAATTGCAGTAAGTCCGAGGGAGGAGCGCACAGAGGATGTGGAGGAAGAGCAGCAGGACGATGAGGTGACTGACCCCACCTGGTTTGCTAAGCCTACTGAGGACAGGTCTTCAGAGGGGGAGGCAAGTGCAGCAGCAGGGCAGGTTGGAAGAGGCAGTGTGGTGGCCAGGGGTAGAGGCAGGGCCAGACCGAATAATCCACCAACTGTTTCCCAAAGCGCCCCCTCGCGCCATGCCACCCTGCAGAGGCCTAGGTGCTCAAAGGTGTGGCAGTTTTTTTACTGAGAGTGCAGACGACCGACGAACTGTGGTGTGCAAGGTTTGTCGCGCCAAGATCAGCCGTGGAGCCACCACCACCAGCCTCACCACCACCAGCATGCGCAGGCATATGATGGCCAAGCACCCCACAAGGTGGGACGAAGGCCGTTCACCGCCTCCGGTTTGCACCACTGCCTCTCCCCCTGTGTCCCAACCTGCCACTGAGATCCAACCCCCCTCTCAGGACACAGGCACGACCGTCTCCCGGCCTGCACCCACACCCTCACCTCCGCGGTCCTCGGCCCCATCCAGCAATGTCTCTCAGCGCACCGTCCAGCCGTCGCTAGCGCAAGTGTTTGAGCGCAAGCGCAAGTACGCAGCCACGCACCCACACCCTCAAGCGTTAAATGTGCACATAGCCAAATTGATCAGCCTGGAGATGCTGCCGTATAGGCTTGTGGAAATGGAGGCTTTCAAAAACATGATGGTGGCGGCGGCCCCGCGCTACTCGGTTCCCAGTCGCCACTACTTTTCCCAATGTGCCATCCCAGCCCTGCACGACTACGTCTCCCGCAACATTGTACACGCCCTCACCAACGCGGTTACTGCCAAGGTCCACTTAACAACGGACACGTGGACAAGCACAGGCGGGCAGGGCCAATATATCTCCCTGACGGCACATTGAGTGAATTTAGTGGAGGCTGGGACCGAGTCAGAGCCTGGGACCGCTCACGTCCTACCCACCCCCAGAATTGCGGGCCCCAGCTCGGTGCTGGTATCTGCGGCGGTGTATGCTTCCTACACTAAACCACCCATCTTCTCTTCCTACGCAACCTCTGTTTCGCAATCAAGATGTGTCAGCAGCAGCACGTCGCCAGCAGTCGGTGTCGCGCGGCGTGGCAGCACAGCGGTGGCCAAGCGTCAGCAGGCCGTGCTGAAACTACTCAGCTTAGGAGAGAAGAAGCACACGGCCCACGAACTGCTGCAGGGTCTGACAGAGCAGACCGACCGCTAGCTTTCGCCGCTGAGCCTCCAACCGGGCATGGTCGTGTGTAACAACGGCCGTAACCTGGTGGCGGCTCTGCATCTCGGCAGCCTCACGCACGTGCCATGCCTGGCCCACGTCTTTAATTTGGTGGTTCAGCGCTTTCTGAAAAGCTACCCACGCTTGTCAGACCTGCTCGGAAAGCTGCGCCGGCTCAGCGCACATTTCCACAAGTCCAAGATGGACGCTGCCACCCTGCGCACCCTGCAACATCGGTTTAATCTGCCAGTGCACCGACTGCTGTGCGACGTGCCCACACGGTGGAACTCTACGCTCCACATGTTGGCCAGGCTCTATGAGCGGCGTAGAGCTATAGTGGAATACCAACTCCAACATGGGCGGCGTAGTAGGAGTCAGCCTCCTTAATTCTTTACAGAAGAGTGGGCCTGGTTGGCAGACATCTGCCAGGTCCTTGGAAACTTCGAGGAGTCTACCCAGATGGTGAGCGGCAATGCTGCAATCATTAGCGTCACCATTCCTCTGCTATGCCTCTTGAGAAGTTCCCTGCAAAGCATAAAGGCAGACGCTTTGCGCTCGGAAACGGCGGCGGGGGTAGACAGTATGTCGCTGGATAGTCAGAGCACCCTCATGTCTATATCTCAGCGCGTTGAGGAGGAGGAGGAGGAGGGGAAGGAGCATGAGGAGGAGGGGGAAGAGACAGCTTGGCCCACTGCTGAGGGTACCCATGCTGCTTGCCTGTCATCCTTTCAGCGTGTATGGCCTGAGGAGGAGGAGGAGGATCCTGAAAGTGATCTTCCGAGTGAGGACAGCCATGTGTTGCGTACAGGTACCCTGGCACACATGGCTGACTTCATGTTAGGATGCCTTTCTCGTGACCCTCGCATTACACGCATTCTGGCCACTACGGATTACTGGGTGTACACACTGCTCGACCCACGGTATAAGAAGAACCTTTCCACTCTCATACCCGAAGAGGAAAGGGGTTCGAGAGTGATGCTATACCACAGGACCCTGGCGGAGAAACTGATGGTAAAATTCCCATCCGACAGCGCTAGTGGCAGAAGGCGCAGTTCCGAGGGCCAGGTAGCAGGGGAGGCGCGGAGATCAGGCAGCATGTACAGCACAGGCAGGGGGACACTGTCCAAGGCCTTTGACAGCTTTATGGCTCCCCAGCAAGACTGTGTCACCGCTCCCCAGTCAAGGCTGAGTCGGCGGGAGCACTGTAAAAGGATGGTGAGGGAGTACGTAGCCGATCACACGACAGTCCTCCGTGACGCCTCTGCCCCCTACAACTACTGGGTGTCGAAGCTGGACACATGGCCTGAACTCGCACTGTATGCCCTGGAGGTGCTTGCTTGTCCTGCGGCTAGCGTCTTGTCAGAGAGGGTGTTTAGTGCGGCTGGGGGAATCATCACGGATAAGCATACCCGCCTGACAACCGACAGTGCCGACAGGCTTACAATCATAAAGATGAACAAAGCCTGGATTTCCCCAGAGTTCTCTTCTCCACCAGCGGACAGCAGCGATACATAGGCTGCACCCTAAATAATAAAGAGGCTGCACCCGCGGATGGAAACATCGTTCTCTATCACCATCAAAAATGGGGACCTTTTAGCGTCATCAATCTGTGTATTATATTCATCCTCCTCCTCCTGCTCCTCCTCCTGAAACCTCACGTAATAACGCCGAACGGGCAATTTTTCTTAGGCCCACAAGGCTCAGTCATATAACTTTTGTAAACAATGTTTATACGTTTCAATTCTCAATTCAATATAGCGTTGAAACTTGCACCTGAACCAATTTTTATTTGAACTGGGCTGCCTACAGGCCTAGTTACAAATTAAGCCACATTAACCAAAGCGATTAATGGGATTCACCCGCCCTCTTGGTTGGGCATGGGCAATTTTTCTGAAGTACATTTGTACTGTTGGTACACCAATTTTTTGGGCCCTCGCCTACAGTGTAATCCTACTAATTTTTAGCCCACCTGCATTAAAGCTGACGTTACCTCAGCTGTGATGGGCACTGCAATGGGATATATTTATGTACCGCCGGTGGCTTCCTGGGACCCACCCATGCTGTCGGTCCACACGGAGTTGTAGCTGCATGTGTCCACTTCTAAAGAACCCCGGTCAGACTGGGGCATGCAGTGTGGGACGAAGACCACCTGCATTTAATCGGACGTTACCTCAGCTGTGATGGGCAATGCAATGGGATATTTTTATGTACCGCCGGTGGGTTCCAGGGAGCCACCCATGCTGTCGGTCCACACGGAGTTATAACTCCATGTGTCCACTTCTAAAGAACCCCAGTCTGACTGGGGCATGCAGTGTGGGACGAAGACCACCTGCATTTAATCGGACGTTACCTCAGCTGTGATGGGCAATGCAATGGGATATATTTATGTACCGCCGTTGGCTTCCTGGGAGCCACCCATGCTGTCGGTCCACACGGAGTTGTAACTCCATGTGTCCACTTCTAAAGAACTCCAGTCTGACTGGGGCATGCAGTGTGGGCCGAAGCCCACCTGCATTAAACCTGACGTTACCTCAGCTGTGATGGGCAATGCAATGGGATATATTTATGTACCGCCGGTAGCTTCCTGGGACCCACCCATGCTGTCGGTCCACACGGAGTTGTAACTGCATGTGTCCACTTCTAAAGAACCCCAGTCTTACTGGGGCATGAAGTGTGGGCCGAAGACCACCTGCATTTAATCAGACGTTACCTCAGCTGTGATGGGCACTGCAATGGGATACATTTATGTACAGCCGGTGGGTTCCAGGGAGCCACCCATGCTGTGGGTGCACACGTAATTCCCATTGCGGAGTTGTACCTGCCTGTGACTATTTATGAAAAACCCCGGTCTGACTGGGGCATGCAGACACCTTGACAGAATGAATAGTGTGTGGCACATGGGTTCCCCATTGCTATGCCCACGTTTGCAGCTCCTGATGGAGGTGGCACAGGATTGGATTTCTCATTACTTCTGTACAGCATTATGGGCTATCGCCCCGCCCCTTTTAGAGAGGGTCGCTGCCTGGCCGTGCCAACGCTCTGCAGTGTGTGCCTGCGGTTCCTCCTCATGGCAGACGTACTTATAAATAGACGTGAGGGTGGTGTGGCTATGAGGCCAGCGTGTGGCATGAGGGCAGGTGAAGGCTGCGCAGGGACACTTTGGTGTGCGCTATGGATACTGGGTCGTGCCGGGGGGTTGGGCAGCATGTAACCCAGGAGAAGTGGCAGTGGAGTGTCATGCAGGCAGTGATTGTGCTTTGTTGGAGGTAGTGTGGTGCTTAGCTAAGGTATGCCTTGCTAATGAGGGCTTTTCAGCAGTAAAAATTGTTGGGAGGGGGGTGGGCCCACTCTTGCCGCTATTGTGGCTTAATAGTGGGACCTGGGAACTTGAGATGCAGCCCAACATGTAGCCCCTCGCCTGCCCTATCTGTTGCTGTGTCGTTCCCATCACTTTCTTGAATTGCCCAGATTTTCACAAATGAAAACCTTAGCGAGCATCGGCGATATACAAAAATGCTCGAGTCGCCCATTGACTTCAATGGGGTTCGTTACTCTAGTAACGAGCACCCGAGCATTTTGGTGCTCGCTCATCTCTATTAATTCACTTAAGTCCATGTTCTTTTATTGTTTACAGCTAATCCTCTTAAAATGGCTGTAGGGGGCATTCTTGACTCACTTGTGACAATGCTTGTCTACCTTTCTTGGTACCATGAAAAAAAGAAGAATTTCTGTATGTTGAATGTTAGATGTTAACTTCCTAAATGGACAGGAGAATTGCATAATGTTTTGAAGAAACTGAAAAAACACATGCAGTATATGGTTGTGATCTTATTTTGTGAATAATGGTGAACTAAGAATGTTTGCTATGCTATAAGGAGGTAGATATATGCATATTTTAATATTTTATTCACTTTTTCTCCCCTGTCCACAGGTGAGGGTATTTGTTTTCAGTTTCCTTTTCATTGTTCTACTTTTTGGAACTTTAACCCCTTAGTGAGGAAGCCTGTTTGCGCCATAGTGACAGAGCCAAATTTTGGAAATCTGACATGTGTCACTCAACATAGCATAACTCTGAAAAGGTTTTGCATATCCAAGTGATTCTGACATTGTTTTTTTGTCACATATTGTACTTCATTTAGGTTGTAAAAATAGACCGATATAATTTGTGTATATTTATTAAAAGTACCAATATTGGAAAACTTTTGATAAAAATTGTCATTTTTTCACATTTTCAACTGTAATATCTCAAATATGTGCAAACATACTGTACACATTTTTGATAGGATATATATTTCCATCTGTTTACTTTATTCTGAATGCACATTTGAAAAACTTTTGTGTTTTTTAACCATTTAAATGACGTACAAATTTAACATTACTTTTCAGCATTTTGAGGAACACTTTTCTTACAGCAAGCCAAGTTTGCAAAGGCTCATGAGTGTCATAATGATAGATACCCCCACAAATGACCCCATTTTAAAAACTACACCCCTTAATGTATTCACTGAGGCATGTCATTAGTATTTTGACCCCACATTTTTTTTCAGGAATTAATTCAATTTAGAGGAGAAAAAAATAAAATGTCATATTTTTGCAAATATGTCATTTTAAAGACATATTTTATTCCTATAGTGCACATGAAAATGAGGATTGACACCCCAAAATGGATACCCCTGTTTCTCCCGTGTTCAGAAATATACCCATTGTGGCCCTAATCTTATGTTTGAATGCACAACGGGGCCCAAAATGAAAGGAGTAGTTGGAGTCTTTTAGAACTGAAATTTTGCTTGAAGGCGTTTTAGGCCCCATAGCACTCTTGTAGAACTCTTGAGCATCAAAAACCATAGAGAACCCCCACAAGTGACCCCATTTTGAAAACTAGACCCCTTAACGAATTTATCTAGGGGTGTACTGCCCATTTTGACCCCACAGTTTTTGAATGAATTAAAGCACAGCAAAAGGAAAAAATTGTGATTTTTGTTTTTTTGGCAATTCTGTCATTTTAAAAACAGCTTTTTCTGTACAGCACACAAATGAATGAAGACTTTTACCCCAAAATGGATACCCCTGTTTGTCCCGTGTTCAGAAACATACCCTTTGTGGCCCTTATCTACTTAAAGGACACATGGCTAGGCCTATAATGGAAGTAGCACCCGTTGGATTTCAGGGTACAACGAAATCAATTCCAGGCCTCATTGCTGAGTTGTACGAAATAAAAATTGACACCTTAAAAAAATTCCTCCTCCCCCTCAGCGCCCTTTTCGGCGTTCCTGAAATCTTAGATAAAAGTAATAATGTGAACTGTGTGGTATTTCTGAAGACAGGGGTAATTACGGGGGCCTGGTTGGGATGGGTACATGGGGCAAAAAATCCAGGTATCCCCCCTCCTCTCATGCTTTCTGGGGGGTATTTTTTTTACTTCAGTGGCGGGTATTGGGTGTAAAAAGTGGCGCTCTGTGGGTCTTTGTAATTTCGCTGAGGTGCGGCGGTCTCACACAGAAGGTGCTCAATAAGCTGCTCCTGGAACTACACAAAGGCGAGTGTTCCCGGGGCTTCTTGTAAATTATTACAGGTAGCGGTCTGAATAATGCCAGGCTCATGCAGCCAAGACCCTGCATACGGCCGCATAATGTACTGCGCATAACTGCGTACTCACACAGGCGGTCATGTGCAGCACACCTTTTTTTTGTTTGTATTTGTTTGCACCGTCGCTTAGTGATGACGCGGGTACCCGCAGCCCTACACAATGTTGTTGCGTATGGGCTGCAGGTATATCCGTGACCATGGTGCACAACGGGCTCTATGTTGCGGATATCCATAGTAAAATAGAACCTGCTGCGTTCTCTTTTCTGCGAGTGGATTACGCAATTCCGACCCACTAATGTGATTGGAATTGTGTAATCCAATGCAATTGATCTGCGTATTACCACGGATCAGACGTATGCTGAATCCATAATTCCTATCCGGTCATGTGAGACTGGCATAAGGTAAATCGCTACCTTTTTATCACGTGACCGGCGACCGCTCAACGAGGTCGCTACTCCAGGCTCTCAGCAACCGTTGGTCGCTGGGAGCAAGGAGATTTTAAGTTTCCTGGGCTCCCCGTCTCCTGCGCATGTGTCCGGTGTTTTGCCGGTGGTCGCATGTGCAGAATCCGGGAAAGTTCACGAAGGAGGATCGCGTCGGGGTTCAAATACGGAGACCTCCAGTAAAAAGTTTCATCTCCTCTCATTGATCGCATCAGTGAGGGGAGATGAAGGTTCACCTTTTTTTTACTTTTACGTGATCGCCATTATCCATTGGATAACAGTGAACACGGGATCAGGAACCGCTCACTGCAGCTCTCCGTGAAATCTCCAGGCTCTCGGCTAAGTTTTGTAGCCAGGAGCAGGGAGGTTTTAAATTACCCTGGCAATCCACGGCTTTTGCGCATTTTGGCGTCAGGCGCATGCGCAGAAGCTGGAGTAAGGTCCGTGGATAAATCCGGGGGCCTTAGTACGGCATTTCATCCTCCCTCACGGATATGATCCATGGGGGCAGATGAAACATAAGCTTTTTTAACTTTCTTTTTACTTTTGAAAACTTTTTTTACACCTTTTTTTTTAACTTTAAATGATCACTGTTATCCATTGGATAACAGTGATCACGTCCCTGATGATCTCCCTCTGCTCCTGGCTATACATGGTAGCCAGGAGCAGAGGGATTTTGAATTTCTCGGGGCTTGAGCCCTTTTGTGCACTCGTCCGATGATTGACATCGAGCGCGCATGCGCTGAAGGGGACTTTGGGTCCCGGAAAACGAGGACATCGTGGAGGACCCGAGGTGAGTATTTTCACCTCCCCTCATGGATCTGCACTTTTTAAAAAAAACTTTTTAAAAACTTTTTTGCGATCGCCGCTATCCGCTGGATAGCAGCGATCAAGGGCCCGGGGACCGCTCACCGCGGTCCCCGGTGACTTCTCCTGGTTCCCGGCTACCTTCAGGAGCCGGGAGCCAGGAGATTTTAAATTTGCCGGGGCACCAGGCCTTCTGCGCATGCGCGTGATGTCATGCATCTGGCACGCATGCGCAGAAGAGCGGCAACGGGTCCCGGAGGACCTGTGCATCACGGGACACCTCCGACAAGGCGGGTGAGTAATCTCAGCTGCCCTGATGGATCCAATCCATCAGGGCAGCTGAATATCTAACTTTTTTCCACTTATCCATTAGATAGCGCCGATTGCATTGCCGGGGGACCTGCCTGCAGCCCAGGATGACAGCTCCATGCTGTCGGCTACCTGCGGGCACCGACAGCATGGAACTGTCACGTCCTCAGCTAAGAGGGCATTAATCCAAAGAAGATGCATGTTTTTACGCCCTCTAGGATTAAAGCCCACTTAGCTAGATTGTAAAAAGGCAATGGGCCCATCACTAAGGGGTTAATAAGTTTAATAATAACTTTAGCATAGGCTGAAAAAGACGCATCTCCATCTAATTCAGCCTATTATCCCCCACCCCCATTGTTCATCAAGATAAAGGCAAAAAAACCCAGTGAGGTAGAAGCCGATTTTCTTCATTTGAAGGAAAAAAATCCTTTGTGACGCCACGTCTGGCAATCAGAATAATCCCTATATTAACAACATTTCTGAAGTAATTAGTGACTATACCATTTAGTATTGTAACACTCAAGAAACGCATCACGGCTCCTCTTAAAGTCCTTCATCGAATTCTCTATCACCACGTCCTCAGTCTCACAGCACTTGCGTTAAAAAAAACCTTCTATGTCGGTGTAAAGACCTTCTTTACTCTCGATGTAGAGGATGTCCCCTTGTTATCGTCGCAGTCCTGGGTATAAATAGATTGTCAGAGAGATCTCTGTATTGACCCCTGATATATCTATACACAGTTACTAGGTCGCCCTTCAGCTGTCTTTTCTCTAAGCTAAATAACCCCAATTTTGATTACCTCTCTAGGTATTGTAGTCCACCCATTCCATTAATTTGTTTTTGTTGCTGCCCTTTGAACCCCGCTCAAGCTCTGATATGTCCCTCTTGAGTACTGGTGCCCAAAACTGTACACAATAATCCATGTGTGGTCTGACCAGTGACTTGTAAAGAGGAAGAACAATGTTCTTGCTGTGTGCCCCTATACATCTTTTGATGCACCCCATGATCCTACCTGCCTTGACAGAAGCTGCCTTACACAGTTAAGTTTACTACAATCCCCAAGTCTTTTTCCATGTCAGTTTTGCCCAATTTAGTGTGTAATGGGGACATGTATTTCACTTCCCCATGTGCATAACCTTACATTTATCAGTGTTAAACCACATTTGCCACGTTTCTGCCCAAATCCCCAACTTATCCAGTTCAATTTGCAACTGCATTCTGTCCTGTCTTGCAGTAAGTTCATTACATAGTTTTGTATCATCTGCAAATATTGATATTTTACTGTGCAAGCTTTCTACCAGGTCATTAATAAACATGTTAAAAAGAATAGCTCCCACTTACTGCTGCACCAATTAAAAACAGGAAATTCAGTTTCCCCTGCTAAGCCACTGTGTGTGAGACTACAACATCACATAAAGCTATGGTCGATTGACACCTGTATTCTTGATCATTTATGGCTCCAAAGCAGCTCAGAATCTGACCATGTAAATCAATTTTTGCAATATGTATAAGACATTCTTGAATCATCTATCTGTGGACCATGAGAATAACTTGCTGGAGATAAATATCCTTCTATAATCAACAAAGGGAACACTACCAATCTACAAAAAATCTTTTTATTCCCAGTCTTTAAAAAAAGCTGAAAGCGAACCAAAAGTACATCTCCTAGATAACTTACAGATTTCCCCCCCTCTGGCCCTCACAACACTAGTGGATATGTGGATTCTTATAATCACAGCTAAGAAATAAAACAAACAGCAGCTACTTCTCAGGAATGAAGTTCCCCGTCATGATGTTCCTCTTCCTCATCTGAGATAGAGGAACAAGCCCTGCTTCCAGAGAGGTTACTATAAGAGTTATTCTGGGCTCCCTACAGGCCTCTCCCAACTCTATAGGCCCTTCTTCCAAAAAACGCTGCCGCAGATGATCTAAATATGTAATTTACAATAGTATCTAGGCATGAACACTTCTTTAATCACTAATACATTGAAAGAGCTGCTTTTGTCTCTTCAAAAAGACATTTCTCAAGACATGCAAATTTTTTTTTTATCAATTTCCATCCAGTATTGACCACCTTACCACATGTACAGCCCGTGTTGAACAAGAAAATGGGTGAATTCTCCACTACTACAATGAGTTAACATAGTAACATAGTAACATAGTTCGTAAGGCTGAATGAAGACAATGTCCATCTAGTCCAGCCTGTCTAGCCTCCTCTTTTGTTGATCCAGAGGAAGGCAAAAAACCCCAAGAGCAGAAGCCAATAGCCCTTTTGGGGAAAAAATTCCTTCCCGACTCCCTAATCAGACTGTTCCCTGGATCAACCCCTAATAGTTCCTACCTGCCTATACACCCGGATTAACAAATAATCTTAGATTTATAGCTTATAATATCCTTCCTCTCCAGAAAGACATCTAGTCCCCTTTTAAACTCCTCTAAGGATTTTGCCATCACTACGTCCTCAGGCAGAGAGTTCCACAGTCTAGGTGCTCTAACAGTAAGGAATCCCTTTCTATGTTGGTGATGAAACCTGCTTTCCTCTATACGTAGCGGATGCCCTCTTGTTACCGTTGCAGTCCTGGGTATAATCAGATCCTGGGAGAGATCCTTGTATTGTCCTCTCATGTACTTATACATGGTTATTTGGTCGCCTCTTAACCTTCTTTTTTCTAGAGTAAATAGCCCCAATTTGGATAGCCTCTCTGGGTATGCCAGTCCCGTCATTCCATGTATTAGTTTATTTGCCCTTCTTTGAACACCCTGCAATACCGTAGCATCTTTCCTGAGCACCGGTGACCAGAACTGTACGCAGTATTCCATGTGAGGCCTGACAAGTGCCTTATATAGTGGAAGGATAATGTTCTCGTCCTTTGCCCTATACCTCTTTTAATGCATCCCAAAACTTTATTTGCCTTTGCAGCAGCTGATTGGCATTGGTTACTCCAGTTTAGTCTATAGTCCACTAGTACCCACAGGTCTTTTTCCATATCACTTTTCCCTAGCGGTACCCCATTAAGCAAATATTGGTAACAACCATTCTTGCTGCCCATGTGCAGAACCTTACATTTATCAACATTGAACTTCATTTGCCATTTTTCTGCCCAAACCCCCAGCTTATTTAGGTCCGTTTGTAGCCGCACATTGTCCTCCATTGCATTAATTATTTTGTATAATTTTGTGTCATCTGCAAATATTGATATTTTACTGTGCATTCCCTCTATCAGGTCGTTGATAAATATATTGAACAGAATGGGGCCCAATACTGAACCTTGTGGCACCCCACTAGTGACTGTGGCCCAATTGGAGTATGAGCCATTTATTACCACCCTCTGCTTTCTATCATTGAGCCAATTTTTAACCCAATTACACACGTTTTCACCCAATCCAAGCTGTCTCATTTTGTATATTAGCCTATTATGTGGCACTGTGTCAAACGCTTTAGAGAATTCCAGATATACGAGATCCATAGACTCTCCCAGGTCCAGCTTAGAGCTTACTTCATCGTAGAAACTGATCAGATTTGTCTGACATGAGCGACCCTTCATGAATCCATGCTGGTGAGGAGTTATTCCCTTGTTCTCCTTGAGGTGCTCATCGATGGCGTCTCTCAGAATCCCCTCGAAAATTTTT
Source organism: Eleutherodactylus coqui (assembly GCF_035609145.1). NCBI lineage: Eukaryota > Metazoa > Chordata > Amphibia > Anura > Eleutherodactylidae > Eleutherodactylus > Eleutherodactylus coqui. The sequence continues at coordinate 67,432,984 of NC_089847.1, read as the reverse complement.
CCCGTTACTGAAGTGAGACTTACCGGCCTGTAGTTGCCAAGCTCACTTTTGGTCCCCTTTTTATAAATTGGAACCACGTTGGCAATGCGCCAATCCAATGGTACAACACCGGTCTTGATAGTGTCTAGAAATATTAGGTATAGCGGCCTAGCTAACTCATCACTTAATTCCCTTAGTATCCTTGGGTGTATTCCATCTGGGCCTGGCGATTTATCAATTTTAATCTTCTTTAACCTGTTGCGCACTTCCTCCTGCGTTAGGTATGACATATTTTGCGAGGGGTTTATTTTATTCCCCTGTATCTCGTGTGGCATTTCCTTTTCATTTGTGAATACGCTTGAAAAGAAACTATTGAGTAGATTTGCCTTCCCTCCATCATCTTCAATGATTTCCCCTGCATTATTTGTTAAAGAGCCAGTGCTCTCCCTGCAAATCCTTTTGCTGTTAATATAGTTGAAAAATAGTTTTGGGTTGTTTTTGCTCTCTTTGGCGATCAGTCTTTCCGCCTCCTCCTTGGCAATTTTGATCGTATCTTTGCATATTTTGTTTTTCTCCCTGTACGATTTTAGTGCTTCTTCGCTGCCTTCTTGCTTCAGTAGTTTGAACGCTTTCTTTTTTTCGTACCTCTTACTGTCTTGTCGAGCCACATTGGTTTCCTTTTGGTGGAGATTCTTTTATTTTTAAAGGGAATGAACTGTTCACATGTAGTGATTAGGATCCTTTTGAACTTCTCCCATTTTTCCTCCGTACTGGCATTTTTGAGGATGTTGTCCCATTTAATGTTACCGATAGTAGTTCTAAGCTCATCAAATTTTGCTTTACTAAAGTTTAGTTTGTTTGTCGCTCCCTGATAAGGCTTCTTATTGAATGACAGCTGGAAGTTGATTATATTGTGGTCATTGTTCCCCAAGTGCCCCTCAACCTGTACCCCCTTTATTTGGTCCGGTTTGTTAGTTAGTACTAGGTCCAGAATGGCCCTCCCTCTTGTTGGTTCCTGCACCAGTTGGTTCAGATAATTATCTTTAATTACTCTCAAGAACTTATCACCCCTGTGAGATTTGCAGGTCTCATTTTCCCATATTATATCTGGATAATTAAAGTCCCCCATTATAATTACTTCATTGCGGTTTGACACTTCTTCTATCTGCCTTAATAGTAAGTTTTCAATTTCTTCTGTTGCTTTTGGTGGTCTATAGAAAACCCCTATCAGGAGTTTGTTATTTTTTCTTCCCTGTATTTCTACCCACAGAGATTCCACCTGTTCTTCTCCTACCCCTATGTCCTCCCGTAGTCTCGGATTTAAAGGGGTTGTCTCGTGAAATCAAGTGGGGTTCAGCACTTCTGTATGGCCATATTAATGCACTTTGTAATATACATCGTGCATTAATTATGAGCCATACAGAAGTTATTCACTTACCTGCTCCGTTGCTAGCGTCCCCGTCGCCATGGATCCGTCTAAATTCGCTGTCTTCTGGCGTTTTTAGATGCACTTGCGCAGTCCGGTCTTCTCCCTGGTGAATGGGGCCGCTCGTGCCGAAGAGCTGGTCCTCGTAGCTCTGCCCCGTCACGTGTGCCGATTCCAGCCAATCAGGAGGCTGGAATCGGCAATGGACCGCACAGAGCCCACGGTGCGCCATGGGAGAAGACCCGCGGTGCATCGTGGGTGAAGATCCCGGCAGCCATCTTGGTAAAGGAAGAAAGAAGTCGCCGCAGCGCGGGGATTCGGGTAAGTAATAAACATTTTTTTTTTTTTTAACCCATCCCTTGGGTTTGTCTCGCGCTGAACGGGAGGCCTATTGAATAAAAAAAAACCCGTTTTGGCGTGAGACAACCCCTTTAAGTTCGATTTGACGTACAGACATACCCCTCCCCCTTTCTGGTTCCTTCGGTCTCTTCTGAAGAGATTGTACCCCTGTAAATTCGCCGCCGAATCACACTTATCATCAAGCCATGTTTCCGTTATTCCAACTATATCATAATTCTCATCAGTCATTCTTGCTTCAAGCTCACCCACTTTACCAATCAAACTTCGTGCATTTGTGGTCATATAATTGATATCGTTATTTTTGTTTTTTAAATTCGTTTTGTTGCTATTCGTACTAATAGCTGACCTCACATTTCTAACTGTACTAACCCCCCCCCCCCCTGCTCGACCCCCATTCCCATTTTTTTGACCCAGGTTGCTATCTACACTGGCTACCCCACTATTTCGCATTTTGCCCTCCCCCCAGTCCCTAGTTTAAACACTGCTCCAGCATTCTAGCCATCTTTTCCCCCCGCACAGCTGCAGCCTCCCCATTAAGATGCAGCCCATCCCTACGGTAGAGCCTGTAGCCGACAGCAAAGTCAGCCCAGTTCTCCAGGAACCCAAATCCCTCCTTCTTACACCAACTCCGGAGCCACTTGTTTACCTCCCTAAGATCCTGCTGCCTTTCTAGTGTGGCTTTAGGTGCAGGTAGTATTTCCGAGAAAACTACCCTGGAGGTCCGCGCCCTAAGCTTGGACCCTAGGTCCCTGAAATCATTTTTGAGGGCCCTCCATTGACCTCTAATTTGTTCATTGGTGCCAACATGCACCATGACCGCTGGATCCTCACCAGCCCCTCCCAGTAATCTGTCAATCCGATCCGCGATGTGTCGAACTCGAGCGCCAGGAAGACAACACACCGTTCGACGATCCCGGTCTTTATGGCAGATTGCCCTCTCTGTCCCCCTAATAATTGAGTCCCCCACCACTAGGACCTGTCTAGCCTGCCCTACGCTCCCCGTCCCCTTCTCACTGGAGCACTCATCCCCCTGGCGTCCAGAGGGCGTATCGTGCTGCAGCGGTGCTGGCTCTGTAATGGCATCCCCCTCATCTGCCAATCTTGCAAACTTGTTGGGTTGTGCCAGTTCAGGACTAGCCTCCCTGGTTCTATCACCCAGCTTCTTGCCTGCTCCCCCTGCTCTTCCGTACTACCATTCGCCCCCGCCTCTACCCCAGCGAGTGCCTGCTCAGTGAGCACCAAACTCCTTTCCTTGATGTCAATGGCTCTAAGTGTTGCCAGTTGCCCATTTAGATCCAGGATTTGGGCTTCTAAATGTACGACGTGCACGCATCTTGCACAACAGTATGCACCCTCGATCGGCTGATCAAGGACCGCATATATTGCACAAGTAGCACACTGGATGACATTGCCAGGCATGGAGCTCATCCTAATGGGGATCTACAATTTACTTGTGGAAGTAGTGAAGATAGACTTGTTCACACTCCGCTCACACGCTGTCGCCTATGTGCAACCACTCACTCGCTGCCTCCTGCAAAGACCACTCACGCGCAGTCGCTCACACGCTGCCCCCTCTGTGCAACCGCTCACACGCTGCCCCCTCTGCGCAACCGCTCAAACGCTGCCCCCTCTGCGCAACCGCTCACACGCTGCCCCCTCTGCGCAACCGCTCACACGCTGATGCCTGCTCGCAACCGCTCACACGCTGATGCCTGCACGCAACCGCTCACACGCTGATGCCTGCACGCAACCGCTCACACGCTGACCCCTGCTCGCAACCGCTCACACGCTGACCCCTGCTCGCAACCGCTCACATGCTGACCCCTGCTCGCAACCGCTCACACGCTGACGCTTACCCTCAGCTCAACCGCTCACACAACAAAAATTTTTTTTAGTTTTTTCCTCCTCACAAACACTTAGACCCACAGACACACACACTTACACTAGGTACACAGAAAACACAACCAGGACACACTAGATACACAGAAGACAAACACTTAGATTCACACACACACAGAAGATACTTATCGGCTCCTGTTGCAGCTCCTCCACAGTGACGTAACCTGCTCTCCCGGCTCTCCCGGCGGCTGCTCGCTCCACCTGTCACTCTGCCCTCCTGCTACTGCTACGGGACTTGCTCAGCTTCTACACTCCTCCTGCCTGCTCTTCCTCGGACTCCTGTCACCTCCGGGCGCCGGTATCGGCTCCTCCGCTGGTCCGATGCCCCCTTCTGCCCTTCAGACCCCCGCTCGTGCCTCTGCCTCGGTGCGTTGCTCCTGGCGTCTGACGTCACTTCCGCTTGGGCCTAGTTGGTAGAGTTGGTAGATGTTCACAATGTAATGGAAGAAGAGATCTTCTGTCTATGCCAAAAAATGGTAGACCTTGAAGATAGGCAATGAAGAAACAACAAATTCTGTGAATTCCAAAATCTGTATTCTCTGCTGACGTTCTTCAATACCTTTTCCAGCTCTTTCAAACTCTGCTTCTATCTTTATCTCCACTAGAATATACCATTAATAGAACAAACAGAATTCCTAAAGCTTACTCGTCTGCTCCATGGAATGTCTTACTTCAAATCCATTATTATCAGACCAAGGAGAATCGTCTACATGAAGGAAAGTGAAGAGGATCTTTCCCAGACCATGTAATGCCATACTGATGTTCCCTGATCTCTCCGAAGAAACTTTGCAACTCTGAAGACAATTTTGCATCAGTTACCTCTGCTCTTAGTGGTGTCAACATTAAATATAAATGAGGCTTCCCTACTAAGCTTTTCATCTCAAGAAATAGTGTGTTCTATGAAGCAGTTTCTGTGACGAATCGTCTTTTCTCCTGAAGAAATGGGACATTCCTGCTGATCAAGCTGCACCTCCTTCAAAAAGTGGGCCCCCACCTCAGATTTCACAAGAATGGTCCTCCACTGGCCAGAATGGTCGTCAAACATAACTGAGAAGTACTTTAATGATAATGTTATCTTTTTTAACTTTTCAAATCTTTTCTTTTTTTAGTACTTTATTTACATTAGGGAGATATTCATGATGTTTGGATATGTTAGTAGCCCAAAAATACTATTTACCTTTAGTTCAATATTTTCTTCTGTTATTTTTGTTATATTAATGAGATCATTTTTTATGCTACCTGTCCCCAACTCTCTGTCCATCAGGAAGTCAGCGCTGCTTTTTAAAATTATTTATACTTCATGCCTATTCGCATTTCTTCATTAAATGTTAAGGGCTTAAAAAGTCCAATTAAATTAATTATGCCATGGTGCAAACCCCTTATGCCTGTATTGTTTTTGGCTTCAAACCCCTAAAGGAAAAAAAAGGAGTATTAATTGCAATCAGTACTTCGGTATCACTTTCTCAGCAGAACTTATATGTAGATCCTTTAGGTCATTTCGTAATTCTCATCAGTCAGGAACCAGGGACGCTTCGGAGCAGCATTGGAGCAAGCAACCGCCAGGAGATTCGGCAGAGGAACCACTGGAGAATCCTTCTGGCAGGGAGAAGAGGAGCAGGTCCTGGACGGGCAGCCAGCCAGAGAAAGCAGATACAAGTGAGAGAGAGGAGTGGTAAACAAACAACATAACAAATAAATCTCCACTCATTATGGTATCTGTAATGAATTCACTCTTGTTTTATATGTTGGATAACATCATCTGGTGTGTCTTGGGGAAGTTTTTCCTATGAGGTCAGGAATCGTGGCATATTTGGAATATCTAGATAGTCAGACCATGGTTGCCAAGTCTTAAGGAAACCCTCCATATGATTGTCTTTCATAGCAGAAAATTTTTCATAGAACATCATTTTGGAAATTCTGGCTATAATGAGGTTCAAATCAAGGGAGGGTTACAACCATTGGGATGCCATGTGGATCCTGGTTGCCAAGCAACTATACTGGGAGAATTTGTGTTGTTGGTTCGTATACCCGATTGGTTTGTCTGCCAGCAGGCAAACTAAGGAAGTCAGGGGGAATGTCTTGCCTAATACTCTCGAGACCAGATTGGCTACCTATCTCTACAAGGATCTCGCTGTTGGACATATCCACAAGATATGTAAAGCAGTGGACAGTGTCCCACAACCTCTAAAACAATTAGGAGAAGTTGAAGGGGAGAACTTGTTTATGGTTGTGGGGACATAGTGGGTCCTATGTAATATCTTGTATGAGGTTTTGGACAGAGTCACTTGGTAGCTACCTTTGGCAACAAATGTACAGCAGTGGGTGCCATCTTGCCATAGAGAGCAATATGTTCAGGTCCACCTCCCAGCATCTAATGAACAGGAGTTTGTCATCACTTAAGGGTATTGTATTGGAAAGAAATCATCCCTGGCTGGAGAGGTGACTAGGTACACAGCCTATCTAATGATGTATTGGATACTTGGTAGTTTGGTTGAGGAAATATAGATTGTATGAAGCTATAAATCTGGTGGGCTTCCAAGCATAGGTGCCCTGGTAAAGAGTATTTCTCTGTGATTTGTTGTATAGTTATGAGTCTATTTAACATGATAAATGTTATAAGGAAGTCAGACCTCCACTTTGCCACCGGGTAAAACCGTCCATTAGCTTGCTCGGGGAAAAGACTTGGTTCAGAATAATAGGAAATAGAATCTTCCATATTCTGAGGAAGTGGAAAGTGAGGGGTGAGAGGTGTCATATAGTAGAGGGGCCTGATTTTTTTGTCCCAGAAGATAGCCCTGAGACCCATGTGGACACCAGGGAGGCTTCAAGCTCCACCGAAAGGGGAGCTCCTGGGCCTGCAAAGATGGGGGCCATCTTTGCTGCTGAGTAGTACTTTAGTAATGGATAGTCTCCCTAATCTTCTGTGATAGAATATTATTTTTCATTTAATACAGGGTCTGTTGTTGTTCCAGATAAACTGTGAGATGCCCTGTTGCATAGCCCTTATGTTTGTTGGGGGGATTTTAATTGGGAGGCACCTGAACAGATAGAGGAGTAGTGGTAGAACATTCATTTTGATTGAGTTTATGTGACCTCTAGTTTAAGAGTGCTAAGTAAAGGCGTGTAATTCCATTTATATAGGGAGTTCAGGGCGGGGGTAATTATAATACCTAGATAGGTGTGGACGACAGTGGAATCCAAAATTAAGTTCAATTATTTTTTAGATACTCGAGAGAATGGGGGTAGGTATTAATATACATAGCTTCTGTTTTGTCTATATTAACTAGGAGACCAGAGACTGTCTCGGATGTGTCTATTGTGGACTTTAGGTTTGGAGAGTAGAAAGAGGTCTGGTTAAAGTGAGAAAAATGTCATTGGCATTTCTGCCCTTGTAAAATTCGAGCAATGTTTGGGTTATTTCTAATTAGGCATGCCAGGGGTTCCATGGCTAAGATGAGCAATGCCGGGGAGAGGGAGCATCCCTGCTTCATGCCTCTCTGAATAGGGATCTGTTTTGGATTTGAGCATGGGAGTTTTAATATTGTGGATGGCGAGGAATATAAAGAGTTAAGGGCCGTAACATAGGCTCCATGTATTCCCATTTTTTTCAGAACCACAGAAAGGTAGCTCAAGGAAAGGATGTCAAATGCCTTTTTTATACCCAGAGCAAGTGCCAGCATTGGTGTCGTCTTCTAGTGAATGATATAGAAAAGGTTAAGAATCTTCTTAACATTGTCTGAGGCCTGTCTTGATGGTATAAATCCGACCTGGTCTTTATGTATAGGATGTGGAAGTAACAGGTTTAAGCATTTAGCGAGTATACTTATCAAAATTTTGTAATCTATGTTTAATAGCAATATCGGACGATAGTTTTTGGGTGAAGTGGGGTCTTTGTTTGGCTTTGATATTACCATAACATGAGCGCTAAGAAATTCTTTGGGGAAAAGTGTTCCAGCTAGAATCTCATTTTTCTTACAGTATAGGGCCGTGAAGCCACCTGGGCCGGGGGCTTTGTCTAATTTTAGGTTTTAGATAGATTCCTCTATTTTCCTGTAATTGGCAACTAGTTTGTGCTTTCCCGAATGCTTTGAGAATATGTAAATTATTCTCTAAGAGCTCCCATGTCTGGTCTGGCAATGTCCACTGGGCAGCTAAACTTATAATCTTCTAGCTCACAGCAACTCTTCCCAGAACGCATCAGGAATATGCAAATTAGCCTCCTGGAGCTTGCATCTCTCATCTGGCAATTTCCTCCAAACAGCTAGACCCGGCTAAACCCTGCAACCTTCGTGATCACAGCAACTCTTCACTTTACCAAGAATATAATGGGCATATGCAAAACTATCCTCCCTGAGCTCTAGTCTAGTGATATCCCCTGAACAGCTAGACCCGACTAAAGCCAGTAATATTCCCACTCACAGCCACTCTTCACAGAATGTAGTAGGAATATGCAAATTATCCTCCTGGAGCTCCAGTCTGGCAATGTCTCCTGAGCAGGTAGACCCAGCTAAAACCAGTAATCTTCCAGCTCACAGCGACTCTTCCCAGGATGCATCAGGAATATGAAAATTATCCTCCTGGAACTACTTTTTCTGGTCTGACGATGTCCTCTAGGCAGCTAGACCTAGTAATTTCCCCCCACACAACAACTCTTCACAAAATACATCAGGACTATGCAAATTATTCTTTTAGCACTACATTCAATTGTCTGGTAACGTCCTCCAAGCAGCTAATCCTCCCACTCACAGCAACTCTTCACTTTTCCCAGAGTGCATCAGCAATATACAAATTATGCTCTTGGAGCTCTAGTTACTGGTGATATCCTCTGAGCAGCTAGACCAGGCTTAACCCAGTAATCTTCCCTCTCATAGCGACTCTTCCCAGAATACATCAGGAATATGCAAATTGTCCTCCTGTAGCTCCAGTCTGGCGATCTCCCATGAGTACCTAGACCCAATTAAACCTAGTAAATTTCTCTTCCACAACAACTCTTCACAGACTGTATTGGGAATATGCAAACTATTCTCCTTGCACTCCAGTCAATTATCTGGTGATGTCCTTCAAGCTGCTAGATCCAGTAATCTTCCCTCTCAGCAATTTTTCACACTTGCCAGATTGCATCAGGAATATGCTAATTATCCTTCTGGAGTTGCAGTCTCTCATCTGGTGATATCCTCCAAGCAGTTAGAGTCAGCTAAACACAGTAAACTTTCCTCTGACAGCGACTCTTCCCAGAGTGCATCAGGAATATGCAAATTATCCTCCTGGAGCTGCAGTCTTTGTTCTGGTGATGACCTCTAAAAAGCTAGACCCAGGTAAACTCAGTAATCTCCCAACTTATAATGACTCTTCACAGAATGCATCAAGAAAATGTAAACTATCCTTCTAGAGCTCCAATCTCTAGCCAGCTAGATCTGGCTAAACTCAGTTATTTTCCCACTGACGGTGACTCTTCCTAGGATGCATTGCACATATACAAATTATCCTCATAGACCCCAGTCTGGTGATAGCCTCTACACAACAAGACCCAGCTAAATCTGCAATCTTCCAGCTCACAGCGACTCTTTGTGCTTTCCAGAATGCATTATGAATATGTAAATTATTTTCCTGGAGCTCTAGTTTGGTGATGTCCTACGGGTAGCTAGACCAGGCTAAACCCAGTAATCTACCCACTCAAAGTGCCTCTTCACTCTTCCGAGAATGCATCGGTAATATGAAAATTATCCTCCCGGAACTCTAGTATCTGGTCTGGCAATGTCCTCCAAGGCAGCTAGACCTGGCTAAACCAACTAATCTTCCCACTCAGAGCGACTCTTCACTCTTCCGAGAATGCATCATGAATAGGCAAAATGTCATCCTGGAGTTCCAACTAGCTAAACCCACTCAAAACAACTCTTCTCTCTTCAGAGAATGCATTAGAATATGCAAATTATCCTCCAAGCAGCTAGACTCAGTACTCTTCCCAGAATCCCTCAAGAATATATAAATTATTCTCCTGGAGCTCCAGTGTTTGATCTGGTTAGGTGTTCTGAGCAGCTAGACCAGTCTAAGCCCAATAATCTTCTTGCTCACAGCGACTCTTCCCAGAATGCAGTGGGAATATGAAAATTGATCTCCTGGAGCTCCAGTCGCTGGTCTGGCGATGTCCCGTGAGCTGCTACAGTCTGCTAAACTCAGTAATCTTCCTTCTCACAGCGATTCTTCCCAGAATGTATCAGGATTATTCAAATCATATGCCTGGAGCTTCTGCCCATCTCTGGTCTAGCAATGTCCTCCAAGTAGATAGACCCAGCAAAAATCCATATCCTTCAGGCTCAAAGCAACTCTTCCAAGAATTTATTCGGAATATAAAAATGATCCTCCTGGGGCTCCCAACCCTGGCAATGTTTTCCAGGCAGCTAGATTCAGCTAAACCAGTATGCATCAGAAATATTCCAATTATCCTCCTGGAAATCCAGTCTCTGGTCTGGCGATGTCTTCTAAGCAGCTAGATTCGGCTAAACCCTGTAACCTTCCTGCTCACAGTGACTGTTTACTCAATGCATCAGGAATATACAAATAATCCTCCTAGTCCCCCTGTCTCTTGTCTGGTCATGTTCACCGGGCAGCTAGATGTGACATTTGGCTAAACCTTCCAGCTCACAATGACTCTTTGCTCTTCCCAGAATGTATGAGAACATGCAAATTTTCCTTTGGAGTCTGTAGTCTGGCAACATACTGCAAGCAGCTAGAACCGGCTAAACTCTTCACCCTTCCTGAATGCAGGAGGAATATGCAAATTAACCATCTAAAGTTCCAGTCTCTGGTCTAGCAATGTTCTACAAGTAGTTAAACAAAGCAATCTCTGGTCAGGCAATGTACTCCAAGTAACTGACCTGCTCACTCTTTCCAGCATGTATAAGGAATATATAACGAATCCTCCTGGAGCTCCCATCTCTGGTCTGGCCATGTGCTCCAGGCAGCGAGACCCAGCTACACCCCTAATCTTCCAGTTTACAGTGACGACTTCACTCAATGATTTAGGAATATGCAAACTTTCCCCCTGGAGCGCCCATCTTTGGTCTCCGGGCAGCTAGATTCGGCTAGACCTAGTAGTCTTCCAACTCAAAGTGACTCTTCACTCTTCTCAGAGTGCATTGGGAATATGCAAATTATCCTTCTGGAGCTCTAGTTTCTGGTTCAGTGACAACCTCCAAGCAGCTAGATGGGCCTAAACCCACTACTCTTCCCAGAATTCCTCAAGAATATATAACTAATTCTCCTGGAACTCCGGTGTTTGGTCTGGTGAGGTCTTCTGAGCAGCTAGACCAGACTAAACCCAGTAATCTCAAGATCACAGGGACTCTTCCCTCTTCCCAGAATGCAGTGGTAATATTCAAATTGACCTCCTGGAGCATCTCTGGTCTAGTGATGTCCCCTGAGAAGGTAGAACCAGTTAAACCCAGAAATCTTCCCTCTCACAGCAACTCTTCACTCTTCCCAGAGTGCATCAGGACTGTGCAAATTATCCTCCTGGAGCTCCAGTCTGTCTAGCAATTATCTCTGAGCAGCTAGACCCAGCTAATTCCAGTAATCTTCTCACTCACAGCTGGAGCTCCAGTCTGTTGATGTCCTCCATGAAGCTAAACCCTATAACATTCCTGCTCACAGTAACTCATCACACTTCCCAGAATGCATCCAGAATATACAAATTATCCTTCTGGACCACCAAATCTCTAAACTGGTGATGCCCTACATGCAGCTCTACCCAGCAATCTACCTGCTCACAGAGACTCTTCACTTATCATAGCATGCATTGGGACTATACAAATTATTCTCCTGGAGTTACAGTCTTTGGTCTAAGAATGTCCTCCAGGCAGCTAAATCCAGTAATCTTTGAGCTCACAGCCACTCTACACTCTTCACAGAATGCATCGGGAATATGCAAATTAACCTCATGCAGCTCTAGGCTTTGGTTTGGTTTGGTAATATTTCTTGAACATCTAGACCTGGCTAAACCCAGGAATCTTCCCGCTCACCATGACTCTTCAGAGAATGCATGGGGAATATGCAAATTATCTTCCTGGAGTTCAAGTCTCTAGTCTGGCAATGTCCCCTAAACAGCCAGACCTAAACCCAGTAATTTTCCTGCTAACAATGACCCTTCACCTTTCCCAGAATGCATCATAAATATTCAAAAGATGGCTAAGGGGCAATCAAATAACTACATATAAATACATTAAGGGACAATACAAGGATCTCTTCTCTGGTCTGGCGATGTCCTCCGAGCAGCTAGATCCAACAATCTTCCCTCTTGCAGCAACTTTCACTCTTCCAGAGTGCAAAGGAAATATGGAAATTATCCTCCTGGAGCTAAAGTGTCTAGTCTAGCAATGTCCTGCAAGCATAGTAACATAGTAGGTTTGGCAAAATGAAGACAATGTCCATCATCTAGTTCAGCCTGTTTCAACCCTCCCCCCCCCCTCCTTGTTGGTCCATAGGAAGGCAAAAACCCTGATTTAGCTCATTTGGAAGAAAAAATTCCTTTCTAATGGCAGGCAGAGTAATCCCTGGATCTACATTTGAGAGCAACAACACTGCTGGACACCTAATGTCTATATCCTGTAATATCATAGCGCTCCAGGAAGGCATCTAGTGACCTCTTAAATTCCTCTATGGATTTTGCCATCACCATGTCCTTAGGCAGAGAGCTGCACAGTCTCACTGCTCTTACAGTAAAGAACCACCTTCAATGTTAGTGATGAAACCTTCGTTCCTCTAGACATAAAGGATGTCTTCTTGTTACCGTTGCAGTTCTAGGTATAAACATATCATGGGAAAGATCCTTGTATTGTCCCATGTATTGTCTAATGTATTTATACATAGTTAATTGATCGCCCCTTAGCCATATTTTTTCCAGGGTAAATAATCTCAATTTTGATAGCCTCTCTGGTTTTCCAGTCCTCTCATTCCATTTATTAGTTTAGTTGCCCTTCTTTGGACCCCTTCAAGCACTGCAACATCTTTCCTGAGCACTGGTGTCCAGAACTGTACACAATATTCCATGTGGGGCCTGACAAGTGCCTTATATAGTGGAAGAATAACATTCTCATCTCTCGCCCCTATAACTCCCTGTGAACAGGATGATTACTGGGTCTAGCCATGCAGGGGACATGACCAGAGACTGGAGATCTAGGAGCATAATTTGCATATTCCAGATGCATTCTGGGAAGAGTGAAGATTGGAAAAGGGCAATTGTTGTCCCTATCTTCAAAAAGGGGAAGAAAGTGGATCCAGAAAACTACAGGCCTGTGAGCCTGACTACTATACTAAGAAGGATCTTTGAACAAATTATTAAACAGCATTGTGGGGGAAATTACCCAGGACCCCAGCTTTTGTGATATTATTTCATATTCTACTGTTTCAGAGAAATCATCTCTTGTATAAAGCTTTAGGCCTTGGTAGAAGGTCAGCTTGAACTTAACCAGTGTGAGACGGTGACCGGCAAGGTGCTGGAGGGAAGGTATATCTCGCCTAGGATGCTCTCCTATGCTGCCTTGGGGAGCGCTTGGGCAGATGCGTGCCACCGAGCAGCCTGGGCTCGGTGGAGGAAGCCAGCAGTTTAGTGTTAGTGGCATTAAGCCACTAACACGTTGTAGTGAGTAAGTGGCTCCAAGCCGCATAATCCGGGCCGGTTTTTCCTGGAGTGACCAAAGTGAAGGGTGGGATGGTCACTCCCACGTACCAGGTGGGGCTGGTACCAGGCATTATAAAGCCTGGGCCTACAGGGCCAGGAGGAGAGTTGAAACCTTTGCAGGTCTGAGAGTCCTGGCTGGCTGTGTGCAGGAGCTATTTGGGTACCAGTGTGTAGACAGGGACGCTACATGTATAGTAAGTGCTCAGACGAGCAGGATTTCCGTTATGTTTGCCTGATGTTAAGGCCTGTATTTTGCTTTTGTTTGCTTGGAAATAAACCCAGGCAAAGCCTGGACTAAAGACTTTATCGCAAGTGTCACTGTCTCTGACTGCTTATGCCCAGGTTGCTACCGATCCTAAATGCTAATCCCTCACATATGGTGTTTGGATGCGGACAGCGGTCTTAAAGAGACATATACCAATTAATGGACATTTTGCTGCAGCAGCTGGAGAACCGTTGCTAAGGGCAACCGCCCAAGAGAGATTGACTGGAGAGTGCGGTAACCCCCCATGTCCTGGGTGAAAGCTGCAACGGCACAGCCAGCAGATACAGCCAAGATGGAGGAACTGATAAAGCAGCTGGTACAAATGAACGTGCAGCAACAGCAAGCGTTGGCCCAGCAGCAACAAGTGGCGGCGACCCAGCAAAAGATCCATGAGGAGGCCATGAGAGCTCAGGCCAAGACTAAAGATCTCCTGGCGCAAAGTGTGCAGAGGTCGTCTGGTTCGCTCCCCACCACCCGTACCGCGGTACAGACGGCCTTACAAAAGATGACGGCCACCGATGACATCGAGGCCTATCTCGCGGTCTTTGAGAGAGTGGCCGAGAGGAAGAAGTTACCGGCGCCTCAGTGGGCTGAGGTAGTAGCGCCTTTCCTGACGGGAGAACCCCAAAAGGCCTACTTTGACCTCAGTGAGCAGGATGCCAAGGACTATAATAAGCTCAAAGGTGAGATCCTGGCACGCTTGGGCGTGGACACCCATGTGCGGGCCCGACGCGTACACGCCTGGACTTTCACGGACGACCTACCAGCTCGCTCCCAGATGTACGACCTGTTCCACCTGGTGAGGAAGTGGTTGCTATGCCTGACTTAGAGGTCTCACGTGCCAATTTCGGAACTGAGCAGCTCCGAGACCCCACCTTAGTAAAGGCCAGGGAAAATGTTAAAGTACTAAATGGGGAGCCTCAATTCCCGGGGGCTGATACTGTGTTTCCACACCTGGCAGTCAATCAAGAGTTGTTGTATCAGGTTGACAAGGTCCGTGGGGAGGTTGTGGAACAGCTGGTAGTACCTCAGTCTTATCGCAGGATGGTCTTAGACCTAGCGCACAAGCATGTGCTGGGAGGTCATCTCGGGAGCGAAAAGACTAAGGAACGCATCCTTCAGCGTTTTTTCTGGCCGGGGGTACATGGTGATGTAAAACGTTACTGTGAGTCGTGCCCGGAGTGTCAGATAACAGCTCCTATGCCCCATTACCGGAGCCCCTTAGTGCCCTTGCCCATCATAGAGTGCCGTTTGAGCGGGTCGCTATGGACCTAGTTGGGCCCTTGGTAAAGTCTGCCCGGGGTCACCAACATATATTAGTGTTTGTAGACTATGCCACCCATTACCCTGAAGCCGTTCCTTTACGCAATATGTCATCCAAGGGTATTGCAAAGGAACTACTTCACATGTTCTCCCGCACGGGCATACCTAAAGAGATCCTGACGGACCAAGGAACCCCCTTTATGTCAAAGGTCATGAAGGAATTGTGTAAGCTGCTGAATATTAAGCACTTACGGACGTCGGTGTACCACCCACAGATGGATGGTCTGGTTGAGAGATTTAATAAGACCCTGAAAAGCATGCTAAAAAAGGTAGTCAATCAGGATGGGAAGGACTGGGACTGTCTGCTGCCATATTTAATGTTCTCAATCCGTGAAGTCCCACAATCCTCCACTGGGTTCTCTCCCTTTGAATTAGTGTATGGTAGACATCCCCGAGGGCTCCTTGATGTAGCTAAGGAGACCTGGGAGCACGAGTCCACCCCCTACAGGAGTGTTATTGAACACATCTCCCTCATGCAAGATCGAATTGCGGCGGTCATGCCCATTGTTAAAGAACATTTACAGCAGGCTCAAGAAGCCCAAAGCCGGGTATATAACTGGTCCGCCAAGGTGAGAACCTTCAACCCTGGGGATCGGGTACTAGTGTTGGTGCCCACCCTAGAAAGTAAATTCCTAGCAAAATGGCAAGGGCCCTATGACATAATTGAGAAAGTCGGAGAGGTAAATTATAAGGTATACCAGCCAGGTAGGCGGAAACCAGAACAATTGTACCATGTAAACCTAATTAAGCCATGGAAGGACAGAGAAGCCCTGACTGCAGTGAGCACCTCCCATGGTACGGTCCCAGAGGTGTGTGTATCAGGGTCCCTGTCCAAATCCCAACAACAAGAGTCGAGGGAATTTATACAGCGTAATTCAGATGTGTTCTCTGATATACCAGGGCATACTGGTGTCATAAAACACGACATTATAACTGAACCAGGGGTAAAGGTTCAGTTGAAACCGTACAGGGTTCCAGAAGCCCGCAGACGAGCCATCTCAGAGGAGGTCAAGAAAATGCTAGACCTCGGAGTAATTGAGGAGTCGAAAAGCGAATGGTCCAGCCCTATCGTGCTGATACCAAAACCTGATGGCTCTCTGCGCTTCTGTAACGACTTCCGGAAGCTAAACGACGTGTCAAAATTTGACGCATACCCAATGCCGAGAGTGGACGAGTTGATTGAGAGACTGGGTCATGCCAGGTACTTTTCCACTCTCGACCTTACGAAAGGCTACTGGCAGGTTCCCCTTACAGAGAGCGCAAAAGAAAAGACTGCGTTTGCCACACCAGAAGGGTTGTTTCAGTACATCTGCCTACCCTTCGGTTTGCATGGAGCCCCAGCAACCTTCCAAAGATTGATGGATATCATACTCAAACCCCATCGGCAATATGCGTCAGCATATTTAGATGATATCATCATCTTTAGCGAAGACTGGGACAGCCATCTACCCAAGGTACAGGCAGTACTGAACTCCCTTAGGAAAGCAGGGTTCACAGCAAACCCAAAGAAGTGCGCCATAGGCCTCGAAGAAGCACGATACCTGGGGTATGTAATAGGCAGGGGTATTATAAAACCCCAGATCAATAAAGTTGAAGCCGTTCAGGCCTGGCCACAACCCACTACTAAAAAGCAGGTGAGAGCTTTTTTAGGCATTGTAGGGTACTATAGGCGGTTCGTGCAGAACTTTACTAGCATAGCAGCACCCCTAACAGACTTGACCAAGAACAGCAAGTCAGTCATGGTCAAGTGGAACCCTGACGCAGAAAAGGCGTTCCAAGAGCTAAAACGGGCCCTCTGTAAACGTCCAGTGTTAGTCACACCCAATTTCAAAAGAGAATTTATTGTCCAAACAGACGCGTCCGATGTGGGTCTGGGAGCAGTTCTGTCCCAGGAAGTAGAGGGAGAGGAACATCCCGTGATATATCTAAGCAGGAAGCTCACGCCACTGGAAAAGAATTACAGTATCGTTGAGCGGGAGTGCCTAGCCATCAAGTGGGCTCTGGAATCCCTAAAATACTACCTGCTAGGTAGGCACTTCAGGCTGATCACAGAGTGCCCCCTTAACCTGGATGTCACAGGCAAAAGAAAGAAATGCCAGAGTCACTAGATGGTTCCTGACCCTGCAAAATTTTAGCTTTTCGGTAGAGCACAGGACCGGAAAGCTACAGGGCAATGCCGATGCCTTATCAAGGACGAATTGCATGATGGCGAAAGGCGTCCGACCCCACAGGCTCGAACAGAGGGGGAGGGTATGTGAGACGGTGAGCGGCAAGGTGCTGGAGGGAAGGTATATCTCGCCTAGGATGCTCTCCTATGCTGCCTTAGGAAGCGCTTGGGCAGATGCGTGCCACCGAGCAGCCTGGGCTCGGTGGAGGAAGCCGGCAGTTTAGTGTTAGTGGCATTAAGCCACTAACACGTTGTAGTGAGTAAGTGGCTCCAAGCCGCATAATCCGGGCCAGCTTTTCCTGGAGTGACCAAAGTGAAGGGTGGGATGGTCACTCCCACGTACCAGGTGGGGCTGGTACCAGGCATTATAAAGCCTGGGCCTGCAGGGCCAGGAGGAGAGCTGAGACCTTTGCAGGTCTGAGAGTCCTGGCTGGCTGTGTGCAGGAGCTATTTGGGTACCAGTGTGTAGACAGGGACGCTACATGTATAGTAAGTGCTCAGACGAGCAGGATTTCCGTTATGTTTGCCTGATGTTAAGGCCTGTATTTTGCTTTTGTTTGCTTGGAAATAAACCCAGGCAAAGCCTGGACTAAAGACTTTATCGCAAGTGTCACTGTCTCTGACTGCTTATGCCCAGGTTGCTACCGATCCTAAACGCTAATCCCTCACATATGGTGTTTGGATGCGGACAGCGGTCTTAAAGAGACATACACCAATTAATGGACATTTTGCTGCAGCAGCTGGAGAACCGTTGCTAAGGGCAACCGCCCAAGAGAGATTGACTGGAGAGTGCGGTAACCCCCCATGTCCTGGGTGAAAGCTGCAACGGCACAGCCAGCAGATACAGCCAAGATGGAGGAACTGATAAAGCAGCTGGTACAAATGAACGTGCAGCAACAGCAAGCGTTGGCCCAGCAGCAACAAGTGGCGGCGACCCAGCAAAAGATCCATGAGGAGGCCATGAGAGCTCAGGCCGAGACTAATGCTCTCCTGGCGCAAAGTGTGCAGAGGTCGTCTGGTTCGCTCCCCACCACCCGTACCGCGGTACAGAAGGCCTTACAAAAGATGATGGCCACCGATGACATCGAGGCCTATCTCGCGGTCTTTGAGAGAGTGGCCGAGAGGGAGAAGTTACCGGCGCCTCAGTGGGCTGAGGTAGTAGTGCCTTTCCTGACGGGAGAACCCCAAAAGGCCTACTTTGACCTCGGTGAGCAGGATGCCAAGGACTATAATAGGCTTTTCCTGGAGTGACCAAAGTGAAGGGTGGGATGGTCACTCCCACGTACCAGGTGGGGCTGGTACCAGGCATTATAAAGCCTGGGTCTGCAGGGCCAGGAGGAGAGCTGAGACCTTTGCAGGTCTGAGAGTCCTGGCTGGCTGTGTGCAGGAGCTATTTGGGTACCAGTGTGTAGACAGGGACGCTACATGTATAGTAAGTGCTCAGACGAGCAGGATTTCTGTTATGTTTGCCTGATGTTAAGGCCTGTATTTTGCTTTTGTTTGCTTGGAAATAAACCCAGGCAAAGCCTGGACTAAAGACTTTATCGCAAGTGTCACTGTCTCTGACTGCTTATGCCCAGGTTGCTACCGATCCTAAACGCTAATCCCTCACACCAGCAATAAACCCTAGCTGGTGACTAGTCAGGCGATGGTTTAAGGTACAGACCTTAACTGATAAGAAACCAATTAATACCAGGCTACAGCTGATATAACCAATAAATTTACCTTAAAATAAAGTCATAAAGACAAACCTATATTGATAAATGAATATGCTAAATCATTATGATGTTTAGACACGTATTAAGGAAAATTACAGAATTACTAAAGAATGGAAAGTTTTAAGTATTATGAATAGACTTTGAACAATTATGTGGCAGAATATTGAATGATGTAAACAAACTATGTCATGTTTGGCTCAGAATCAATGTCATTTTAAATATGTGACGTGTCTATAAAGAAGACGCGCGATGAGTAATAAATCAGAGTAGATTTGGTACACCTAGGCTACGTGTGCTTATTTCTGCTCTCTATATCAATTGATATACCCGTATATACTGACGGTTTTTCAAGTCTGCAGACTTACCCATTTTATTTTTAATTTGGACGCCGACTGACATACTGACAGGGTGTTTTATTCCCTAACAAATTGGTGCCGAAACCGTCCTTATCAAGGCAGAGATCTTTCCCCCTTGGACCCCGGACCTAGCAGTGAGGATGCCAGGAAACCACAGATTTAAAAACAGCGCTGTAACAAGGTAAGAGATTTTTATCTGTGCTTTTCTGAAAAATTCTCCTCTTTCCATCCGGAGCTAAGTGGGTAAGTGTTTTTATCTCTTTTAAAAGCCTGATTTGCAAAGAACCTGTAAAAGGGATCTGGTATGTCATTTTGGCGGGTGAGAATGTTGCGTCCCATGTTTTATGTTTTATAATGATTCCCGTCAGCATATACTAGAGCACTGCTAAGCTACTGCTGTACTTTGTCCTCTTAACTTGGGTGTGTATGATTGCGGAATCCTGTAAGACAGGAAGAGTTTTAAAAAGTGCTTTGTTACAAGATCCCCTTTAACCCCTTGAGTGGCGGGTTTCCTACCACCCTGTCGTGCCCACCAGGGCAGGTTTTTTAAAATGGTCTAATCATTGAATTTCAACTAATTTTGCAGTTGCGTCTCAAGAGCCATAACTTTTTCATTTTTCCATTGACATGGCTATATAAGGGCTTGTTTTTTGCGGGACAAGTTGTGACTTTTTAAACAGGGGGGAGGAAAAAAAGAAATGGGGAAAAAAGAAAAAAAGGGGCCATGTCATTAAGGGGTTAAATAATGTATTAACTTCCTTCTCTGGGTCATTACGACGCATGGATACCACATGTGTGATTGTATTTTTGATTTTTTACAAAGTAAAGGGAGACAAGTGTTTTTATTAATTTTTTTAATACATTTTTAACTTTAGAAAAAAAAATTTTTTTGTCCCTTTAGGGGGCTTCCACAGGGACCCATCAGGACCCCCTGATCACATTCCGGGGGTCCGATGGTGACAGCCCTTTACATGCTGCAGTGACAGCCCTTTACATGCTGCAGTCACATAGACTGCAGCATGTAAAGGGTTAACACAGCAGAGATTGGAGGTTTTCTCTGATCTCTGCTGTAAGAGCTGGTACCTAGCTGTCCTCTGACAGCCAAGCACCAAGCTCTCCCTGCCACAGAGACCATCGGCTTGCTTCTGACAAGCCGATGGTCTCTATGGCAACCTGTAAACAAAGCAGGAGATTGCCGGCATATCGGCAATATCTTCTGTTGGTTTTTCAAAGCCCTTGCTTTGTTCTCTGTAGGTCTGTGCAGGCAGAGCACAATGTCACAGCTTGTGGCATTGTGCTCTGCAGCTCCCATAGTGATATATAGCCCGAAAATCTTCCGGGCTATGTCGCTATGAGCAGTGGAGCTCGTCCCGGAAAATTTCCGGGCGTGCCACTCAAGGGGTTAATTTGCGCCTTGGGAAATAAAATAGCAAAAAGGCTATTTTATATAGAATATATATATATATATATATATCTTGGTCGGGGAAACACCCTTCTTAGGTAATGGGTAGGAATTAAAGGCCAGAGGAATAGAAAGCGGGAGGACGTACAGGCAAAATAAAGCGGAAAACACACACCCAAATAGCGGTAATGGAGAGCCGCTAGGAAATTGGAAAAAGGACAAAGGGCAGTAGTAAAATGTAGATGTATTCAGTTGCTAAGAGCAGCAGGCTTAGGAGAAGCTGGAATTCTTAAATCTTCCTTTTGGGAAGAATTCAGGAATTGCCAGGGGGGGGGGGGGGGGGAAGTATGGCAGCTATAAACAGGTATGGGATAAGTAAAACAAGCTAAGATTTAAGTTATCAATGAAAAGAGTACAAAGGTATAAGGTATTACGCTCTTAAAATACAAAATCCACCACCCTATGATTCTAATAAGAGGGTACTCACAGAAGAAAAGGGTCCTTACTGGACTTGTGGGCTGTAAACTGTAAAAATCCATGATAGAAGAGACGTTTGTGTTGTCTGTGGTCCGGGCGGACTGTCTAAAGCACAGTAATAACCCTTTATCTCAGCGCGTCCGTAGTTAAAAAGCAGGAAGAAGCAGGTGAAGCACCTTTGGCTCCTAAGCCAAAAGGACTTTACCCTGTGATTACTAATAAAGTATATAGCAGAGTCAAATCTAAGGGAAGCTGCTGTGAGAGAAAAAAAAAATAAAAAAAAATAATGAAGCAGTGGATTTAAATGGAAAAGGGTGAGAAGTGTGGAGACTAGAGATGAGCGAACGTACTCGTCCGAGCTTGATACTCGTTCGAGTATTAGCGTGTTCGAGATGCTCGTTACTCGAGACGAGTACCACGCGATGTTTGAGTTACTTTCACTTTCAACTCTGAGACGTTAGCACGCTTTTCTGGCTAATAGAAAGACAGGGAAGGCATTACAACTTCCCCCTGAGACGTTCAAGCCCTATAACACCCCCCTGCAGTGAGTGGCTGGCGAGATCAGGTGTCACCCGAGTATATAAATCGGCCCCTCCCGTGGCTCACCACAGATGCATTCTGACAGAGATCAGGGAAAGTGCTGCTGGTGCCGGAGCTGCTATAGGGAGAGAGTTAGGAGTGATTTTAGGCTTCAAGAACCCCAACGGTCCTTCTTAGGGCCACATCTGACCGTGTGCAGTACTGTTTAGGCTGCTTTTAGCAGTGTTGCACAGTTTTTTTTTTTGTATATCGGCCATGCAGAGCATTGCGTCCACAGTCTGCAGTCATTGTACCGAGTATAGGGCCAGTACTGGTGAGGCAGGGAAAGAGATATTCAGGCTATATAGGCAGTGGGCTTTTTCCAAAAAATTGGGGAAAAATACTATATTTGGGCTGCCTGTGACCGTCTTCAGTTTACTGCGTGTCTGCTGGGGGTAGTAGTCCTAATTAATACGCAGCTAAGCGTTACAGCAGGCTTGCGCAAAAATTGTTTCCTGGATCTGCTGTCTCTGTAACATCAGCGCCGTCATCCCGCCAGAGGGAAACAGTATACATAATATTATATGCTGCCTACAGTATCTATGTGCTGGGGGTAGTAGTCCTAATTAATACGCAGCTAAGTGTTACAGCAGCCTTGCTCAAAATTGTTTCCTGGATCTGCTGTCTCTGTTACATCAGCGCCGTCATCCCGCCAGAGGGAAAGAGTATACATAATATTATACGCTGCCTACAGTATCTATCTGCTGGGGGTAGTAGTCCTAATTAATACGCAGCTAAGCGTTACAGCAGCCTTGCGCAAAATTGTTTCCTGGATCTGCTGTCTCTGTCACATGATCGCCGTCATCCCGCCAGAGGGAAAGAGTATACATAATATTATATGCTGCCTACAGTATCTATCTGCTGGGGGTAGTAGTCCTAATTAATACGCAGCTAAGCGTTACAGCAGCCTTGTGCAAAATTGTTTCCTGGATCTGCTGTCTCTGTTACATCAGCGCCGTCATCCCGCCAGAGGGAAACAGTATACATAATATTATATGCTGCCTACAGTTTCTATCTGCTGGGGGTAGTAGTCCTAATTAATAAGCAGCTAAGCGTTACAGCAGCCTTGCGCAAAATTGTTTCCTGGATCTGCTGTCTCTGTTACATCAGTGCCGTCATCCCGCCAGAGGGAAACAGTATACATAATATTATACGCTGCCTACAGTATCTATCTGCTGGGGGTAGTAGTCCTAATTAATACGCAGCTAAGCGTTACAGCAGCCTTGCGCAAAATTGTTTCCTGGATCTGCTGTGCGTTCCGTAAGGGAAGTCAGCCTCCAACCACAGGCCAATAAGCGGCACATTTAATTACAGCGTTCTGTTTCTGCCCTACTGGTAATACAGCATGCTGAGGGGTAGGGGTAGGCCTAGAGGACGTGGACGCAGACGAGGACGCGGAGGCCCAAGTCAGGGTGAGGGCACAGGCCGAGCTCCTGATCCAGGTGTATCGCAGCCGACTGCTGCGGGATTAGGAGAGAGGCACGTTTCTGGCGTCCCCACATTCATCTCACAATTAATGGGTCCACGCGGTAGACCTTTATTAGAAAATGAGCAGTGTGAGCAGGTCCTGTCGTGGATGGCAGAAAGTGCATCCAGCAATCTATCAACCACCCAGAATTCTGCGCCGTCCACTGCTGCAACTCTGAATCCTCTGGCTGCTGCTCCTCCTTCCTCCCAGCCTCCTCACTCCATTACAATGTCACATTCTGAGGAGCAGGCAGACTCCCAGGAACTGTTCCCGGGCCCCTACCCAGAATGGCCAGCAATGGTTCCTCTCCCACCGGAGGAGTTTGTCGTGACCGATGCCCAACCTTTGGAAAGTTCCCGGGGTCCGGGGGATGAGGCTGGGGACTTCCGGCAACTGTCTCAAGAACTTTCAGTGGGTGAGGAGGACGATGACGATGAGACACAGTTGTCTATCACTCAGGTAGTAGTAATTGGAGTAAGTCCGAGGGAGGAGCGCACAGAGGATTTGGAGGAAGAGCAGCAGTACGATGAGGTGACTGACCCCACCTGGTATGCTACGCCTACTGAGGACAGGTCTTCAGAGGGGGAGGCAAGTGCAGCAGCAGGGCAGGTTGGAAGAGGCAGTGCGGTGGCCAGGGGTAGAGGCAGGGCCAGACCGAATAATCCACCAACTGTTTCCCAAAGCGCCCCCTCGCGCCATGCCACCCTGCAGAGGCCGAGGTGCTCAAAGATCTGGCAGTTTTTCACTGAGAGTGCAGACGACCGACGAACAGTGGTGTGCAACCTTTGTCGCGCCAAGATCAGCCGGGGAGCCACCACCACCAGCCTCACCACCACCAGCATGCGCAGACATATGATGGCCAAGCACCCCACAAGGTGGGACGAAGGCCGTTCACCGCCTCCGGTTTGCACCGCTGCCTCTCCACCTGTGCCCCAACCTGCCACTGAGATCCAACCCCCCTCTCAGGACACAGGCACTACCGTATCCTGGCCTGCACCCACACCCTCACCTCCGCTGTGCTCGGCCCCATCCACCAATGTCTCTCAGTGCACCGTCCAGCCGTCACTAGCGCAAGAGTTGGAGCGCAAGCGCAAGTACGCCGCCACGCACCCGCACGCTCAAGCGTTAACCGTCCACATAGCCAAATTTATCAGCCTTGAGATGCTGCCGTATAGGGTTGTGGAAACGGAGGCTTTCAAAGCTATGATGGCGGCGGCGGCCCCGCGCTACTCAGTTCCCAGTCGCCACTACTTTTCCCGATGTGCCGTCCCAGCCCTGCACGACCACGTCTCCCGCAACATTGTACGCGCCCTCACCAACGCGGTTACTGCCAAGGTCCACTTAACAACGGACACGTGGACAAGCACAGGCGGGCAGGGCCACTATATCTCCCTGACGGCACATTGGGTGAATTTAGTGGAGGCTGGGACAGAGTCAGAGCCTGGGACCGCTCTCGTCCTACCCACCCCCAGAATTGCGGGCCCCAGCTCGGTGGTGATATCTGCGGCGGTGTATGCTTCCTCCACTAAACCACCCTCCTCCTCCTCCTCCAACGCAACCTCTGTCTCGCAATCAAGATGTGTCAGCAGCAGCAGCGCGTCGCCAGCAGTCGGTGTCGAGCGTTGTGGCAGCACAGCGGTGGGCAAGCGTCAGCAGGCCGTGCTGAAACTACTCAGCTTAGGAGATAAGAGGCACACGGCCCACGAACTGCTGCAGGGTCTGACAGAGCAGACCAACCGCTGGCTTGCGCCGCTGAGCCTCCAACCGGGCATGGTCGTGTGTGACAACGGCCGTAACCTGGTGGCGGCTCTGCAGCTCGGCAGGCTCACGCACGTGCCATGCCTGGCCCACGTCTTTAATTTGGTGGTTCAGCGCTTTCTGAAAAGCTACCCACGCTTGTCAGACCTGCTCGTAAAGGTGCGTCGGCTCTGCACACATTTCCGCAAGTCCCACACGGACGCTGCCACCCTGCGGACCCTGCAACATCGGTTTAATCTGCCAGTGCACCGACTGCTGTGCGACGTGCTCACACGGTGGAACTCTACGCTCCATATGTTGGCCAGGCTCTATGAGCAGCGTAGAGCTATAGTGGAATACCAACTCCAACATGGGCGGCGCAGTGGGAGTCAGCCTCCTCAATTATTTTCAGAAGAGTGAGCCTGGTTGGCAGACATCTGCCAGATCCTTCGAAACTTTGAGCAGTCTAACCAGGTGGTGAGCGGCGATGCTGCAATCATTAGCGTCACCATTCCTCTGCTATGCATCTTGAGAAGTTGCCTGCAAAGCATAAAGGCAGACGCTTTGCGCTCGGAAACAGAGGCGGGGGAAGACAGTATGTCGCTGGATAGTCAGAGCACCCTCCTGTCTATATCTCAGCGCGTTCAGGAGGAGGAGGAGGAGCATGAGGAGGATGAGGAGGAGGGGGAAGAGACAGCTTGGCCCACTGCTGACGGTACCCATGCTGCTTGCCTGTCATCCTTTCAGCGTGTATGGCCTGAGGAGGAGGAGGAGGAGCATCCTGAAAGTGATCTTCCTAGTGAAGACAGCCATGTGTTGCGTACAGGTACCCTGGCACACATGGCTGACTTTATGTTAGGATGCCTTTCTCGTGACCCTCGCGTTGCACGCATTCTGGCCACTACGGATTACTGGGTGTACACACTGCTCGACCCATGGTATAAGGAGAACCTTTCCACTCTCATTCCCGAAGAGGAAAGGGGTTCGAGAGTGTTGCTATACCACAGTACCCTGGCGGACAAGCTGATGGTAAAATTCCCATCCTACAGCGCTAGTGGCAGAAGGCGCACTTCCGAGGGCCAGGTAGCAGGGGAGGTGCGGAGATCGAGCAGCATGTACAGCACAGGCAATACAACAGTCTTTAAGGCCCTGGACAGCTTTATGGCTCCCCAGCAAGACTGTGTCACCGTTCCCCAGTCAAGGCTGAGTCGGCGGGAGCACTGTAAAAGGATGGTGAGGGAGTACGTAGCCGATCGCACGACTGTCCTCCCTGACACCTCTGCCACCTACAACTACTGGGTGTCGAAGCTGGACACGTGGCCTGAACTCGCGCTGTATGCCCTGGAGGTGCTTGCTTGTCCTGCGGCTAGCGTCCTGTCAGAGAGGGTGTTTAGTGCGGCTGGGGGAATCATCACCGATAAGCGTACCCGCCTGTCAACCGACAGTGCCGACAGGCTTACACTCATCAAGATGAACAAAGCCTGGATTTCCCCAGACTTCTCTTCTCCACCAGCGGACAGCAGCGATACCCAAGCAATATGTAGGCTGCACCCGCGGATGGAAGCATCGTTCTCTCTCACCATCCAAAACGGGGACATTTCTGCTTCATCAATCTGTGTATAATATTCCTCCTCCTCCTCCTCCTCCTGCTCCTCCTCCTGAAACCTCACGTAATGACGCCAAACGGGCAATTTTTCTTAGGGCCACAAGGCTCACTCATATAATTTTTGTTAAAAATTTTTATACGTTTCAATGCTCTTAAAAGCGTTGAAACTTTAACCTGAACCAATTTTTCGTTAAACTGGGCTGCCTCCAGGCCTAGTTACCACTTAAGCCACATTAACCAAAGCGATTAATGGGTTTCACCTGCCCTCTTGGTTGGCCAGGGCCAATTTTTCTGATGTACATTAGTACTGTTGATACAGCAATTTTTGTGGGCCCTCGCCTACAGTGTAATCAAATTAATTTTTAGCCCACCTGCATTACAGCTGACGTTACATCCGCTGTGTTGGGCAATGCAATTGGATATTTTTATGTACCGCCGGTGGGTTCCAGGGAGCCACCCATGCTGTGGGTCCACAGGGAATTATAAATGCATCTGTTTCCACTTCTAAAGAACCCCAGTCTGACTGGGGCATGCAGTGTGGGCCGAAGCCCACCTGCATTAAGCACGACATTACTACCTCAGCTGTGTTGGGCAATGCAATGGGATATTTTTATGTACCGCCGGTGGCTTCCTGGCACCCACCCATGCTGTGGGTCCACAGAGAATTATAAATGCATCTGTTTCCACTTCTAAAGAACCCCAGTCAGACTGGGGCATGCAGTGTGGGCCGAAGCCCACCTGCATTAAGCACGACATTACTACCTCAGCTGTGTTGGGCAATGCAATGGGATATTTTTATGTACCGCCGGTGGGTTCCAGAGAGCCACCCATGCTATCGGTCCACAGGGACTTCACAATAAGGAGTTGTACCTGCCTGTGTCTATGAATTAAAAACCACGGTCTGACTGGGGCATGCAGACACCTTGACAGAATGAATAGTGTGTGGCACATAGGTTCCCCATTGCTATGCCCACGTGTGCAGCTCCTGATGGCGGTGGCACAGGATTATATTTCTCATTGCTTCTGTACAACATTGTGGGCTATCACCCCGCCCCTTTTAAAGAGGGTCGCTGCCTAGCCATGCCAACCCTCTGCAGTGTGTGCCTGCGGTTCCTCGTCATGGCAGATGCACTTATAAATAGACATGAGGGTGGTGTGGCATGAGGGCAGCTGAAGGCTGTGCAGGGACACTTTTGTGTGCGCTGTGGACACTGGGTCGTGCGGGGGGGTTGGGCAGCATGTAACCCAGGAGAAGTGGCAGCGGAGTGTCATGCAGGCAGTGATTGTGCTTTGTTGGAGGTAGTGTGGTGCTTAGCTAAGGTATCCATTGCTAATGAGGGCTTATCAGAACTTAAAGTTGTTGGGAGGGGGGGGTATTGTGGCTTAATAGTGGGACCTGTGAACTTGAGATGCAGCCCAACATGTAGCCCCTCGCCTGCCCTATCCGTTGCTGTGTCGTTCCCATCACTTTCTTGAATTGCCCAGATTTTCACACATGAAAACCTTAGCGAGCATCGGCGAAATACAAAAATGCTCGGGTCGCCCATTGACTTCAATGGGGTTCGTTATTCGAAGCGAACCCTCGAGCATCGCGATAATTTCGTCCGGAGTAACGAGCACCCGAGCATTTTGGTGCTCGCTCATCTCTAGTAAGTATGCATAGTTATTACATATATATATTGTGTTTTGGTGTGTGTGTATGTATATATATATATATTTCATTGCTATCAATCACTGCGTATTACCCCTGCGTACATTGCGCACATAGTACTATAGAAAAAAACGCTTGTGTGAGCCCGGCCTTATGGGTGGGATTCTGTCAAGGTTTTTGACAGACTTTGTAGTATTTTTTATTGCAAAAGTAGTAGAGTCTACGTGACATTCTTGCTGTCAAATTAACCACAACTAGAGATGAGCGAGCACCAAAATGCTCGGGTGCTCGTTGCTATAGTCGAACTTTCCGCGATGCTCGAGAATTCGTTTCGAGTAACGAACCCCATTGGGGGTCAAACGCCGCAATGGGAACTAAGTGGGCACCAACAGCATAGGTGGGTCCAACGCAACCCAAGAAATCAGAGTGGCCAAATATGGCAGACTTAGACTTTGCCGACGACATAGGCCTCGGGCCACAGCTTCAGCAATCGTAGGCATGAAGAGGACTTCAATGCTAGTACACCTGTGAAGGTCTCATTAAATCACTTACGTTTTCTTTTACCGCTCCAAAGACAGATTAGCCAGGAAAAAGTTCCACAGGCCCAACCTGGCGCCGTTGCATTTCCCCCGGGACTTAGGCCTCGGCCAATAGCTTCAGCAATTGTAGGCAGGAAGCGGACTTTGATGTTAGTACACCTGTGAAAGTCTCAGTAAATCCGTTATGCTTTCTTTCACCACTCCAAAGACTGGATTAGCCAGGACAAAGTTCCACAGGCCCAACCTGGCGCCGTTGCATTTCCCCCGGGACATAGGCCTCGGCCAACACCTTCAGCAATCGTAGGCAGGAAGCGGACTTTGATGCTAGTACACCTGTGAAGGTCTCAGTACATCCGGTACGTTTTCTTTCACCGCTCCAAAGACTGGATTAGCCAGGAAAATGTTCCACAGGCCCAACCTGGCGCCGTTGCATTTCCCCCGGGACTTAGGCCTCGGCCAATAGCTTCAGCAATTGTAGGCAGGAAGCGGACTTTGATGTTAGTACACCTGTGAAAGTCTCAGTAAATCCGTTATGCTTTCTTTCACCACTCCAAAGACTGGATTAGCCAGGACAAAGTTCCACAGGCCCAACCTGGCGCCGTTGCATTTCCCCCGGGACATAGGCCTCGGCCAACACCTTCAGCAATCGTAGGCAGGAAGCGGACTTTGATGCTAGTACACCTGTGAAGGTCTCAGTACATCCGGTACGTTTTCTTTCACCGCTCCAAAGACTGGATTAGCCAGGAAAAAGTTCCACAGGCCCAACCTGGCGCCGTTGCAGTTCCCCCGGGACATAGGCCTCAGCCAACAGCTTCAGCAATTGTAGGCAGAAAGCGGACTTCAATGCTAGTACACCTGTGAAGGTCCCATTAATGCAGTTATGCTCCTCTCCTGTGGTCCAAAAGAGTTTCTCAGATAACTGTTGTAACACAAGAGAAAATACAGGATGCACAATGCTGACCCCCTGACCCCAAGCAGGAGGAGGAGGAGGAGGCCTCACAAGGCCAAGAAACCATGACTAGGACCTGCTGTAGCCTGTGCTGAAAGGATGTGAGCGGGCCCTTGGCCAGGCTCGGTCCCAGCAAATACCTTGTGAGACCCAAGGTGCTGCGACTGACATAGCAATGGGCAGTCCATGTGCCCACACAGTATTCATTCTGTCTAGGTGTCATATAGCTCTAGCGACACCGCAAGGGGAAAGGCATCTGCACTATGCACCCTACCCAAGTCAGTCAGTCAGTCACTTTGTGCAGGACAGGGAAATCACCGCTATGGGAAGTCTGTGTGCACCCACAGCATAGGCGAGTCGAAGGAACCTAAAGACAGCATTAAATATGAAGGAATCCGAGTGCCCAAACATGGCAGACTTAAAGTGCGCCAAGGCCATAGGCCTCTGCCCACACCCTTAGCAATCGCGGGCACAGAGGGAACTCCAATGCTAGTACAGCAGTGAACGTCTCATTAATGCAGTTACGCTCCTCTCCTTTGGCGCAAATGAGTTTATCAGATAACTGTGATAGCACGAGAGAAAATTCATGATGCGCATTGCTGATCCCCTGACTCCAAGCAGGAGGAGGAGGTGGCCTTACAAGGCCAAGAAACCATGACCAGGGCCCGCTGTAGCCTGTGTGGGAAGGATGTGAGCGGGTCCTTGGCCAGGCTCGGTCCCAGCAAACCCCTTGTGAGACCCAAGGTGCCGCAACTGACATAGCAATGGGAAGTCCATGTGCCCACAGAGTATTCATTCTGTCTAGGTGTCGGATAGCTCTATCAACACCGCAAGGGGAAAGCCATCTGCACTATGCACCCTACCCAAGTCAGTCAGTGACTTTGTGCCAGACAGGTAAATCACCGATATGGGAAGTCTTTGTGCACCCACAGTGTAGGCGAGCCGAAGGAACCCAAAGACAGTAATAAACATGAAGAAATGATAGTGCCCAAACATGCCAGACTTTCACGTGCCGAGTACATGGGCCTCTGCACACACCCTCAGCAATCGTGGGCATAGAGCAGACTCCGATGCTAGTACAGCTGTAAAGGTCTCATCAATGCAGTAACGCTCCTCTTCTTTGGCCCAAACCAGTGTCTCAGATAACTGTGATAACACTGGAGAAAATACATGATGCCCAGTGCTGATCCCCTGACCCCAAGCAGGAGGAGGAGGTGGCATTACAAGCCCAAGACACCATGACCAGGACCCGCTATAGTCTGTGGGGGAAGCACGTTAGCGGGCCCAGGGTCAGGCTCGGTTCCAAGCCTCCACCTTTGTGACCCAAGGTGCCCTGAGTTACATAGCAACGGGAAATCCATGTGTCACAACATAGATAGCTCAACACTGGAAGGGGCAGTCTTTGAGTTCCTTGGCCTAGCCTATGCTGTAAGTGCACAAAGATGGTATTACACAGGAAGAAATCGGAGTGCCCAACCATGGGAGAGTTTCGCCCTGCCAAGCAACTTGGCCTCGGCCAGCAATTCTGGCCTGGTCAGTCACTGTATTATTTGTGCCACATAGGTAAAACACCGCGATGGGAAGACTTAGTGCACCCATAGTATAGACAGACCACTGTAACATTCCTGTAGCAAAGGTATCAGCAAACCCCAGGAACATTTCTGTAGCTGCAGTATAGGCAGACCCCAGTACCATTTCTGTAGTAGAAGTAGTGGCAGACCCCAGTAACATTTCTCTAGCAGCAGTATACGCAGACCCCAGTAACATTTCTCTAGCAGCAGTATAGGCAGACCCCTAGTAACAGTTCTCTAGCAGCAGTATACGCAGACCCCTGTAATATTTCTGTAGCAGCAGTATCAGCAGACCCTGTAACATTTATGTAGCAGAAGCGTATGCAGACCCCAGTACCATTTTTGTAGCAGCAGTATAGGCTGTGAGGAAGGAGGAGCAGCAGCCAGAGGATTCAGAGTTTCAGCAGTGGACTGTGTAGAAGACTGGGTGCCCGATACATTGCTGGATGCATTTTCTGCCATCCATGACAGGACCTGCTCACACTGCTCTGTTTGCAATAAAGGTCTACCACGTGGACCCATAAATTGTGATATGAAGCTGGGGACCCCAAAAACTTGCTTCTCTCCTACTCCCGCAGCAGCCGGCTGGGATACACCTGGACCAGGAACTCAACTTACTGCGTGGACCCTCAAACTAATAAATATAAAATATAACTTTTATTCGCAATACTTAAAATAAAGAAGAACAAACACACATACATATATCGTATAAGATGAGGACTAGAGATGAGCGAGCATACTCGTCCGAGCTTGATGCTCGTTCGAGTATTAGGGTGCTCGAGATGCTCGTTACTCGAGACGAGCACCACGCGGT
Organism: Eleutherodactylus coqui; assembly: GCF_035609145.1. Lineage (NCBI taxonomy): Eukaryota > Metazoa > Chordata > Amphibia > Anura > Eleutherodactylidae > Eleutherodactylus > Eleutherodactylus coqui. The sequence continues at coordinate 67,401,022 of NC_089847.1, read as the reverse complement.
ACTCGTCTCGATTAAATGAGCACTGACCATTGAATTCAATGGAGCCGGCAATACAGCCGGCTCCATTGAAAGCAATGGGCTGCCGGCGAGCGCGGAATGAATTTTCGGGAAGGGCTTAAAAATATAAGCCCTTACCTGAAAATCATCCTATAATGTGTAAAAAAAAAAATAAAAAAAATAAAAAAATTATACTCACCTTTCCGCTGCAGCCGGAGTTCAGCCGCGTCTGGCCGGCAGTTCTCCTGAACTGCTGTGAGTAGTATTCAGCAGCCGGGGATTTAAAATCCCCGCCTGCTGAATGAGCTGCCTCTGGTTGGTCACAGCCTCACCAATCAGAGGCAGCTCTCACTCACACCCATTCATGAATGGGTGAGTGAGTGCTGCCTCTGATTGGCTCAGTGCAGGGATTACAGCTGAGAGCTGCCCCTGATTGGTCCCTGCACTGAGCCAATCAGAGGCAGCACTCACTCACCCATTCATGAATTCATGAATGGGTGTGAGTGAGAGCTGCCTCTGATTGGTGAGGCTGTGACCAATCAGAGGCAGCTCATTCAGCAGGCGGGGATTTTAAATCCCTGGCTGCTGAATACTACTCACAGCAGTTCAGGAGAACTGCCGGCCAGACGCGGCTGAACTCCGGCTGCAGCGGAAAGGTGAGTATAAATTTTTTTAAATTTCTACACATTTTAGGATGATTTTCAGGTAAGGGCTTATATTTTTAAGCCCTTCCCGAAAATTCATCCCGCACTCGCCGGCAGCCCATTGCTTTCAATGGAGCCGGCTGTATTGCCGGCTCCATTGAATTCAATGGGCTAACATTGTTCTTTTCTGCCACAGCTGTTACAGCTGTGGCAGAGGAGAACGATCTTTATGCGGACAGTGCGCGTGGGGGGGGTCTCACTCTTGCCACTATTGTGGCTTAATAGTGAAACCTTGGAGCCCGAAATGCAGCCCTGACATTGCTCCTCGCCTGCCCTATCCATTTCTGTGTTTTTTACATGACTTTGGTGATTTGCTAAGATTTTCACAAATGAAAACCTTAGCGGAGCACCAGTCATATACAAAAATGCTCGAGTCGCCCATTGACTTCAATGGGGTTCGTTACTCGAAACGAACTCTCGAGCATCACTGAAAGTTCGACTCAAGTAACGAGCACTTGAGCATTTTGGTGCTCGCTCATCTCTAATGAGGACGTATCAGAAAAAAATATATATAAATTCTGATCGATGCCACTTGTAAGTGGGTGTGGACCAATCAAGTGTGGTAGCAAAAAAGTTTTTCTTTGCACTCAACTGTTCTGTAATGATGGTCCTGAGTCAATAAGTCTGGTTGTTATATCTATATCTAATTTAACCCTAGCTGGTCTCCTTTTTTTGCAACAAAATGGCGTTATATTGACTAGGAACCATATTTATGGTCTCAAATTACCTAGGAGAGTAGATTTTTATTTTAATACTTTTCTTTATTATCGCTGAGGGATAACAGAGACGTTATTTTCTGAAGATTTTGTCTTTTTTGAAGCCACTACCCAGCTATATTATCTTTTGCTGGTATTTATCTATTACAGCCATTATCTGGTTTTACGATTTTTTGCTGGAATTGTTCTATTTGAACCCCTGAGGAACCCACTTTTTGTGGGGGAAACGCGTAGGGTTTTTACCATCGCTCAGGTTTTCCGTGATGTCGTCCCTAACTATTAGGATGACACCTGAGCAACAACGTTAATTACTAGAGATGAGCGAACACCAAAATGTTCGGGTGTTTGTTATTCGAAACGAACTTCCCGCGATGTTCGAGGGTTCGTTTCGAATAACGAACCCGATTGAAGTCAATGGGCGACCAGAGCATTTTTGTATTTCGCCGATGCTCGCTAAGGTTTTCATGTGTGAAAATCTGGGCAATTCAAGAAAGTGATGGGAATGACACAGAAACGGATAGGGCAGGCGAGGGGCTACATGTTGGGCTGCATCTCAAGTTCACAGGTCCCACTATTAAGCCACAATACCGGCAAGAGTGGGCCCCCCCCCTCCCAACAACTTTTACTTCTGAAAAGCCCTCATTAGCATGGCATACCTTTGCTAAGCACCACACTAGCTACAACAAAGCACAATCACTGCCTGGATGACACTCCGCTGCCACTTCTCCTGGGTTACATGCTGACCAACCGCCCCCCCTCCCCCCCACAGCGCACACCAAAGTGTCCCTGCGCAGCCTTCAGCTGCCCTCATGCCACACCACCCTCATGTCTATTTATAAGTGCGTCTGCCATGAGGAGGAACCGCAGGCACACACTGCAGAGGGTTGGCACGGCTAGGCAGCGACCCTCTTTAAAAGGGGCGGGACGATAGCCCACAATGCTGTACAGAAGCAATGAGAAATATAACCCTGTGCCACCGCCATCAGGAGCTGCACACGTGGGCATAGCAATGGGGAACCTATGTGCCACACACTATTCATTCTGTCAAGGTGTCTGCATGCCCCAGTCAGACTGGTAATATGTACCTTAACAGTAACCGCGTTGGTGGTAATGTGGTGGTGACTGCGGACCTAGTAGCACGGTTGTATTTTGTTGGTTTTCGGAATGCGGCCAGGATTAAGTGGGTCGTGGTGGGGGGATGGTGTGGGGGCTCTCTTGTTGTGTCGGTAAAGGTGAAATTCTTGGACTGCCACCAGACGAACCAATGCAAAGGCATTTGCCAAGAATGTTTTCCCTGTTGGAGGAGGAGGGGGATGTTTTTGAGGCACTACGTGTCCTCTCCACGTGTCCGTGGTTATATGCACCTTAACAGTAACCGCGTTGGTGGGAAATGGCCTCGCCGCCATCATGTCTTTGGGAAGCCTCTATTTCCACACCCCAGAGACATACCATTAGCAGCGGTATAGGCAGAGCCCAGAATTCGTAACATTTCAGCCGTAGCATTAGGACAGGCCCCACTAACATATCAGTAGCAGCATTATAGGAGGAGCGCAGTCTTCGTTCCATGTCAGCAATAGTAGCACTCAAGACAGGCCCCAGTAACAATTCCGAAGCAGCAGTATAGCGGGAGCGCAGTCTTCGTTCCATGTCAGCAATAGTAGCACTCAAGACAGGCCCCAGTAACAATTCCGAAGCAGCAGTATAGCGGGAGCGCAGTCTTCGTTCCATGTCAGCAATAGTAGCACTCAAGACAGGCCCCAGTAACAATTCCGAAGCAGCAGTATAGCGGGAGCGCAGTCTTAGTTCCATTTCAGTAGCCTTAGTATAGCCAAGGCCCAAGTTACATTTATGTAGCTAAAGTGTAGGCCAACCCCACACACCTTTCTGTACCATGAGTGCAGGCGAAGAACATACAAATTGCTATGATTACACTGTAGGTGAGGGCCCCAAAAAATTGGTGTACCAACAGTACTAATGTACCTCAGTAAAAATTGGCCATGCCCAACCAAGATGGCAGGTGAATCGCTTTGGTTAATGTGGCTTAAGTGGTAACTAGGCCTGGAGGCAGCCCAGTGTAACGAAAAATTGGTTCAAGTTAAAGTTCCAACGCTTTTAAGCGCATTGAAACTTATAAAAATTGTTCAGAAAAATTATTTGAGTGAGCCTTGTGGCCCTAAGAAAAATTGCCCGTTCAGCGTGATTACGTGAGGTTTCAGGAGGAGGAGCAGGAGGAGGAGGAGGAATATTAGACACAGATTGATGAAGCAGAAATGTCCCCGTTTTGGATGGTGAGAGAGAACGTAGCTTCCATCCACGGGTGCAGCCTACGTATTGCTTACGTATCGCTGCTGTCCGCTGGCGGAGAACAGAAGTCTGGGGAAATCCAGCCTTTGTTCATCTTGATGAGTGTTAGCCTGTCGGCACTGTCGGTTGACAAGCGGCTACGTTTATCTGTGATGATTCCCCCAGCCGCACTAAACACCCTCTCCGACAAGACGCTAGCCGCAGGACAAGCAAGCACCTCCAGGGCATACAGCGCTAGTTCAGGCCACGTGTCCAGCTTCGACACCCAGTAGTTGTAGGGGGCAGAGGCGTCACCGAGGATGGTCGTGCGATCGGCTACGTACTCCCTCACCATCCTTTTACAGTGCTCCCGCCGACTCAGCCTTGACTGGGGAGCGGTGACACAGTCTTGCTGGGGAGCCATAAAGCTGGCCAGGCCCTTAAAGACTGTTGCACTGCCTGGGATGTACATGCTGCTCGATCTCCGCACCTCCCCTGCTACCTTGCCCTCGGTACTGCGCCTTCTGCCACTAGCGCTGTCGGCTGGGAATTTTACCATCAGCTTGTCCACAAGGGTCCTGTGGTATAGAAACACTCTCGAACCCCTTTCCTCTTCGGGAATGAGAGTGGGCAGGTTCTCCTTATAGCGTGGGTCGAGCAGTGTGTACACCCAGTAATCCGTCGTGGCCAGAATGCGTGCAACGCGAGGGTCACGAGAAAGGCATCCTAACATGAAGTCAGCCATGTGTGCCAGGGTACCTGTACGCAACACATGGCTGTCTTCACTACGAAGATCACTGCCAGGATCCTCCTCCTCCTCCTCCTCCTCCTCAGGCCATACAAGCTGAAAGGATGACAGGCAATCAGCCGGTGTACCGTCAGCAGCGGGCCAAGCTGTCTCTTCCCCCTCCTCCTCATCCTCCTCATGCTCCTCCTCCTCCTGTACGCGCTGAGAAATAGACAGGAGGGTGCCCTGACTATCCAGCGGCATACTGTCTTCCCCCGCCCCAGTTTCCGAGCTCAAAGCAGCTGCCTTTATGGTTTGCAGGGAATTTCTCAAGATGCATAGCAGAGGAATGGTGACGCTAATGATTGTAGCATCGCCGCTCACCACCTGGGTAGACTCCTCAAAATTACCAAGGACATGGCAGATGTCTGCCAACCAGGCCCACTCTTCTGAAAGGAATTGAGGAGGCTGACTCCCACTGCGCCGCCCATGTTGGAGTTGGTATTCCACTATAGCTCTACGCTGTTCATAGAGCCTGGCCAACATGTGGAGCGTAGAGTTCCACCGTGTGGGCACGTCGCACAGCAGTCGGTGCACTGGCAGATTAAACCGATGTTGCAGGGTGCGCAGGGTGGCAGCGTCCGTGTGGGACTTGCGGAAATGTGCGCAGAGCCGGCGCGCCTTTACGAGCAGGTCTGACAAGCGTGGGTAGCTTTTCAGAAAGCGCTGAACCACCAAATTAAGGACGTGGGCCAGGCATGGCACGTGCGTGAGGCTGCCGAGCTGCAGAGCCGCCACCAGGTTACGGCCGTTGTCACACACGACCATGCCCGGTTGGAGGCTCAGCGGCGCAAGCCAGCGGTCGGTCTGCTGTGTCAGACCCTGCAGCAGTTCGTGGGCCGTGTGCCTCTTATCGCCTAAGCTGAGTAGTTTCAGCACGGCCTGCTGACGCTTGCCCACCGCTGTGCTGCCACACCGCGCGACACCGACTGCTGGCGGCACGCTGCTGCTAACACATCTTGATTGCGAGACAGAGGTTGCGTTGGAGGAGGAGGGTGCTTTAGTGGAGGAAGCATACACCTCCGCAGATACCACCACCGAGCTGGGGCCCGCAATTCTGGGGGTGGGTAGGACGTGAGCGGTCCCAGGCTCTGACTCTGTCCCAGCCTCCACTAAATTCACCCAATGTGCCGTCAGGGAGATGTAGTGGCCCTGCCCGCCTGTGCTTGTCCACGTGTCCGTTGTTAAGTGGACCTTGGCAGTAACCGCGTTGGTGAGGGCGCGTACAATGTTGCGGGAGACGTGGTCGTGCAGGGCTGGGACGGCACACTATGAAAAATAGTGGCAAATGGGGGGCGTGGCCTGAATGGAGATCAGAGCGGCAGCAAGTTCCTGAGCTCCGTGAGAACCGGCCTTAGAAAAGCTACTCAAAGCCAAACAAAAGAGGAACAATTATCATAAAAACCTTCCGGAGCCTCACAGGAAGGATGACAACAAAAAGAAAAGCCAGAACGGGGCCGCAGCGTCTCACCTCGTACTTCGCTGCGCGCCCGAACGAAGCAGAACAAGAGGAGAGAGAGGCTGTCACTCAGCAGCAGCGGAGACAAGCCGGGGCGGCGGGACGGGAGGACACCCTGCAGAGCAGTAAAGGTAAGGGCTCTTCCCCTGCTCCCCCGCTCCTGAGACCCCAAAAGATCCCCAAACAGGGCAGTATGAGCCCAAAAAACAGAGAAGAGAGGCCAGCAGCGCTAGCCAAAATGGCGACCGGCTCCCCTGCTGCAAGCAGGCTTCCCGCGCTACAAGAGACACAGCAGCAGGGAACACCAGACCCAACCAACTTAAACCCCCTGCACATAGTGAACAACGGGGAACAAGAGTTGCAAAACATGGACACAGCCATGATCACAACTGCTAATGATGACCCCATATTGAATGTAACTTGCTCTGAACAAGCAGCATCGGAAATATTCATAAAACAAATGATCCTAGCCTTGAGGGGATCCCTACAAAAGGACTTAATGTCTGTAACAACTGCTCTTAACTCATCTATGACGGAAATGGGAACCAGAGTAGATCACATAGAAAACAAAATGGCAGAATTCACGTCCTCTCATAATGATCTCATCGACGCACATTACAGTGTAGAGGAAGAACTAGAAGCACTGAAGAGCAAAGTAGCAGACATAGAAGACAGAAACCAGCGCAATAACCTGAAAATCAGGGGTATTGCTGAAACAGTAACCCAGCCTGATCTAAAAGAACATATCCAACAACTAATAAAACAGATACTACCAGATACTACTCCAGAAGAAAGAATCATCGACAGGGTGCATAGACTACCTCGCCCTAAGTCGGTGCCAGATCACCTCCCCAGAGACGTGATAGTGAGGATCCACTACTTCCATGTTAAAGAGGCCATGCTGTACGCAATAAGAAAAAACATAAACCCTCCAGCACCGTTCGAACAAGTTAAATTATTCACAGACCTCTCACAGACGACTATACAAACCAGGAGGAGATTCCGTAGTATTACGCAAGTTCTGCGCGAAAATAAAATCCTGTACAAATGGGGTTTCCCGCCCAAAATAATTATAAAGAGAAATGACAGAACCTATGTCATCCAAAACCCTGAAGAAGGACAACAACTTCTAACCAAATGGGGAATTCAACCGGAAAACCGGAACTCCCCAGCGCACCTTGACAAAGAATGGGAGAAAGTCCCCAACCGCTAATTCTGAACAAGATGCAACCGTCGCAACTCACTTAAATACCGGAAGGTAACCTTTAAATAAATTCGCTTAAATTCTCTTTCCAAACTAACCACAAATAAGGCCGGAACCTCATAATGGCTGGACAATTTCCCCCCACAAGAAAGAACGGCTCCCCCCGGAGGACACCTTTACGTCCAGGAAAGGGGGATGCAGTCTTAATACTCACAAGTTTGTTTTTCCCCAATATTCCAGGTTTTTTTCTTCCCTTCACCCTATCCTTCCCTAACCAGAAAGTGCATCCTGACCATCGTACCGATCTACACGGCACACCATTACGTCTCGGAGGACAACCCGAAAAGAACCTCCCTGGAATGTCCAGACCAAAAAGTCCAGAAGAAGACACAAGAGCGACTCACATAAAGCAAGGTAAAAAACAACCAACATGTACACAAAATTGATGTCCCTCAATGTAAGGGGACTGAACTCCCCTTACAAGAGGTCCTCTGTATGGAAAGACGCTCTTGCTGCTCACGCAGATATATTATGCTTACAAGAGACTCATTTCATAAAAGAAAATCACCCAAAGTTTTCCCATCCCAAATATCCGGTGATGTTCATGTCGAATACAGGGAAAAAGAAAGCAGGTGTCCTCATTGCAATCAGAGACTCCATCGAATTCAAACTAATCGACTCCGCAATAGATGAAAAGGGTAGATTTATTGTGTTAGTATGTGAAGTTAATGGATTCCTGATGACGTTAGTAAATATTTATGCGCCGAATGTGTCTCAAATAAGATTTCTTAGCAAACTAATGCGTAAAATTGAGAAATGTAAAAAGGGTCAGCTTTTATTATGCGGTGATTTTAATATTATTTCTGACAAAGCCATGGACTCTAAGGCCTCATGTCCACGGGGAAAATCGGGCCCGCTACGGATTCTCCATGTAGAATCTGCAGCGGGTCCCTCCTGCCCCGCGGACATGAGCGCTGAAAATAAGAATAAATGAGAATAAACTCACCTCCCATCCGCTCCGTTTCTTCTCTGCGTCGCGGCCGGATCTTCTTTCTTCGGCCGGTGGATGAATTCGTCACGCCGGCGGCACGTCGCCGGCACGTCGTCGACGTGCCGCGCGCATGTGCCGGGCACATCCGCCGAGCCGAAGCAAGGGAGATGCGGCCGTAAGGAAGAGAAGACCTTCCCGGCCCGCTGCGGGTGAGTAAATGCTTTTAAATTCCTATTTTAGGTCTCCCGCGGATCCGGACGGCTTCCATAGGCTTCAATAGAAGCCCGCGGGAGCCGCCCCCGCGGGAGACCCGCATGAAAATGGAGCATGGTCCAGATTTTTTCATGCTCCATTTTTTTTAAAATCACTTTTATTGATGATCCGCGGGTATTTATCTACCCCGCGGGTGGTCAATGCATCCCTATGGGGTGCGGATCCGCGCGCGGGAGAAGAGTTAAAATCCGCTGCGGATTTTAATTCTTATTTTCCTCGTGGACATGAGCCCTAATAGTAGAGGAAGATCATTAGCACCTACACTATCATCATGGCTTCTCAAAGAAGAATTATATGATGCATTTAGATGCTTAAACGCGAACACAAGAGAATACTCTTTTTATTCTACTAGACATAGAACTTTCACCAGGATCGATATGTTCTTGACGGACTTCTTTTTACTACCAAGAGTGAAAGAGGCCTCAATGGGTATCGCTTCCTGGTCAGACCATGCTCCAATATTCCTATCTTTGGGGCTATCAAAGGCTGAGCACATCCCAAAAATATGGCGAAATAACACCTATTTGATGAAGACTGACCCTTATAAAAATCAAATCCATGCCGCTATACAAGAATATTTCATGTTGAACGAGTCCCCTGACTTGAGCCCGTTCACAATATGGAACGCGCACAAGTCGGTCATAAGAGGCATTATGATCCAACAGGGAGCGCGCCACAAAAAGGAAAAAACCAAAAAATTAACCGAGCTCCTTACACAAATAAAAGAACTAGAAACCCTGGTGCAACAAAACCCAACAGAAACTACACACAGGAAATTACTAAATGCTAGACAACAGATAAGAGACCACTTAATGCTTGACCACGAAAAAACACTCAAATCCTACAAAACAACTTACTACACAGATAACAACAAATTCAGCAGCCACATGGCTCGCAAAATAAAGCAAAGACGCATTAAAGCTAGAATATCATCTATTAAAGAGCCAGACTCGGAACAAAAAAATAGCAATCCAAAAGACATAGCCGACACATTTGCTAGATTTTATGCAAAGCTTTACAACTTAAAAAACGAAAATTCAATAACCCAACCAAATGAAGAAAATATAAAAAACTTCCTGAGCAGTATTGACCTCCCAAAAGTAGACACAAAACAACTAAAGAAGCTTAACACGCCAATTTCCAACCAGGAAACTCTTAAAATAATTAAATCTCTTAAAAAAGACAAAGCCCCGGGCCCGGATGGGTTCTCCAACGAGTATTATCAAATTTTTGGAAAAGAACTATCGGCAAACCTCACCAAGATATTTAACACAGCCATGAAACAAGGGACCCTTCCCACAGAAATGCTACAGGCTACGATAGTAACGATCCCAAAGTCAGACAAAGACCCCTCCTCCCCAGCAAATTATAGGCCAATTTCTTTATTAAATAGCGACACAAAGATATATGCAAAAATACTAGCCCAGAGAATAATGGGAATTATCCCATCTTTGGTACACAGCGATCAAGTGGGATTTACGCTGGGACGACAGGCGTCGGACGGTACAAGGAGGATATTGGACCTTATGACTGCGGTGACGGAGCTGCAAACGCCTTCTCTGCTCCTCACCTTGGATGCGGAGAAGGCGTTCGACAGAATACACTGGGGATACGCATTCGCAGTCCTGAAGAAATTTGGATTCCAAGGGGAAATACTTGGACCTATTCAGGCGCTGTATTCAGCCCCGACAGCAAGAGTGCTCGCCAACGGAGTCTTATCTAACAGCTTCCAAATAACTAATGGCACACGTCAGGGGTGCCCCCTATCACCCCTACTGTTCGTACTTACAATAGAACCATTCGCGGAAAAATAAGAACAGACCCGGAAATAAGAGGAGTCCCCTTATCATTTCGTCAGCACAAAATAGGTCTCTTCGCAGACGATGTCGCCCTAATTATGACCCACCCAACAACTTCCCTTAGAGCAATCTCAAAAAATATAAACAACTTTGGACAAGTTTTGTACTACAAAATCAATGCTCATAAATCCCAAATAATGGGAATCAATATCCCCAAAAACCTCAAAAAAACTATAAAAGAAGAATTCCCATTTACTTGGGAAGAAAAAGAAATCCCGTACCTAGGACTCAAAATAACACTCCCCCTGAGAAACATGCCAAAAGTAAACCTAAACGCATTATTAAACTCCCTACAAAAAGACTTAGACAGATATGAAAAAACGGAACCCTCATGGCTGGGAAGAATGGTACTTTATAAAATGATGGCATTGCCAAAAGTTTTATATATATTTAGAACCATGACATTACCCATCCCTCAAAAACTTCTACAAAACTAAATGTTAGCCTTCATTTGGCGGAAAAAGAAACCGAGAATAGCAGCCTCTATCTTATTCTCCTCAAGAGGAAGGGGGGGGGGCATGGCAGTTCCCAACATAACAGCATATTACAGAGCTACTATAACACAACAACTAAACGCATGGTGTACCCCACAAAACAATGTTAGCTGGCCAGCTATCGAGAAACACCTCGGAGGAGGAAGAAACCTTAGTACAATGTTACTGGCAACTGCAATTGACCCAAACATCCAAATCCCTAATCACCCAACTATCAAAGCTTCAATAGAAACATGGCTGGTTATACTCTCGATTTCAGGGACCCACCTCCCCAGGAAAAATGTACCACTACCTATAGACATACTTGAACTACTTATCCCTAACTTAACAATAAAAAGCTGGAAACAAAAAGGAGTCAAACTATTATCAGACATTCAAAGTAACTCCAAACTCAAACCTTTTGACACACTTTGTCAAGAAGGGAAATTATCTAACACAGACCTACTAAAATATATGCAAATAAAAAGCTACATGGTACAAAGAAAAAAGCTAACAATAACACTACCCATATATCTGTACAATTTACTCTTCACACAAAACGCAAGCAAAAATAAACTAAAATATTGGTATGACAACGGAGAAGCTTCGGAAGACCCCAACAAACAGAAAAAAGTCCACATACTTAATTGGGAAAAGGATCTGAGAAATACATATGACACAAATTACTGGGCCAAAACCTGCAAATGGGCCCACAAATGTACCCTAAGCGCTAACCTATTAGAGGTACATCAAAAAACACTCACAAGATGGTACTACTCCCCCCTGAGACTAGCCCAATTATTTCCGGGCACCTCAGGGAACTGCTGGAGAGGATGTGACGAAAAAGGATCCCTACTACACATATTTCGGGAGTGCCCCCGGCTTCGCCCTATATGGAACGCAGTATCTACAATTGCTTACAAAATATGGGGGCTCAAAATAAAACTGAAACCACAGACGGCGATCCTACTGCTAGAAATGGAGAACTTCCCCCCCAGATGTAGGAAACTCATGACTCATATACTACTATCTGTCAAACTACTAATTACCAGAAACTGGAAGTCCACACACACGCCCACAGCACAAAACCTTATCAAAATGCTATCCGAACACAGCTCATTTGAAAACCTATATGCAGTAAGACAAAACAGAATTACTAAATTCAAGGAAACTTGGCAACCATGGCTAGAGGGAATCAACAAAGGTCTGATCCCATGGGAGATGGAACAAACCCAAACCGACTTAAACTCCACAAACGTAAGGACATAAAGAGATGAACACCAATAGCGTAGACGGAGATGCACTATCATAACCCCCCCCCCCCCTCCTCCACCCTGTCCCCCCCCCCAACTTTTACTTCCCCCCCCTCCCCCCCTCCCCCTACACACTCTTCCCTTATCCCCATACAGTTATAAAAAATACCTGTGATTGAGTTAGGCAATGCAAGTTAATATGAAAAGCATGCCGAACATGTTCAACATCTCACAAGATGATGTGATTATTATTACCTGTGATTAAGTTAGGTAAACTAAAATAACACTTGAGAAATTGTTGATACTGTTAGCACCTGTGATTAAAGTTAGGTGAACCAAACTTACAATGAAGAATATGTGGAGACTTGCTTAACAGTTTATATGATGATATGATTATTATCTCCTGTGATTTAACCAAGTTAACTAAATTAACAAAAAGTATATGTTGATACATGTTTAACATGACATATGATGAAGTGATTATTACTTTGTAATGCTGCTTTGTATCACAATAAAAAAATTTATTGGAAAAAAAAATAAAATAGTGGCGACTGGGGACAGAGTAGCGTGGGGCTGCCGCCACCATCATGTTTTTGAAAGCCTCAGTTTCAAGAAGCCTGTAGGGGAGCATCTCCAGGCTGATCAATTTGGCTATGTGGACATTTAAAGCTTGAGCGTGCGGGTGCGTGGCGGCGTATTTGTGCTTTCCCTCCAACGATTCTCTTAGCGACAGCTGGACGCTGCACTGAGAGACATTGATGGATGGGGCCGAGGAAAGCGGATGTGAGGGTGTGGGTCTAGGCCAGGAGACAATCGTGCCTGTGTTTTGAGAGGTGGGTTGGATCTCAGTGGCAGCTTGGGGCCCCGGGGGAGAGGCAGTGGCGCAAGCCGGAGGTGTAAAAGGGCTTCGTCCCACCTTGTGGAGTGCTTGGCCATCATATGCCTGCGCATGCTGGTGGTGGTGGCTCCCCGGCTGATCTTGGCGCGACAAAGGTTGCACCGCACTGTTCGGCGGTCATCCGCGGTCTCAGTGAAAAACTGCCACACCTTAGAGCACCTTGGCCTCTGCACGGTGGCTCGGCGCAAGGGGGTGCTTTGGGAAACAGCGGGTGAATTATTCGCTCTGGCCCTGCCTCTACCCCTGGCCACCCCACTGCCTCTTCCAACCTGTCCTGCGGCTGCAATTGCCTGCCCCTCTGAAGACCTGTCCTCAGTTGGCTTATCACACCAGGTGGGGTCAGTCACCTCATCATCCAGCGGCCCTTCCTCCAAATCCTCTGTGCGCTCCTCCCTCGGACTTACTGCCCTTACTACTGCCTCACTGATAGACAACTGTGTCTCATCGTCATCGTCCTCCTCACCCACTGAAAGCTCTTGAGACAGTTGCCGGAAGTCCCCAGCCTCATCCCCCGGAACCCCGGGAACTTTCCAAAGGTTGGGCATCGGTCACAACAAACTCCTCCGGTGGGAGAGGAACCATTGTTGCCCAATCTGGGCAGGGGCCCGAGAACAGTTCCTGGGAGTCTGCCTGCTCCTCAGAATGTGTCATTTTCATGGAGTGACGAGGCTGGGAGGAAGGAGGAGCAGCAGCCAGAGGATTCAGAGTTGCAGCAGTGGACGGCGTAGAAGACTGGGTGGTCGATAGATTGCTGGATGCACTTTCTGCCATCCACGACAGGACCTGCTCACGCTGCTCGGTTTTTAATAAAGGTCTACGACGTGGATCCAAAAGTTGTGATATGAAGCTGGGGACCCCAGAAACTGTCCTCTCTCCTACTCCTGCAGCCTGCTGTGATTCGCCTGGACCAGGAACTTGGCCTATACCCACACCCTCACTTCGAACTCCCCGTCCTCGCCCGAGTCCACGTCCTCTTCCCCTACCCCTACCCCTACCCTTCAGGATGGTGGATTAAAAATCGATCAGACACTGAGTGGTGTGAAAATTTTTTTGAATTATTTCCGCGCAGTTGGTGCCTGCCAATGGTTATCCTACGCAAAAAGAAGCCTGAGGTAAATTATAAGGAAGGATGCAAGCAGGACTAGCTGTGCACTATGCAGTTGAGATTCACCTCAAGTCCCACAGGCCACGCAGTAATGTGCAGTGGGTTACAAGCAGACGTAAAAAAGGATTCCTTTTTTAAAATTAGTTTTTCTCCAATGCAATGCAGGCAATGGAGCGTCTATTGGACTCTCCCTCTATGGCTGTCTGGCACCGTACAGTGGGCTGGCAGCTGACTGGTAACACAGAGCGGTGTAAAAAATTTGTGGTTTCTTGGCGTACACTTGGAGGCAGACAGCGCTGACATTACGCTAAGTGCGAACAGAAAAATATTTAAATAAAGGCTGCACGCAGGCCTTGCTGTGCACTATGCAGTTTGGATGGACGTGAAGTCTCACAGGCCACGCAGGGAAATGCACTGGGTCACCGGTAGCCGTAAAAAGGATTTCTTTTTTAAATTTCCTTTTTTTTCTATGCAATGCAGGCTGAGGCTATGCAGTGTGTATTGCACTTTCAATCTATGGGTGTCTGACACACCGGACACTTCTGAGGCAGCTGGCGTGTAACACGGAGCGGTGTAAAAAATTTGTGGTTTCTTGGCGTACACTTGGAGGCAGACAGCGCTGACGTTACACTAAGTGCGGACAGAAAAATATTTAAATGAAGGCTGCACGCAGGCTCTGCTGTGCAATACTGAGGTACTACAACTCCCAGCAACCATGGAGTTAAATGCACACGGTCACAGGTAGCCCTAAGAAGGACCGTTGGGGTTCTTGTAGACAGGAGTCTACACTACCACTGTCCCTGCCTGACCAATACTGCCCCTATACTTAAGTACAGACTGCAGCCTGAGAACGCTACAGCCTGCACGCCCGATATACATAAAAAAAAAAGTGCAAAACTGCTCACAGCAGCCACAACAGTAATGCACTAGGTGAGCTGTGGTCCTAAGAAGGACCGTTGTGGTTCTTGTAGATGCTAACACTCTCCCATTAGCAGCACCAGCACTGTCCCTGATCTCTCCCAGTGTGTGGCTGTAGCGAGCAGCGGGTGGGTCTGCCTTATATACTCTGCTTGATCTGCTTGATCTCGCCAGCCACTCACTGCAGGGGGGTGGGATAGGGCTGGAACGTCACAGGAGGAATTGTAATGCCTTCCCTGTGTTTCTATTGGCTAGAAAATGGCGCAAATTTCTCAGGGAAGGAAATGGAATTGACTCGAGTGCCGTGTGGTGCTCGTCTCGAGTAACGAGCGTCTCGAGTACCCTAATACTCGAACGAGCATCAAGCTCAGACGAGTACGCTCGCTCATATCTAATAATAACTGATACACAAATTGCAGCAATGTAGACACCTGTGTGTCATTTATGTACTGGGAGCCTACTCTGGATTTCTTTTCTCTATATTTCTTTGTATTTATATTTCCTTATTTTTTTTTTATCCCCCTCTCTTGATATTTACATCTCTTTTATTTTCCCTCTATTCACTGTCAAAGCTGTCACTTCTCTTTAGTAACTCAAGGATTCTCCGATTTTTCTCTTGTTTCTCTCTCTGTCACGGCTGATCTGTTTCTTTTCACTTCTTTCTCCTGCCCAGCACTTTCTTTTCTGGCACTCCCTCTCTGGCACTTGCTTTGCCTGGCATGTCTCACTCTCTCTCTCTCTCACACTGGCTCACTCTCTGGCTCACTCTGTGTCAGGTTTGTGCTGCTGGAGTCTGTTGTTCTACAGGGTTCCAGGAGCACACCTTTACAGGTGAGGAATCGTTTAGCTGGCTGGGTGTGGTTTGCTCTTGCCAGCCAATCCCCAGGTTCTGAGCTCATATATAAATACAGGCCTCTTTCCGTGTCTGTTTGGTGTCCAGGGTGAGCAGTCGTGTTTTCGTCTGTGTGGCTTGTGTTCTGTCACTTGTGTGTGCAGCTTGCTGTGCTACTTGCGTCCTGTTGTCTGGCTGTTGCAGCTTGCGGTGTGAACTGTGTCCAGTGCTGCTGCATCATGTGTTTCGTTAAATTAGGGACTGCGAGACATGAGGATCCTTGATTGCTGGGCTCGCAGCTTAAGTGTGTTGGTCAATTCACAAACTAATTCCTCGTATTTATATTTCAGCTATTCCATCTGCTTTAGAATGCTTGGATGTTTGACAAGTGTGTTGCTGTTTGTTCTGTGTTATGTCTGAGCATGAGTCCAGTCCGCAGTATGCAGTTCTATGTCCAGTTGGTGTTTCTGTCAGCATGTCCAGTCTGAAATCCATTTTAGGTCCCTGTGTTTGTGATATCCTCGTCTTTGGGAACATTCGTGTGGGCCTTGTGCTTATTTGCCCACACGAATGTAACACTCTGTCTCTCTAAACAGTGCTATGTAGTGCCTATTTTCAGGCCACTACACCAGCATCCTCTAATAGGAGGGGCTATGATTTATATGGAGAGACTGATGGTGATTGGCTGACTGACGAACTCCTCACCATCAGCCAACCAAATCAACCACATCTGCAGCAGGGGGCCACTGAAAAGCAATAGAACTACAGGTCCTAGGAGCACAACATAACAGTGACTTCAAATGACATCTGAAACCACTGACATGCACTGTGTATTTGCTATTTTCCTGTTTGGCTTTCTACTTGTTTTTAAATTAACAAAAAAAAAATCACTGCCAATTTAACCCCCTAAGGACATGACCTATTTGGGCCATAAGAAAGCAACAAATTTTTTTGCCACTTTCATCTCCACTTTTCAAAAGCCTTTTTTTTTATTTATCTATTGACATGGCCCTATGAGGACTTGTTTTTTTGCATAGCAAACTATAGTCTTTATTGGTACCATTTTTGGGTACATATTGTAAAACTTTTATTAATTTTTTTGGAAGACAGGGTGAATAAACACATCAATTCTGCCAATGTTATATTTCGAGAGTTAATAATGCTACATAAATGACATGATACATTTTTTTCTGCAGGTTGGTATGATTAATATACCAAACTTTATTTGTTTTGTAGAGCTTTCCATTTTTGCACAAAAAAACCCGACTTTTTTTATAATTATTAGAGATGAGCGAGCACCAAAATGCTCGGGTGCTCGTTACTCGGGACGAAATTTTCGCGATGCTCGAGGGTTCGTTTCGAGTAACGAACCCCATTGAAGTCAATGGGCGACCCGAGCATTTTTGTATATCGCCGATGCTCGCTAAGGTTTCCATTTGTGAAAATCTGGGCAATTCAAGAAAGTGATGGGAACGACACAGCAACGGATAGGGCAGGCGAGGGGCTACATGTTGGGCTGCATCTCAAGTTCCCAGGTCCCACTATTAAGCCACAATAGCGGCAAGAGTGGGCCCCGCCCGCCAACAATTTTTACTTCTGAAAAGCCCTCATTAGCAATGCATACCTTAGCTAAGCACCACACTACCTCCAACAAAGCACAATCACTGCCTGCATGACACTCCGCTGCCACTTCTCCTGGGTTACATGCTGCCCAACCCCCCCCCCCCCTGCACGACCCAGTGTCCACAGCGCAGCCTTCAGCTGCCCTCATGCCACGCCACACTCATGTCTATTTATAAGTGCGTCTGCCATGAGGAGGAACCGCAGGCACACACTGCAGAGGGTTGGCATGGCTAGGCAGCGACCCTCTTTAAAAGGGAGGTGGCCTTCGGTCCACACTGCATGCCCCAACCTGACCGGGCTTTTTAATTCATTGACACAGGCAGGTACAACTCCCTATTGTGAAGTCCCTGTGGACCGACAGCATGGGTGGGTGCCAGGAAGCCACCGGCGGCACATAAATATATCCCATAGCATTGCCCATCACAGCTGAGGTAATGTCATGTTTAATGCAGGTGGGCTTCGGCCCACACTGCATGCCCCAGTAAGACTGGGGTTCTTTAGAAGTGGACACATGTAGTTACAACTCCGTGTTGGACCGACAGCATGGGTGGCTCCCTGGAACCCACCGGCGGTATAAATATATCCCATTGCAGTGCCCAGCACAGCTGATGTAACGTTAGCTGTAATGCAGGTGGGCAAAAAATTAATTGGATTACACTGTAGGCGAGGGCCCCAAAAAATTGGTGTACCAACAGTACTAATGTACCTCAGAAAAATTGCCCATGCCCAACCAAGAGGGCAGGTGAAACCCATTAATCGCTTTGGTTAATGTGGCTTAATTGGTAACTAGGCCTGGAGGCAGCCCAGTTAAAATAAAAATTGGTTCAGATGAAAGTTTCAACACTTTAATGAGCATTGAAACGTATAAAAATTGTTTAGAAAAATTATATGACTGAGCCTTGTGGGCCTAAGAAAAATTGCCCGTTCGGCGTGATTATGTGAGGTTTCAGGAGGAGGAGCAGGAGGAGGAGGAGGAATATTATACACAGATTGATGAAGCAAAAATGTCCCCGTTTTTGATGGTGATAGAGAACGATGCTTCCATCCGCGGGTGCAGCCTACGTATTGCTTAGGTATCGCTGCTGTCCGCTGGTGAAGAAGAAAGTTGGCCATGCCCAACCCAGAGGGCACGTGAAACCCATTAATCGCTTAGCGTACTGTGGCTGAGGAGGAGCCGGAGGAGGAGGATGAATATCATACACAGATTGACAAAGGTCTTTAGGTAGCGCTGCTGTCCGCTGGTGGAGAAGAAAAGTCTGGGGAAATCCAAGCTTTGTTCATCTTGATGAGTGTAAGCCTGTCGGCACTGTCGGTTGACAGGCGGGTACGCATATCCATGATGATTCCCCCAGCCGCACTAAACACCCTCTCTGACAAGACGCTAGCCGCAGGACAAGCAAGCACCTCCAGGGCATACAGCGCGAGCTGTCCAGCTTCGACACCCAGTAGTTGTAGGGGGCAGAGGCGTCACCGAGGACGGTCGTGCGATCGGCTACATACTCCCTCACCATCCTTTTACAGTGCCCCCGCCAACTCAGCCTTGACTGGGGAGCGGTGACACAGTCTTGCTGGGGAGCCATAAAGCTGGCAAAGGCCTTGGAGAATGTTCCCCTGCCTGCGCTCTACATGCTGCCTGATCTCTGCGCCTCCCCTGCTACCTGGCCCTCGGAACTACGCCTTCTGCCACTAGCGCTGTCGGATGGGAAGTTTACCATCAGTTTGTCCACCAGCGCCCTGTGGTATAGCATCATTCTCGAACCCCTTTCCTCTTCGGGAATGAGAGTGGAAAGGTTCTCCTTATACCGTGGGTCGAGCAGTGTGTACACCCAGTAATCCGTAGTGGCCAGAATGCGTGTAACGCGATGGTCACGAGAAAGGCATCCTAACATGAAGTCAGCCATGTGTGCCAGGGTACCTGTACGCAACACATGGCTGTCCTCACTAGGAAGATCACTTTCAGGATCCTCCTCCTCCTCCTCCTCCTCCGGCCATACACCAGAAAGGATGACAGGCAAGCAGCATGGGTAGTCTCTTCCCCCTCCTCCTCCTCCTCAATGCGCTGAAATATAGACATGAGGGTGCTCTGACTATCCAGCGACATACTGTCTTCCCACGCCTCCGTTTCCGAGTGCAAAGCGTCTGCCTTTATGCTTTGCAGGGAACTTCTCAAGAGGCATAGCAGAGGAATGGTGACGCTAATGATTGCAGCATCCCCGCTCACCATCTGGGTAGACTCCTCAAAGTTTCCAAGGACCTGGCAGATGGCTGCCAACCAGGCTCACTCTTCTGTAAAGAATTAAGGAGGCTGACTCCCACTACGCCGCCCATGTTGGAGTTGGTATTCCACTATAGCTCTACGCTGCTCATAGAGCCTGGCCAACATGTGGAGCGTAGAGTTCCACCGTGTGGGCACGTCGCACAGCAGTCGGTGCACTGGCAGATTAAACCGATGTTGCAGGGTCCGCAGGGTGGCAGCGTCCGTCTTGGACTTGCGGAAATGTGCGCTGACCCGGCGCACCTTTCCGAGCAGGTATGACAAGCGTGGGTAGCTTTTCAGAAAGCGCTGAACCGCCAAATTAAAGACGTGGGCCAGGCACGGCACGTGCGTGAGGCTGCCGAGCTGCAGAGCCGCCACCAGGTTACGGCCGTTGTCACACACGACCATGCCCGGTTGGAGGCTGAGCGGCGAAAGCCAGCGGTCAGACCCTGCAGCAGTTCGTGGGCCGTGTGCCTCTTCTCTCCTAAGCTGAGTAGTTTCAGCACGGCCTGCTGACGCTTGCCCACCGCTGTGCTGCCACACCGCGCGACACCGACTGCTGGCAATGTGCTGCTGCTGACACATCTAGATTGTGAGACAGAGGTTGCGTAGGAGGAGGAGGAGGGTGGTTTAGTGGAGGAAGCATACACCGCCGCAGATACCAGCACCGAGCTGGGGCCCGCAATTCTGGGGGTGGGTAGGACGTGAGCGGTCCCAGGCTCTGACTCGGTCCCAGCCTCCACTAAATTCACCCAATGTGTCGTCAGGGAGATATAGTGGCCCTGCCCGCCTGTGCTTGTCCACGTGTCCGTAGTTAAGTGGACCTTGCCACTAACCGCATTGGTGAGGGCGCGTACAATGTTGCGGGAGACGTGGTCGTGCAGAGCTGGGACGGCACATCGGGAAAAGTAGTGGCGACTGGGAACCGAGTAGCGCGGGGCCGCCACCGCCATCATGTTTTTGAAAGCCTCCGTTTCCACAAGCCTATACGGCAGCATCTCCAGGCTGATCAATTTGGCAATGTGCACGTTTAACGCTTGAGCGTGCGGGTGCGTGGCGGCGTACTTGCGCTTGCGCTCAAACAGTTGCGCTAGCGACAGCTGAACACTGCGCTGAGAGACATTGCTGGATGGGGCCGAGGACAGCGGAGGTGAGGGTGTGGGTGCAGGCCGGGAGATGGTCGTGCCTGTGTCCTGAGAGGGGGGTTGGATCTCAGTGGCAGGTTGGGGCACAGGGGGAGAGGCAGTGGTGCAAACAGGAGGCGGTGAACGGCCTTCGTCCCACCTTGTGGGGTGCTTGGCCATCATATGTCTGCGCATGCTGGTGGTGGTGAGGCTGGTGGTGGTGGCTCCACGGCTGATCTTGGCGCGACAACCTTGCACACCATAGTTCGTCGGTCATCTGCACTCTCAGTGAAAAACTGCCACACCTTTGAGCACCTCGGCCTCTGGAAGGTGGCATGGCGCGAGGGGGCGCTTTGGGAAACAGTTGGTGGATTATTTGGTCTGTCCCTGCCTCTACTCCTGGCCACTGCACTGCCTCTTCCAACCTGCCCTGCTGCTGCACTTGCTTCCCCCTCTGAAGACCTGTCCTCAATAGGCTTAGCAAACCAGGTGGGGTCAGTCACATCATCGTCCTGCTGCTCTTCCTCCGAATCCTCTGTGCGCTCCTCCCTCGGACTTACTGCAATTATTACTACCTGAGTGACAGACATCTGTGTCTCATCATCGTCGTCCTCCTCACCCACTGAAAGCTCTTGAGACAGTTGCCGGAAGTCCCCAGCGTCATCCCCCGGACCCCGGGAACTTTCCAAAGGTTGGGCATCGGTCACAACAAACTCCTCCGGTGGGAGAGGAACCATTGCTGCCCATTCTGGGCAGGGGCCCGAGAACAGTTCCTGGGAGTCTGCCTGCTCCTCAGAATGTGTCATTGTAATGGAGTGAGGAGGCTGAGAGGAAGGAGAAGCAGCAGCCAGAGGATTCAGAGTTGCAGCAGTGGACGGCGTAGAACTCTGGGTGGTCGATAGATTGCTGGATGCACTTTCTGCCATCCACGACAGGACCTGCTCACACTGCTCATTTTCTAATAAAGGTCTACCGCTTGGACCCATTAATTGTGAGATTAATCTGGGGATGCCAGAAACGTGCCTTTCTCCTAATCCCGCAGCAGTCGGCTGCGATACACCTGGATCAGGAGCTCGGCCTGTGCCCACACCCTGACTTGGGCCTCCGCGTCCTCGCCCGCGTCCACGTCCTCTAGGCCTACCCCTACCCCTCAGCATGGTGTATTACCAGTAGTGCAGAAACAGAACGCTGTAATTAAATGTGTCGCTTATTGGCCTGTGGTTGGAGGCTGACTTTGCTTACGGAACGCACAGCAGAGCCAGGAAAGAATTTTGCGCAAGCCTGTAGTGAGACGTAGGTGCGTATGACTGAGCTAGTGGAATTCACAGAGCAGAAGCAGTCAAGTGTCCAAAGGCCACTAGTAGGCCTTAAGTATTTTGCTTCTATTTTTTTAAAGGCTGAGCTGAGACAGCAGATAGATACTGTAGGCAGCATATATATGTACTAGCTGATATACCCGGCTTTGCCCGAGTTAATTTGGTACCGGTGTTTATCTGGTGTTCACACGGAAAATCCTATGAAGTCGTGGTTACTTTAGAGATACTGAGGAAAAACATATGTTCACCATTTTGCATAGTTCTCTGCGTTACCCAGGAAACACCACGTGGAGGTAACCATGCGACGTTTCCTTCATATAAAATGACATCAGGAAGTGAGAGAATTAGATTACGTACATAAAATTTGGACACTAATTCTTTTGCACTTAGAATTGAATAATCGAGTTGGGACCTATTAACTTTTCATATTTATGACACAATCAATGCTTGTGTCAAATTTCATGTTTCTATGACATTGGGAAGTGAGAGATTTGGATTATGTACGTAAAATTTGGACGCTAATTCTTTTGCGCATAGAATTGAATAATCGAGTTGGGACCCATTAGCTTTTCCTATTTATGACATAATCAATGCTCGTGCCAAATTTCCCGTTTCTATGACACCGGAAAGTGAGAAAATTAGATTCCGTACGTAAAATTTGGACGCTAATTCTTTTGCGCATATAATTGAATAATTGAGTTGGGACCCATAAGCTTTTACTATTTATGACATAATCAATGCTCGTGCCAAATTTCCTGTTTCTATGACACCGGAAAGTGAAAAAATTACATTCCGCACGTAAAATTTGGATGCTAATTCTTTTGCGCATAGAATTGAATAATCGAGTTGGGACCCATTAGCTTTTCCTATTTATGACATAATCAATGCTCGTGCCAAATTTCCCGTTTCTATGACACCGGAAAGTGAGAAAATTAGATTCCGTATGTAAAATTTGGATGCTAATTCTTTTGCACATATAATTGAATAATCGAGTTGGGACCCATAAGCTTTTACTATTTATGACATAATCAATGCTCGTGCCAAATTTCCTGTTTCTATGACACCGGAAAGTGAAAAAATTACATTCCGCACGTAAAATTTGGATGCTAATTCTTTTGCGCATAGAATTGAATAATCGAGTTGGGACCCATTAGCTTTTCCTATTTATGACATAATCAATGCTCGTGCCAAATTTCCCGTTTCTATGACACCGGAAAGTGAGAAAATTAGATTCCGTACGTAAAATTTGGACGCTAATTCTTTTGCGCATAGAATTGAATAATGGAGTTGGGACCCATTAGCTTTTCCTATTTATGACATAATCAATGCTCGTGCCAAATTTCCTGTTTCTATGACACCGGAAAGAGAAAATTACATTCCACACGTAAAATTTTGACGCCAATTCTTTTGCGCTAGAATTGAATAATGGAATTGGGACCTATTAACTTCTCCTATTTATGACATAATCAATGCCCGTGCCAAATTTCCCGTTTCTATGACACCGGAAAGTGAGAAAATTACATTCCGCACGTAAAATTTAAACGCTCATTCTTTTGCGCATTGAATTGAATAATGGAGTTGGGACCCATTAGCGTTTCCTATTAATGACATAATCAATGCTCGTGCCAATTTTCCCGTTTCTATGACACCGGAAAGTGAGAGAATTACATTCCGCACGAAAAATTTCGACGCCAATTCTTTTGCGCTAGAATTGAATAATCGAGTTGGGACCCATTCGCTTTTCCTATTTATGACATAATCAATGCTTGTGCCAAATTTCCTGTTTCTATGACACTGGAAAGTAAAGAAATTACATTACGCACGTAAAATTTCGACGCCAATTCTTTTGCGCTAGAATTGAATAATGGAGTTGGGACCTATTAACTTTTCCTATTTATGACATAATCAATGCTCGTGCCAAATTTCATGTTTCTATGACACCAGAAAGTGAGAAAATTAGATTCCGTACGTAAAATTTGGACGCTAATTCTTTGGCGCATAGAATTGAACAATCGAGTTGGGACCCATTAGCTTTTCCTACTGATGACATAACCAATACTCGTGCCAAATTTCCCGTTTCTATGACACCGGAAAGTGAGAAAATTACATTCCGCACGTAAAATTTTGACGCCAATTCTTTTGCGCTAGAATTGAATAATCGAGTTGGGACCCATTAGCTTTTCTTTTTTATGACATAATCAATGCTCGTGCCAAATTTCCTGTTTCTATGACACCGGAAAGTGAGAAAATTACATTCCGCACGTAAAATTTTGACACCAATTCTTTTGCGCTAGAATTGAATAATGGAATTGGGACCTTTTAAATTTTCCTATTTATGACATAATCAATGCTCGTGCCAAATTTCCCGTTTCTATGACACCGGAAAGTGAGAAAATTGCATTCCGCACGTAAAATTTGGACGCTAATTCTTTTGCGCATAGAATTGAATAATCGAGTTGGGACCCATTCGCTTTTCCTATTTATGACATAATCAATGCTCGTGCCAAATTTCCCGTTTCTATGACACCGGCAAGTGAGAAAATTGCATTCCGCACGTAAAATTTGGACGCTAATTCTTTTGCGTATAGAATTGAATAATGGAGTTGGGACCCATTAGCTTTTACTATTTATGACATAATCAATGCTTGTGCCAAATTTCCTGTTTCTATGACACTGGAAAGTAAAGAAATTACATTCCGCACGTAAAAGTTCGACGCCAATTCTTTTGCGCTAGAATTGAATAATGGAGTTGGGACCTATTAACTTTTCCTATTTATGACATAATCAATGCTCGTGCCAAATTTCATGTTTCTATGACACCAGAAAGTGAGAAAATTAGATTCCGTACGTAAAATTTGGACGCTAATTCTTTTGCGCATAGAATTGAACAATCGAGTTGGGACCCATTAGCTTTTCCGACTTATGACATAACCAATGCTCGTGCCAAATTTCCCGTTTCTATGACACCGGAAAGTGAGAAAATTACATTCCGCACGTAAAATTTTGACGCCAATTCTTTTGTGCTTGAATTGAATAATCGAGTTGGGACCCATTAGCTTTTCCTTTTTATGACATAATCAATGCTCCTGCCAAATTTCACATTTCTATGACATTGGGAAGTGAGAGATTTAGATTATGTACGTAAAATTTTGACGCCAATTCTTTTGCGCATAGAATTGAACAATCGAGTTGGGACTAGAGATGAGCGAGCACCAAAATGCTCGGGTGCTCGTTACTCGGGACGAACTTTTCGCGATGCTCGAGGGTTCGTTTCGAGTAACGAACCCCATTGAAGTCAATGGGCGACCCGAGCATTTTTGTATTTCGCCGATGCTCGCTAAGGTTTCCTTGTGTGAAAATCTGGGCAATTCAAGAAAGTGATGGGAACGACACAGCAACGGATAGGGCAGGCGAGGGGCTACATGTTGGGCTGCATCTCAAGTTCACAGGTCCCACTATTAAGCCACAATACCGGCAAGAGTGGGGCCCCCCCCTCCCAACAACTTTTACTTCTGAAAAGCCCTCATTAGCATGGCATACCTTTGCTAAGCACCACACTACCTCCAACAAAGCACAATCACTGCCTGCATGACACTCCACTGCCACTTCTCCTGGGTTACATGCTGCCCAACCGCTCCCCCCCCACAGTGCACACCAAAGTGTCCCTGCGCAGCCTTCAGCTGCCGTCATGCCACACCACCCTCATGTCTATTTAGAAGTGCTTCTGCCATGAGGAGGAACCGCAGGCACACACTGCAGAGGGTTGGCACGGCTAGGCAGCGAACCTCTTTAAAAGGGGCTGGGCGATAGCCCACAATGCTGTACAGAAGCAATGAGAAATAGAATCCTGTGCCACCGCCATCAGGAGCTGCACACGTGGGCATAGCAATGGGGAACCTATGTGCCACACACTATTCATTCTGTCAAGGTGTCTCTGCATGCCCCAGTCAGACCGGGCTTTTTAATTCATAGACACAGGCAGGTACAACTCCCTATTGTGAAGTCCCTGTCGACCGACAGCATGGGTGGCTCCCTGGAACCCACCGGCGATACACAAAAATATCCCATTGCATTGCCCAACACAGCTGAGGTAGTAATGTCGTGCTTAATGCAGGTGGGCTTCGGACCACACTGCATGCCCCAGTCAGACTGGGGTTCTTTACAAGTGGAAACAGATGCATTTATAATTCCCTGTGGACCCACAGCATGGGTGGGTGCCAGGAAGCCACCGGCGGTACATAGAAATATCCCATTGCATTGCCCAACACAGCTGAGGTAGTAATGTCGTGCTTAATGCAGGTGGGCTTCGGCCCACACTGCATGCCCCAGTCAGACTGGGGTTCTTTACAAGTGGACACATGTAGGTTAAACTCTGTGTGCACCTACAGTATGGGTGGCTCCCTGGAACCCACCGGCGATACACAAAAATATCCCATTGCATTGCCCAACACAGCTGAGGTAGTAATGTCGTGCTTAATGCAGGTGGGCTTCGGCCCACACTGCATGCCCCAGTCAGACTGGGGTTCTTTACAAGTGGAAACAGATGCATTTATAATTCCCTGTGGACCCACAGCATGGGTGGGTGCCAGGAAGCCACCGGCGGTACATAGAAATATCCAATTGCATTGCCCAACACAGCTGAGGTAGTAATGTCGTGCTTAATGCAGGTGGGCTTCGGCCCACACTGCATGCCCCAGTCAGACTGGGGTTCTTTACAAGTGGACACATGTAGGTTAAACTCCGTGTGCACCTACAGCATGGGTGGCTCCCTGGAACCCACCGGCGATACACAAAAATATCCCATTGCATTGCCCAACACAGCTGAGGTAGTAATGTTGTGCTTAATGCAGGTGGGCTTCGGCCCACACTGCATGCCCAAGTCAGACTGGGGTTCTTTACAAGTGGAAACAGATGCATTTATAATTCCCTGTGGACCCACAGCATGGGTGGGTGCCAGGAAGCCACCGGCGGTACATAGAAATATCCCATTGCATTGCCCAACACAGCTGAGGTAGTAATGTCGTGCTTAATGCAGGTGGGCTCCGGCCAACACTGCATTCCCCAGTCAGACTGGTAATATGTACCTTTTTTTTTTTTTTTTTAAATCCAAGTTTTATTGAATTTTAACATAAGGTACAAAAACAGGTATCGATAAATATGTCGGGAACCATAGGTCCCTGGTAAGTCCAGCGGACAGGTTTACACCATACATCATGAACCTAGGCCGACAATTCCACTTATGAAAGAACATGTCCCGACAAACGTGTAGACAGACAAAGACTTAGAACACAGGGGGGGGGGAGGGGGGGGAAGGTCAGGGGAGAGTATGGGGGGGGGGAGATTTACGTGTGATCTGTGCTGGTAATCACGTCCCTTGATGGAGGCCTCTCACATGTGCAAGCAAACCAAGGTCTACCGCCGCCGTCTCCCCACCCAATAGGTTTCAGCACGAGAGCTCTGAGCGTATACTTCGCCATGGGCCCCAGATTTCAATGAATTTCTCATGGGAACCGTTGGACCAACTGGATAATTCCTCTAAGTTGTAAGTCCGGTCCATTCTGTCCTTCCACTGAGAGAAAGCAGGTGGAGTCTTCTGCAACCACAGGGGGGGGATAAGCGCCTTGGCACCGTCAATTGCGTGCGCCAGTAATCTATGCCTCAGAGGGCTAAAGTCACCAGAGGGCCTCCACAGGAACATCACCTCCGGGGTCAATGTAAAATTGGGTAGTATTATTTTTAGTGCTTCGGCTATCTTATGCCAAAAGGTCCCTAGGAGAGGACAGGACCACCAAATATGGAGGTATGAGCCCAAGTCGTTCTCACATCTCCAGCATTTGCTGTTAGAGGTAAGTTTGTGGTCGGCCAACCACTGTGGGGTCCTATACCAACGGACCAGTAACTTGTAGTGGGCTTCTTGGTTGATGATGCAAGCGGAGACTCCATAAGCGAACCTTAGAATTAATTGTATGTCTGAAGAGGATAAGGTAATATTTAGCTCCTTCTCCCAAGAGGAAGTAAACGCGGGTTTACCAGGTGGGGGGGGGGGGGGGGGGGCGGGAAACAAAGCAGGCAATCTTTCCGGCAGACGTGCTGTTTGCCTCTACTGCCCTCTCAAAGGCTGTGAGGGGTCTAGTGGAAGTGAAAGATTTCTTGAAGTCCTTAATAACGCCTTCAAATTGAGCTCGTTGAAGGAAAGGTAGGGACTGGTCGGGCAGCAAGGACCCCACTATCTCCCCAGGGTTCAAATGTCTCAGGGACTGAAGCTCTCCCAGAGACTTGTTATTGAATCTTTGCCAGAGTCTGTCCGAACAAGGGTCCGGGGGGAGACCCATCAGGGAGGGGAGAGAACAAAGTGGGGATATTGGAGAGGGAGGGGGTGCTAATACTTCGATTCGGGAGGCCCAAGCTTCACTAGGGCCCCTCAGGAGCATGTTATAGTTCCTATTTCTATAAATAGCTTTTTTAGGGAACCACAGGTTCTCCAGCAGCGAGGGGCCGTACATGGCCGTAGTCATCCGGAACAGGAACGGGTCTCCTGTTGGCCTGGTCAATCTCAGCCAATAACTAATGTGAGATGCGACGTAGAAGTCAGAGATGTTCGGCAGCTCCATCCCACCCTCCTCCCTTCTCTTTGTCAAGAGGCTATAGGGCAATCTGGAACCTCTTTGTCTCCAAATATATTTGGTAAACATCTTGCGGAGGTTGTTAAAAAAATGTGCAGGTATATGGACAGGGAGAGACCGGATCTGGTATAAGATAATTGGAAATATGTAGGATTTTATTATATTTCTCCTCCCGAACCAAGAAATGTAAGGGAGATCATAGTTATGCAGAAGAGCTTTAATTTTAGAGATCAGTGGGGGGAAGTTGGCCGCAAAGAGGTCCTCTGTCCTCCTTGTTAACCTTACACCCAGGAAGGCAATTCCAGTATTGGACCAGGAGAACGGGGAGTCGGACATCAAGTTCGCACAACGCACTCTTGGGATCGAGACGTTGAGGGCCGTTGATTTATTAAAGTTTATTTTAAAGTTTGAGAGGTTCCCAAACTGCTCCAGGCGCGTGGTGAGTCTGGGTAGACCCGTTTCCGGGTTAGTAATTAGGAAGATGATATCGTCTGCAAACGCAGCTGCAGACAGAGATTGGTCTCCTACTGTGAGTCCCCGTATCTCCTGGTCCAGTCTGATGCACTGGAGCAAAGGCTCCAATGCCAGGACGAACAGGGAAGGGGAAAGGGGGCAGCCCTGGCGCGTGCCATTTTTTATATCAAATGGCGGTGAGAGAATGTTGTTTATTTTCAGTCTGGCGAAGGGTTCGGCATACAGAGAGAAAATGGCCGCGACAAAGGCTGGTGGGAAGTTGAAGTGAAGAAGAACCGATCTCATGTACCGCCAGTCGACTCTATCGAATGCCTTTTCGGCATTGGTACTTACTAAGGCGAGTGGGATTTTATTTATGTGGGCGTAATGCATTGCATGAAGGATGCGGAAGCAATTGTCCCTCCCCTCCCTCCCCTTCACAAATCCGGCCTGCTCCCTATCCACCAAATTAGGTATGAGGGCCTCCATACGCTTTGCTAGGAGTTTGGCCCATAATTTAGCGTCTAAGTTAATGAGAGAAATGGGACGGTAGCTGCCGCACACCTCCGAGTCTTTGCCCTCTTTCAGGATCAACGTGATGTGGGCCTCCTGAGCTTGTCTCGGGAGGGATCCACCGACCAAGAGGGCATTGAACCATTCTGTAAGACGTGGTACTAGTGTGGAACGGAAGGACTTATAATAGGTGAGGGGGAGGCCGTCAGATCCCGGGCTTTTGCCCGGGGGGGAAGAGTTCAGGATTTCATCAACCTCCGTTTCCGTAACAGGGACCAGAAGTTGATCAGCTATTTCTGGGTCTAGCTTAGGGAGAGAGAGCTTTTTCAGAAAGTCCTTTATTTGTTTATCCGGTTCGTCCAACTCGTTTTGATCTTGTTGCGGGCGTAAATTATAGAGTTGGGAGTAAAAGTGCTGAAACTCAGCTGCAATATCCTGAGATGAAGTGGCTTGGGAACCTAGATGGGTTTTTATTGAATCAATTTGATTCTTGGTTCGGGCTTTCTTAATCATAGCAGTCGTATATTTGCTGCCTCTGTTACCTTGGGTAAAGGCAATATGTTTAAAATATAGACACTTTTTGTTAAATCGTTTTTCCAGACAGAGGTTTAATTCTTTTCTGGTATCCGATAGTTTGGAGAGATTTTCTTTGCTGGCCGAGAGTTTGGTGGTATATTCCAACTTGGCTATACGCTTCAGGAGGTCGTCTATTTCTTTTTGTTGGATTTTCTTTTTCTTAGCTCCAAGGGCTATCAGGACTCCTCTGATAAACGCTTTATGCGTTTCCCACACCACCGGGACCGACTGGTCCCCGCCACCGTTCAGCTCAAAGAATTCTTTTAATTGTATAGAAATTTCGGATTTGTCCTCCATGGAATCAAGGAGGGAGGCATTCAGCCTCCATCTCCACTCCCGGGGGGAGTTGCATAGGGGCCTGAGGTCAACGTGTAGCGGGGCATGATCGGACACAGTGGTGGCGGCGATGGAAGAATCTATCAGCATAGGGAGAAGGGAGGATGCTATGAGAAAGTAATCCAGCCTCTGGTAAGAGGCATGGACGTGTGAAAAATAGGTGAAATCTTTAGTGGAGGGTGAGCATTGGCGCCAGGCATCAATTAAACCCAATTCCGAGATGCATCTCTGTAGGCGTCTCAGTTTGGGGTGGGATATTTGGGAGCGCCCGACTGACGAGTCGAGCAGTGGGTTTAAAGTGAGGTTCAGGTCCCCTCCCAGGATGATAGGGCCCACTGCAAATTCTTTGAGAGTCTCCAGTTGCCCCACCAACCACGCCACTTGATTGGAATTTGGAGTGTACATATTGGCCAGGGTAATCTGGAAGTTATTAAGGCGTCCTCTCAAGAAGATGGTCCTGCCCTCTCCGTCAGTGTGTTGTGCCTCGCACTTAAATGTGGTGGACCTGTGAAACAGGATAGAGACTCCTTTGGAGGCGGATGTTGGGTGGGGGCTGTGAAAGCCCTGTGGGAACTGTCTACCCGGTAGAGAAAGGCACTTACCCTCCTTGTAGTGGGTCTCTTTTGGAAGGCGATCTTAGTACCGTACTTTCGCAGGAGTTGTGCTACATTATGTCTTTTGAAAGGCGAGTTCAATCCCCTCACATTAAACGAGGAGAGACGGAAGCGGTCGTCGGCAGCAGGCAGCGGAGGAGGCAACGTGAAGCCAGGAGACATGCTGTTGTTAGAGGAGGGATCACAAAGCACAGTGAGATTTCAGGCAAATTATCAATAGGGGGGGGTGTCTGTGGAGGGAGGTAAGGAACAAACACTGAAGGGAAGTATAAGACACAGAAGGGGGGGGTAGTACTGCAATGAAAAACACAAAATTAAAAAGAACAAGACCGATTCGTCCTAGGACGGTCAGTGGGGAGTGAGTACAGGACGGTGTCCGTTCCAACAGTGGGGATTGGGATTCCCAACCGATCAGACGGAGACCGAAGTGCACTAAACCTGCCCTGGACGACTCCTTAGGGCCATTTGTAGTAAACCTCTTAAAACCAGCAAAGCAAAAATATTTGCGATGGAACAAGAGAAGAGAAGGGAGAAGGGGGGGGGGGGCAGGGGAGGGTGATGGGGGGGGAAGGGGAGAGGGGGGAGTGGATGAAGAATGCAAAGAAGGAAGGAAAAGAGAGGTAGAGAGAGGATGAAGGTAAGAACAGCAAAATGGCAAAATAACAGCAAAGTGACCGTCGGCTGACAAGTGCGAGAGACCTTTGGGACCCCCGTCGCGATATGAGAGTTCTTCCCAGAAATGGTATGGTCGCAGGGGATGATCCCACAGTCCTGCCCGATCTCTTGGTGGACGTAACCTATTCAGTCCAGCTGTAAGGCAGGAGTCTCATCTATGCAAACCGAGGCCAAACAAAAGCGAGAATTCACCCGAGCAGCGGCCGGCTAGGTTAATTCTTCATTCCCCTGCGGGGGTGGGGTCGCGGCTCTTTTTCTTTTTATTCTTCGGTGATTTAGCCGGGGGTGCCAGGCTCCAGGCAGCTGTGGAGGGTAGATTTGTGAGTTTTGGCATCTCTGGTAAAGGGAGCCAGCATGGTACATCTAGGGGCTCCATCTCGAGGAACTGCCAGCAGGCCTGGAGATCCTCCGGGTCACGGATGCTCAGCCTGCGACCTTGGTGAGATACGCCTAAACTGAAGGGGAACAGCCAGGCGTACCTGATCCCCCTCTCTCTCAGCGCATCTAGTAGTGGACGGAGAAGGCGGCGCTTAGCCAACGTAGACGGGGCCAAATCCTGATAAATCTTTATCGAAGCCTCTGCATATTTTAAGTCCTTATAGTTCCTGGCTGCCCTTAGGATAGCGAAAGCGTCCTGGAATGCAAGCACTTTGCAAATAATATCTCGTGGGGGCTCCGAATTTGCTGGGGGGGGGGGGGTCTGAGGGCTCTATGTACCCTTTCAATCAAAATGGGGGCTGCTCTCTCTGCCCCAAGGAGAAGTGAAAAAATCTCTTTGGTTACTTTTTGGAGGGAGTCTGCAGCCCATGACTCCGGGAGCCCCCTGATGCGTACATTAGATCGTCTGTTACGATTCTCCAGATCTTCCTGCATCAGGAGTGCTTTATTGATATGGTTGTGATGCTCTCGCAGGGTGCGCTCTACCTCCGTGGCATGTGTGATAATGGCAGAGGAGGAAGTCTCCAGGTCCTCTACTCGTCTGCCCAGAAGCTTAATGTCTTCTTTAATTTCCCCCAGCTCTAGCATGACAGGGCTCAAGGCTTTCATTATAAGGTCCTTCATGAAGCCTTTAGACACGGCTTCATCATCCTCGCTGTCCGAGGCCGCCCCCCCCTCCCCCTCCTTACTGTGAGCTGCAGCCGATAGCTGGGCCGGCGCCATCTTTACAGGGAACAGCGGAGAGCTGGAGGGTTTCTCTTTCAAGTAGCGCTGCATGTCGGACTGTCCTCTGCTCACACGCGGCGTCCCTGAAGGCTCCGTTCCCTTCTCCCTGCCGACTCTCCTCATTTCTGTGCTGCTGGAAGCTATTGAAGGTCCGGTAACGGAGTCCTGCCGCGGGAGCTACACTCTCACACGGCCATTCACCTCAGCGGCCAGGCTCCGCCCCCCGGTAATATGTACCTTAACAGTAACCGCGTTGGTGGTAATGTGGTGGTGACTGCGGACCTAGTAGCGCGGTTTTATTTTGTTGGTTTTCGGAATGTGGCCAGGATTAAGTGGGCCGTGGCGGGGGATGTTTTGGAGGCACTACGTGTCCTCTCCACGTGTCCGTGGTTATATGCACCTTAACAGTAACAGCGTTGGTGGGAAATGGCCTCGCCGCCATCATGTCTTTGGGAAGCCTCTGTTTCCACACCCCAGAGACATACCATTAGCAGCGGTATAGGCAGAGCCCAGAATTAGTAACATTTCAGCCGTAGCATTAGCGACAGGCCCCACTAACATATCACTAGCAGCATTATAGGGGGAGCACAGTCTTAGTTCCATTTCAGTAATAGTAGCAGCCTACACAGGCCCCAGTAACAATTCCGAAGCAGCAGTATAGTGGGAGCACAGTCTTCGTTCCATTTCAGTAATAGTAGCAGCCTACACAGGCCCCAGGAACAATTCCGAAGCAGCAGTATAGGAGGAGCATAGTCTTAGTTCCATTTAAGTCATTGTAGCAGCCTACACAGGCCCCAGGAACAATTCCGAAGCAGCAGTATAGGAGGAGCATAGTCTTAGTTCCATTTAAGTCATTGTAGCAGCCTACACAGGCCCCAGGAACAATTCCGAAGCAGCAGTATAGTGGGAGCGCAGTCTTAGTTTCATTTCAGTAGCTGCAGTATAGCCAAGGCCCAAGTTACATTTATGTAGCTAAAGTGTAGGCCAACCCCACACACACTTCTGTACCATTAGTGCAGGCGAAGAACATACAAATTGCTATGATTACACTGTAGGTGAGGGCCCCAAAACATTGGTGTACCAACAGTACTAATGTACCTCAGTAAAAATGTGGCTTAAGTGGTAACTAGGCCTGGAGGCAGCCCAGTTTAACGAAAAATTGGTTCAAGTTAAAGTTCCAACACTTTTAAGAGCATTGAAACGTATAAAAAATTTTTAGAAAAATTATATGAGTGAGCCTTGTGGCCCTAAGAAAAATTGCCCGTCCATAGTGATTACGTGAGGTTTCAGGAGGAGGAGCAGGAGGAGGAGGAGGAATATTAGACACAGATTGATGAAGCAGAAATGTCCCCGTTTTGGATGGTGAGAGAGAACGTAGCTTCCATCCACGGGTGCAGCCTACGTATCGCTGCTGTCCGCTGGTGGAGAAGAGAAGTCTGGGGAAATCCAGGCTTTGTTCATCTTGATGAGTGTTAGCCTGTCGGCACTGTCGGTTGACAGGCGGGTACGCTTATCTGTGATGATTCTCCCAGCCGCACTAAACACCCTTTCCGACAAGACGCTAGCCGCAGGACAAGCAAGCACCTCCAGGGCATACAGCGCTAGTTCAGGCCACGTGTCCAGCTTCGACACCCAGTAGTTGTAGGGGGCAGAGGCGTCACGGAGGACGGTCATGCGATCGGCTACGTACTCCCTCACCATCCTTTTACAGTGCTCCCGCCGACTCAGCCTTGACTGGAGAGCGGTGACACAGTCTTGCTGGGGACCCATAAAGCTGTCCAGGCCCTTAAAGACTGTTGCACTGCCTGGGCTGTACATGCTGCTCGATCTCCGCACCTCCCCTGCTACCTGGCCCTCGGAACTGCGCTTTCTGCCACTAGCGCTGTCGGATGGGAATTTTACCATCAGCTTGTCCGCCAGGGTCCTGTGGTATAGCAACACTCTCGAACCCCTTTCCTCTTCGGGAATGAGAGTGGAAGGTTCTCCTTATAGCGTGGGTCGAGCAGTGTGTACACCCAGTAATCCGTAGTGGCCAGAATGCGTGTAACGCGAGGGTCACGAGAAAGGCATCCTAACATGAAGTCAGCCATGTGTGCCAGGGTACCTGTACGCAACACATGGCTGTCCGCACTAGGAAGATCACTTTCAGGATCCTCCTCCTCCTCCTCAGGCCATACACGCTGAAATGATGACAGGCAAGCAGCATGGGTACCGTCAGCAGTGGGCCAAGCTGTCTCTTCCCCCTCCTCCTCATCCTCCTCATGCTCCTCCTCCTCCTCCTGAACGCGCTGAGATATAGACAGGAGGGTGCTCTGACTATCCAGCGACATACTGTCTTCCCCCGGCTCTGTTTCCGAGCGCAAAGCGGCTGCCTTTATGGTTTGCAGGGAACTTCGCAAGATGCATAGCAGAGGAATGGTGACGCTAATGATTGCAGCATCGCCGCTCACCACCTGGGTAGACTGCTCAAAGTTTCGAAGGATCTGGCAGATGTCTGCCAACCAGGCCCACTCTTCTGAAAAGAATTGAGGAGGCTGACTCCCACTGCGCCGCCCATGTTGGAGTTGGTATTCCACTATAGCTCTACGCTGCTCATAGAGCCTAGCCAACATGTGAAGCGTAGAGTTCCACCGTGTGGGCACGTAGCACAGCAGTCGGTGCACTGGCAGATTAAACCGATGTTGCAGGGTGCGCAGGGTGGCAGCGTCCGTGTGGGACTTGCGGAAATGTGCGCAGAGCCGGCGCGCCTTTACGAGCAGGTCTGACAAGCGTGGGTAGCTTTTCAGAAAGCGCTGAACCACAAAATTAAAGACGTGGGCCAGGCATGGCACGTGCGTGAGGCTGCCGAGCTGCAGAGCCGCCACCAGGTTACGGCCGTTGTCACACACGACCATGCCCGGTTGGAGGCTCAGTGGCGCAAGCCAGCGGTCGGTCTGCTGTGTCAGACCCTGCAGCAGTTCGTGGGCCGTGTGCCTCCTATCTCCTAAGCTGAGTAGTTTCAGCACGGCCTGCTGACGCTTGCCCACCGCTGTGCTGCCACGCCGCGCGACACCGACTGCTGGCGATGTCCTGCTGCTGCTGACACATCTAGATTGCGAGACAGAGGTTGAGGAGGAGGAGGAGGAGGGTGCTTTAGTGGAGGAAGCATACACCGCCGAACATACCACCACCGAGCTGGGGCCCGCAATTCTGGGGGTGGGTAGGACGTGAGCGGTCCCAGGCTCTGACTCTGTCCCAGCCTCCACTAAATTCACCCAATGTGCCGTCAGGGAGATGTAGTGGCCCTGCCCGCCTGTGCTTGTCCACGTGTCCGTAGTTAAGTGGACCTTGCCACTAACCGCATTGGTGAGGGCGCGTACAATGTTGCGGGAGACTGCAGGGCTGGGACGGCACATCGGGAAAAGTAGTGGCGACTGGGAACTGAGTAGCGCGGGGCCGCCGCCGCCATCATAGCTTTGAAAGCCTCCGTTTCCACAACCCTATACGGCAGCATCTCAAGGCTGATAAATTTGGCTATGTAGACGGTTAACGATTGAGCGTGCGGGTGCGTGGCGGCGTACTTACGCTTGCGCTCCAACACTTGCGCTAGCGACGGCTGGACTGTGCGGTGCGAGACATTGGTGGATGGGGCCGAGGACAGCGGAGGTGAGGGTGTGGGTGCAGGCCATGAGACGGTAGTGCCTGTGTCCTGAGAGGGGGGTTGGATCTCAGTGGCAGGTTGGGGCACAGGGGGAGAGGCAGCGGTGCAAACCGGAGGCGGTGAACGGCCTTCGCCCCACCTTGTGGGGTGCTTGGCCATCATATGTCTGTGCATGCTGGTGGTGGTGAGGCTGTTGGTGGTGGCTCCCCGGCTGATCTTGGCGCGACAAAGGTTGCACACCACTGTTCGTCGGTCGTCAGGCATCTTGGTGAAAAACTGCCAGACCTTAGAGCACCTTGGCCTCTGCAGGGTGGCATGGCGCGAGGGTGTGCTTTGGGAAACAGTTGGTGGATTATTTGGTCTGGCCCTGCCTCTACCCCTGGACACCGCACTGCCTCTTGCAACCTGCCCTGCTGCTGCCCGTGCCTCCCCCTCTGAAGACCTGTCCTGTGTAGGCGTTGCACACCAGGTGGGGTCAGTCACCTCATCGTCCTGCTGCTCTTCCTCCGAATCCTCTGTGCGCTCCTCCCTTGGACTTACTGCCCTTATTACTACCTCACTGCAAGACAACTGTGTCTCATCGTCATCGTCCTCCTCACCCACTGAAAGCTCTTGAGACAGTTGCCGGAAGTCCCCAGCCTCATCCCCCGGACCCCAGGAACTTTCCAATGGTTGTGCATCAGTGACGATAAACTCATCTGGTGGGAGAGGAACCACTGCTGCCCAATCTGAGCAGGGGCCCGAGAACAGTTCCTGGGAGTCTTCCCGCTCCTGAGCATGTGTCATTGTAGTGGAGTGAGGAGGCTGGGAGGAAGGAGGAGCAGCAGACAGAGGATTCGGATTTGCAGCACTAGACGGCGCAGAACTCTGGGTGGATGATAGCTTGCTCGAAGCACTTTCTGCCATCCACGACAGGACCTGCTCACAGTGCTCATTTTCTAATAAAGGTCTCCCGCGTGGACCCATTAATTGGGCGATGAATGTGGGGACGCCAGAAACGTGCCTCTCTCCTAATCGCGCAGCAGTCGGCTGCGACACACCTGGATCAGGAGCTCGGCCTGTGCCCACACCCTCACTTGGGCTTACGCGTCCTCGGCCGCGTCCACGTCCTCTCGGTCTACCCCTACCCCTCAGCATGCTGTATTACCAGTGATTTCCAAGCCAGGAAAGAAATTGGCGCAAGCCTGCAGCCAAAATAGAATTTTTTCCCTTGTTTTTCAAAGGACAAGCCACACTGCGTGTATTCAATGAATACTACTAAGTTTAATAACTGTGTTGTGGCCCTGCAAATGTGTCAGAGAACTGCAGTGATGCAAAGTTATTGGCTCCAGCAGATCAGGGATTTCCCATGCAGGAAAAAAATTGGCGCAAGCCTGCAGTAAAACGTAGCTGGCTGCGTCTGATTTTTTTTAACGTTCTGCACGCAGCACACACGTACCCAGAGCCCTGAGGACTGTCAGAGGCAGGCGAAATAGAATTTTTTCCCTTGTTGTTCAAAGGACAAGCCACACTGCATCTATTCAATGAATAATGTATGTCTTCTGGCTCTGCCTACACAATTCTATCCCTGTAGTATTAATGCCGGGTGCAATGGTCTGCACAGCCGGTTTTGAGAAAAAAAAAAAAAAATGCAACACTGCTAACAGCAGCCTGGACAGTACTGCACACGGATAGATGTGGCCCTAGAAAGGACCATGGGGTTCTTGAAGCCTACACTCACTGCTAACACTCTCCCTGCCTAACCACCACTTCTGTCCCTATTGCAGGGCGCAATGCTCTGCAGATCCAATTTTGAAAAAAAAAAAAAAAATACAGTGCTAACACAGTACTGCACACTATTAGATGTGGCCCTGAGAAGGACCGTTGGGGTTCTTGAAGCCTACACTAACTCCTAACGCTCTCCCTACAGCAGCTCCAGCACGATACCACTGTCCCTCAGCTAACTCACAAGGCATGTGTGGCGAGCCGCGGGAGGGGCCGACTTTTATACTCGGGTGACATCTGATCGCCCCAGCCACTCACTGCAGGGGGGTGGTATAGGGCTTGAACGTCACAGGGGGAAGTTGTAATGCCTTCCCTGTCTTTCAATTGGCCAGAAAAGCGCGCTAACGTCTCAGAGAGGAAACTGAAAGTAACCGGAACACCGCGTGGTACTCGTTACGAGTAACGAGCATCCCGAACACCCTAATATTCGCACGAATATCAAGCTCGGACGAGTACGTTCGCTCATCTCTAGTTGGGACCTATTAACTTTTCCTATTTATGACATAATCAATGCTCGTGCCAAATTTCCCGTTTCTATGACATTGGGAAGTGAGTGATTTAGATTATGTACGTTAAATTTCGACGCCAATCCTTTTGCGCTAGAATTGAATAATGGAGTTGGGACCCAATTTATTTTCCTGTTTTGGAGATAATCTATGCTTGCGCCAAATTTCATGTTTCTACGACATCGGGAAATTGGAGAACTTTTGGCGAGTCAGTCAGTCAGTCAGTCAGTGAGTCAGTGAGGGCTTTCAGCTTTATATATATAGATACTGTTTCCCTCTGGACGGGATGACGGCGGTGATGTAATGGGCAACGCATAGCCAGGAAACAATTTTGCGCAAGCCTGCTGTAACACTTAGCTGTGTAATAATTAGGACTACTACCCTCAGCAGAGATGCAATACACTCAAGATGGTCACAGGCAGCCCAAAGATAGTATTTTTCCCAAATTTGTTTGAAAAAGCCCACTGCCTATATAGACAGTATATCTCTTTCACCTTTCCCACTGTCCCTGCCTCACCAGTATTGGCCCTATACTATGTAAAATTACTGCAGACTGTTTCCCTCTGGACGGGATGACGGCGGTGATGTAACGGCCAACGCAGAGCCAGGAAACAATTTTGCGCAAGCCTGCTGTAACACTTAGCTGCGTAATCATTAGGACTACTACCCCCAGCAGAGACACAGTACACTCAAGACGGTCACAGGCAGCCCAAAGATAGTATTTTTCCCAAATTTGTTTGAAAAAGCCCACTGCCTATATAGACAGTATATCTCTTTCACCTTTCCCACTGTCCCTGCCTCACCAGTACTGGCCCTATACTATGTAAAATTACTGCAGACTGTTTCCCTCTGGACGGGATGACGGCGGTGATGTAACGGGCAATGCAGAGCCAGGAAACAATTTTGCGCAAGCCTGCTGTAACACTTAGCTGCGTAATAATTAGGACTACTACCCCAAGCAGAGACACAGTACACTCAAGACGGTCACAGGCAGCCCAAAGATAGTATTTTTCCCAAATTTGTTTGAAAAAGCCCACTGCCTATATAGACAGTATATCTCTTTCACCTTTCCCACTGTCCCTGCCTCACCAGTACTGGCCCTATACTATGTACAATGACTGCAGACTGAGGACGCAATGCTCTGCACGCCCGATATACAAAAAAAAAAAAGTGCAACACTGCTAAAAGCAGCCTCAACAGTACTGCACACGGTCAGATGTGGCCCTAAGAAGGACCGTTGGGGTTCTTGAAGCCTAATATTACACCTAACGCTCTCCCTATAGCAGCATCAGCATCAGCAGCACTTTCCCTGATCTATGTCAGAATGCATCTGTGGCGAGCCGCGGGAGGGGCAGATTTTAGTACTCGGGTGTCACCTGATCTTCCCAGCCACTCACTGCAGGGGGGGTGGTATAGGGCTGGAACCTCACAGGAGGAAGTTGTAATGCCTTCCAT
The DNA here is from genome assembly GCF_035609145.1 of Eleutherodactylus coqui. Classification (NCBI taxonomy): domain Eukaryota; kingdom Metazoa; phylum Chordata; class Amphibia; order Anura; family Eleutherodactylidae; genus Eleutherodactylus; species Eleutherodactylus coqui. The sequence goes on along the minus strand of NC_089847.1, from coordinate 67,360,631 downwards.
GTCTTTCTATTGGCCAGAAAAGCGCGCAAATGTCTCAGAGATGAAAGTAACTCGAACATCGCGTGGTGCTCCCTAATACTCGAACGAGCATCAAGCTCGGACGAGTACGTTCGCTCATCTCTAGATTTGACACTACACTAAATACAGTGACTAAACAAACCTGATGATTGATCACGCTATACCTACACTACACTAAGGGCTCCTGTTCATGGGCAATTGTGCATTGCGTTACTCGTGGCGATAATCCAGCCTTTTCATAGTGCTGCTATGGAATGCGCAGCCCCCTGTCCACGAGTGGAGAATCATAGCGATTCTCCGCTCACGGGACTCAAATCGCGACATGCAGTGATTTGCTGCGATTCTCCACGGTGAGCCTATCTGTCAGACTCACTGCAAAGAACTGACAGTTCTCTCCCCTGCTCCCGGGTGGCAGAATATCACTAGCGATATTCTGCCTCGCCCATGGGCAGGGGACCAAATATACTGATCACACTATACCTACACTACACTAATATACTGATTCCAGCTACACTACACGACTGATCACAGCTACACTACACGACTGATTACAGCTACGCTACACGACTGATTACAGCTACACTACACTACTGATTACAGCTACACTACACTGACGATGATAGATATAATTTTTCTCTGATTTAACACACTCTTCTTTCTGTATAACCACCAAAAACACACTGTGGTGCTTGCAGAGAGAGATCGCACTGTAAACAGCGCGAACGCGGGCTGCTGCGCTGTGATTGGTCAGTGAGCACTTCACTGACCAATTACAGTGATGGCTAGGGCAGGACTGCTGTGATTAGTATTCATGCGCTGAGCCAATCAGAGGCAGCCCTCACTCACCCATTCATGAATTCATGAATGGGTGTGAGTGAGGGATGCCTCTGATTGGTCAGGCTGTGACCAATCAGAGGCATCTCATTCAGCAGGCGGGGATTTTAAATCCCCGGCTGCTGAATACTACTCACAGCTGTTCAGAGCAGTTCAGGAGAACTGCAGCCTGCCGCGCTGAACTCCGTCTGCCGGGACCAGGTAAGTATATACAGTATATATTTTTTATTTTTACACATTTCTGGATGAATTGCAGGGAAGGGCTTATATATTTAACCCCTTCCCGACAATTCATCCCGCGATCGCCGGCAGCCCATTGCTTTCAATGGAGTCGGCTGTATTGCCGGCTCCATTGAATTCAATGGGCTAACAACGTTCTTCTCTGCCACAGCTGTTACAGCTGTGGCAGAGGAGAACGATCTTTACGCTGACAGTGGGGGGGGGGTCTCACTCTTGCCGCTATTGTGGCTTAATAGTGGGACCTGGGAACTTGTGATGCAGCCCAAAATGTAGCTCCTCGCCTGCCCTATTCGTTTCTGTGTCGTTTCCATCACTTTCTTGTGTTTTGCAGATTTTCACAAATGAAAACCTTAGCGAGCATCGGCGATATACAAAAATGCTCGAGTCACCCATTGACTTCAATGGGGTTCGTTACTCGAAACGAACTCTCGAGCATCACTGAAAGTTCGACTCGAGTAACGAGCACCCGAGCATTTTGGTGCTCGCTCATCTCTAGTAGCTCATCTTGAGTTTTTTTTAGAGTTTTTCTGAAATTCTAAAAATAGGTGGCGATGGAGAGAATTGCGTTTTTCTTTTAGGAGTGATTGAGTTGAGGCTGAGGGGTTTGATTTATTTTGATCTTCTAAAAGGTTAATCTTATTCAAACTTTTTTGTTGTTATTTTTTAAAATTTGCAGCTTGTTGAATTAGTATTCCTCTAATGAAAGCTTTGTGTGCGTTCCAAAGTGAGAAGCAGTTGCTAGCTGAGATTTCATTGATTAAGAAAATTTCTATGAGGTGACCAGATACCATTTCTTGGGTTTGTTTTATGGACATGATTTATGTGTTGTTTTTCCATATGTATGTGTTGTTAGGGTAATCTGGAGTTGATTGTGAGTGTGATAGGTGCATGGGTCTGACCAAGTGATTTGGCCTATATTGCATTGACTAATGTCTGGAATTACCCAATTATTGATAATGAATAGAGATAAGCGAACGTATTCGTCCGAGCTTGATATTCGTGCGAATATTAGGGTGTTCGGGATGTTCGTTATTCGTAACGAACACCATGCGGTGTTCCGGTTACGTTCACTTCCTTCCCTGAGACGTTAGCGCGCTTTTCTGGCCAATTGAAAGACAGGGAAGGCATTACAACTTCCCCCTGTGATGTTCAAGCCCTATACCACCCCCCTGCTGTGAGTGGCTGGGAAGATCAGATGTCACCCGAATATAAAAGTCGGCCCCTCCCGCGGCTCGCCTTAGATGCCTTGTGAGTTAGATGAGGGACAGTGCTGCTGGTACCGGAGCTGCTGTAGGGAGAGAAATAGCAGTTAGTGTAGGCTTCAAGAACCCCAAAGGTCCTTATTAGGGCCAGTAATACCTGTGTGTTGGCTGCTGTTAGCAGTGTCTTTTTTTTTCTTTCTCAAAATCGCCTCTGCAGAGCGTTGCACCCGGCATTAGGGACAGAAGTGTTGGATAGGCAGAGAGAGTGTTAGGAGTGAGTGTAGCCTTCAAGAACCTCAACGGTCCTTTCTAGGGCCATATTTAACCGTGTGAAGTACTGTGCTGGCTGCTGTTAGCTGTGCTGCATATTTTTTTTTTCTCAAAATCGCCTCTGCAGAGCATTGCACCCTCCATTGATACTACAGGGAAAGAATTGTGCAGGCAGGGCCACAACACAGTTATTATTCATTGAATATACGCAGTGGGTCCTTTTGGTGTAAAAAAAGGGAAACGAAATCTATTTGTCCTGCCTCTGTCCGTCCTAAGGGCTGTGGACACGTGTGAGCTGCGTGTACAACGTTAAAAAATCAGACGCACCCAGCTACGGTTTACTGCTGGCTTCGCCATTTGCTTTCCTTAATTGGGAAAAAAATACCTGCTCTGCCAGAGTTAATAACTCTGCTACCCTCAAGTTCTGTGACACATTAGCAGGGACACAGCACAGTTATTAAACTTAGATTATTCATTCACTAGAGGCAGTGGGGCCTTTCGTTTTCAAAAAAGGGAAAAAATTATATTTGGCCTGCAGTCTTGCGCCAATTTATTTCCTGCCTGTGAAATCAAATCACTGGTAATACAGCATGCTGAGAGGTAGGGATAGGCCTAGAGGACGTGGACGCGGCCGAGGACGCGGAGGGCCAAGTCAGGGTGTAGGCACAGGCCGAGCTCCTGATCCAGGTGTGTCGCAGCCGACTGCTGTGCGATTAGGAGAGAGGCACGTTTCTGGCGTCCCCACATTCATCGCCCAATTAATGGGTCCACGCGGGAGACGGTTATTAGAAAATGAGCAGTGTGAGCAGGTCCTGTCCTGGATGGCAGAAAGTGCTTCGAGCCACCTATCGTCCACCCGCAGTTCTGCGCCGTCCACTGCTGCAAATCAGAATCCTCTGTCTGCTGCTCCTCCTTCCTCCCAGCCTCCTCACTCCACTACAATGACACCTGCTCAGGAGCGGGAACACTCCCAGGAACTGTTCTCGGGCCCCTGCTTAGATTGGGCAGGAGTGGTTCCTCTCCCACCAGAGGAGTTTATCGTCACTGATGCCCAACCATTCGAAAGTTCCCGGGGTCCGGGGGAAGAGGCTGGGGACTTCCGCCAACTGTCTCAAGAAGTTTCTGTGGGTGAGGAGGACGATGACGATGAGACACAGTTGTCTTGCAGTGAGGTAGTAGTAAGGGCAGTAAGACTGAGGGAGGAGCGCACAGAGGATTCGGAGGAAGAGCAGCAGGACGATGAGGTGACTGACCCCACCTGGTGTGCAACGCCTACTCAGGACAGGTCTTCAGAGGGGCAGGCAAGGGCAGCAGCAGGGCAGGTTGCAAGAGGCAGTGCGATGGCCAGGGGTGGAGGCAGGGCCAGACCGAATAATCCACCAACTGTTTCCCAAAGCACACCCTCGCGCCATGCCACCCTGCAGAGGCCGAGGTGCTCTAAGGTCTGGCAGTTTTTCACCAAGACGCCTGACGACCGACGAACAGTGGTGTGCAACCTTTGTCGCGCCAAGATCAGCCGGGGAGCCACCACCAACAGCCTCACCACCACCAGCATGCGCAGACATATGATGGCCAAGCACCCCACAAGGTGGGACGAAGGCCGTTCACCGCCTCCGGTTTGCACCGCTGCCTCTCCCCCTGTGCCCCAACCTGCCACTGAGATCCAACCCCCCTCTCAGGACACAGGCACTACCGTCTCCTGGCCTGCACCCACTCCCTCACCTCCGCTGTCCTCGGCCCCATCCACCAATGTCTCGCACCGCACAGTCCAGCCGTCGCTAGCGCAAGTGTTGGAGCGCAAGCGCAAGTACGCCGCCACGCACCCGCACGCTCAATCGTTAACCGTCCACATAGCCTAATTTATCAGCCTGGAGATGCTGCCGTATAGGGTTGTGGAAACGGAGGCTTTCAAAGCTATGATGGCGGCGGCGGCCCCGCGCTACTCAGTTCCCAGTCGCCACTACTTTTCCCGATGTGCCGTCCCAGCCCTGCACGACCACGTCTCCCGCAACATTGTACGCGCCCTCACCAATGCGGTTAGTGGCAAGGTCCACTTAACTACGGACACGTGGACAAGCACAGGCGGGCAGGGCCACTACATCTCCCTGACGGCACATTGGGTGAATTTAGTGGAGGCTGGGACAGAGTCAGAGCCTGGGACCGCTCACGTCCTACCCACCCCCAGAATTGCGGGCCCCAGCTCGGTGGTGGTATGTTCGGCGGTGTATGCTTCCTCCACTAAAGCACCCTCCTCCTCCTCCTCCTCCACCTCTGTCTTGCAATCTAGATGTGTCAGCAGCAGCAGGACGTCGCCAGCAGTCGGTGTCGCGCGGCGTGGCAGCACAGCGGTGGGCAAGCGTCAGCAGGCCGTGCTGAAACTACTCAGCTTAGGAGATAGGAGGCACACGGCCCACGAACTGCTGCAGGGTCTGACACAGCAGACCGAACGTTGGCTTGCGCCGCTGAGCCTCCAACCGGGCATGGTCGTGTGTGACAACGGCCGTAACCTGGTGGCGGCTCTGCAGCTCGGCAGCCTCACGCACGTGCCATGCCTGGCCCACGTCTTCAATTTGGTGGTTCAGCGCTTTCTGAAAAGCTACCCACGCTTGTCAGACCTGCTCGTAAAGGTGCGCCGGCTCTGCGCACATTTCCGCAAGTCCCACACGGACGCTGCCACCCTGCGCACCCTGCAACATCGGTTTAATCTGCCAGTGCACCGACTGCTGTGCGACGTGCCCACACGGTGGAACTCTACGCTCCACATGTTGGCTAGGCTCTATGAGCAGCGTAGAGCTATAGTGGAATACCAACTCCAACATGGGCGGTGCAGTGGGAGTCAGCCTCCTCAATTCTTTTCAGAAGAGTGGGCCTGGTTGGCAGACATCTGCCAGGTCCTTCGAAACTTTGAGCAGTCTACCCAGGTGGTGAGCGGCGATGCTGCAATCATTAGCGTCACTATTCCTCTGCTATGCATCTTGAGAAGTTCCCTGCAAACCATAAAGGCAGCCGCTTTGCGCTCGGAAACAGAGCCGGGGGAAGACAGTATGTCGCTGGATAGTCAGAGCACCCTCCTGTCTATATCTCAGCGCGTTCAGGAGGAGGAGAAGGAGCATGAGGAGGATGAGGAGGAGGGGGAAGAGACAGCTTGGCCCACTGCTGACGGTACCCATGCTGCTTGCCTGTCATCATTTCAGCGTGTATGGCCTGAGGAGGAGGAGGAGGATCCTGAAAGTGATCTTCCTAGTGCGGACAGCCATGTGTTGCGTACAGGTACCCTGGCACACATGGCTGACTTCATGTTAGGATGCCTTTCTCGTGACCCTCGCGTTACACGCATTCTGGCCACTACGGATTACTGGGTGTACACACTGCTCGACCCACGCTATAAGGAGAACCTTCCCACTCTCATTCCCGAAGAGGAAAGGGGTTCGAGAGTGTTGCTATACCACAGGACCCTGGCGGACAAGCTGATGGTAAAATTCCCATACGACAGCGCTAGTGGCAGAAGGCGCAATTCCGAGGGCCAGGTAGCAGGGGAGGTGTGGAGATCGAGCAGCATGTACAGCCCAGGCAGTGCAACAGTCTTTAAGGGCCTGGACAGCTTTATGGCTCCCCAGCAAGACTGTGTCACCGCTCCCCAGTCAAGGCTGAGTCGGCGGGAGCACTGTAAAAGGATGGTGAGGGAGTACGTAGCCGATCGCACGACCGTCCTCCGTGACGCCTCTGCCACCTACAACTACTGGGTGTCGAAGCTGGACACGTGGCCTGAACTAGCGCTGTATGCCCTGGAGGTGCTTGCTTGTCCTGCGGCTAGTGTCTTGTCGGAAAGGGTGTTTAGTGCGGCAGTGGGAATCATCACAGATAAGCATACCCGCCTGTCAACCGACAGTGCCGACAGGCTAACACTCATCAAGATGAACAAAGCCTGGATTTCCCCAGACTTCTCTTCTCCACCAGCGGACAGCAGCGATACGTAAGCAATACGTAGGCTGCACCCGCGGATGGAAGCTACGTTCTCTCTCACCATCCAAAACGGGGACATTTCTGCTTCATCAATCTGTGTCTAATATTCCTCCTCCTCCTCCTGCTCCTCCTCCTGAAACCTCACGTAATCACGCTGAACGGGCAATTTTTCTTAGGGCCACAAGGCTCACTCAAATAATTTTTCTGAACAATTTTTAAAAGTTTCAATGCGCTTAAAAGCGTTGGAACTTTAACTTGAACCAATTTTTCGTTACACTGGGCTGCCTCCAGGCCTAGTTACCACTTAAGCCACATTAACCAAAGCGATTAATGGGTTTCACCTGCCCTCTTGGCTGGCCATGGCCAATTTTTTGGATGTACATTAGTACTGTTGATACAGCAATTTTTGTGGGCACTCGCCTACAGTGTAATCAAATGAATTTTTAGCCCACCTCTATTACAGCTGACGTTACCTCAGCTGTGTTGGGCAATGCAATGGGATATTTCTATGTACCGCCGGTGGCTTCCTGGCACCCACCCATGCTGTAGGTGCACACGGAGTTTTTACTACATCTGTACACTTGAAAAGAACCCCAGTCAGACTGGGGCATGCAGTGTGGGCCGAAGCCCACCTGCATTAAGCACGACATTACTACCTCAGCTGTGTTGGGCAATGCAATGGGATATTTCTGTGTATCGCCGGTGGCTTCCTGGCGCCCACCCATGCTGTGGGTCCACAGGGAATTATAAATGCATCTGTTTCCACTTGTAAAGAACCCCAGTCTGACTGGGGCATACAGTGTGGGCCGAAGCCGACCTGTATTATGCACGTCATTACTACCTCAGCTGTGTTGGGCAATGCAATGGGATATTTTTGTGTACCGCCGGTGGGTTCCAGGGAGCCACCCATGCTGTGGGTCCACAGGGACTTCACAATAGGGAGTTGTACCTGCCTGTGTCTATGAATTAAAACCGCGGTCTGACTGGGGCATGCAGACACCTTGACAGAATGAATAGTGTGTGGCACATAGGTTCCCCATTGCTATGCCCACGTGTGCAGCTCCTGATGGCGGTGGCACAGGATTCTATTTCTCATTGCTTCTGTACAGCATTGTGGGCTATCGCCCCGCCACTTTTAAAGAGGGTCGCTGCCAAGCCGTGCCAACCTCTGCAGTGTGTGCCTGCGGTCCCTCGTCATGGCAGACGCACTTCTAAATAGACATGAGGGTGGTGTGGCATGAGGGCAGCTGAAGGCTGCGCAGGGACACTTTGGTGTGCGCTGTGGGGGGGAGGGGGGGCGGTTGGGCAGCATGTAACCCAGGAGAAGTGTCAGTGGAGTGTCATGCAGGCAGTGATTGTGCTTTGTTGGAGGTAGTGTGGTGCTTAGCAAAGGTATGCCATGCTAATGAGGGCTTTTCAGAAGTAAAAGTTGCTGGGAGGGGGGGGGGGGGCACTCTTGCCGGTATTGTGGCTTAATAGTGGGACCTGTGAACTTGAGATGCAGCCCAACATGTAGCCCCTCGCCTGCCCTATCCGTTGCTGTGTCGTTCCCATCACTTTCTTGAATTGCCCAGATTTTCACACATGAAAACCTTAGCGAGCATCGGCGAAATACAAAAATGCTCGGGTCGCCCATTGACTTCAATAGGGTTCGTTATTCGAAACGAACTCTCGAACATCGCGGGAAGTTCGTTTCGAATAACGAACACCCGAGCATTTTGGTGTTCGCTCATCTCTAATAATGAACATGTCTATTCATGTGTAAGTAGTGTTATGAGCGGAGTAATATGTAAAATCTTTTTCTGATGTGTGGAGGCATCTCCATGTGTCATATATGTTTTCCCTAGCTAGTCATGGTTTTATTTGGGGATGGAGCCTTATGCTTCTCGATGTAGTGTCTAAGGTGACATCATAAATAATGTTAAAGTCGTCGCAAATGATTAGTTTCCCTGAGATTTTATTTTTACGTTTTTTTGTCAGTGTATTTAGAAATGAAATCTGGAATTTGTTGGGTGCATAAATATTAATGATAATGTAAGTGGAATTATTTATGTTGCATTTTATGGTGACATATCTTCCTTTATTGTGATTTATCACATTAGAGAGGGAGAAGGTTATTGAATTTCTGACAGCTATAAGTACACGAGTGTTTTTCTTTTCTGCATTGGAAAAGAATACAGATAGTCCCCGACTTGCAAACATTCGACTTACGAATTTCGCAAGATACCAACTATCTGTCCTGCACAGTATGATGTAATGCTATGGCATTGCATCATACTGTGCAGGGACCGGTCAGGCTTCTATCAAGCCTGATAGAAGCCTGTCCGGTCAGATCACGGTTCCTAGGCAGCCGGGGACCTCCTGAAAGGCCCTAGGGCTGTCTATGCAGAGCGCCTATCAAGCCGTGCGCTTGATGGGCACTCTGCATAGGCAGCCCTGGGGCCTTTCAGGAGGTCCCCGGCTGCCTAGCAACCACACAGCGTCCCGCGATCTCATCGTGGGACGCTGTACGGGCCCCCTGAACGTCGGGTGCAGGCTGTTTCTTACAGCCGGCACTCGGCGGCAGCAGTTTCGACGAGCCGCGCAGCTCGTCAGAACTGTTAACACTTTAAATACCGCTGTCCACCCGCGATCCTGCTCCATACAAGCATTTGTTCGACTTGCGAACAAATCGACTTGCGAACAGGTTCCTGGAACGGAACCTGTTCGCAAGTTGGGGACCATCTGTATGTGTGGGAAGTGAGGGTTTGAAAATTTTGGTGGGGCTGATTTTTTAAAGTGTTTCCTGCACACATATAATATTTGCATTGGATTTTTTAGCTTCTTTCCATAGTAAAGACCGTTTATGTGGGCTGCTGATCCCTTTGGCATGTAATGAAAATAGTTTAATTGTCATTGCGGGGATGGAGCAAGGTGCTTACAGGATTGGTGATGTGTATCTTCTAAGACCCCAAAGAGTTGGTTGATTTTATTTTGACTCTTTAGATTAATGGTACACAGAACAATACATAGAAAACTAAAACAAGGTGAAGCAAACATTGTAAACCAGGATGGTTTATAACTAGAGATGAGCGAACATACTCGTCCGAGCTTGATATTCGTGCGAATATTAGGGTGTTCGGGATGCTCGTTACTCGTAACGAGTACCACGCGGTGTTCCGGTTACTTTCAGTTTCCTCTCTGAGACGTTAGCGCGTTTTTCTGGCCATGAGAAAGACAGGGAAGGCATTACAACTTCCCCCTGTGACGTTCAAGTCCTATACCACCCCCCTGCTGTGAGTGGCTGGGGAGATATGATGTCACCCGAGTATATAAATCGGCCCCTCCCGCGGCTCGGCTCAGATGCCTTGTGAGTTAGCTGAGGGACAGTGGTATCGTGCTGGAGCTGCTGTAGGGAGAGCGTTAGGAGTTAGTGTAGGCTTCAAGAACCCCAACGGTCCTTCTCAGGGCCACATCTAATAGTGTGCAGTACTGTGTTAGCACTGTATTTTTTTTTTCTTTCAAAATTGGATCTGCAGAGCATTGCGCCCTGCAATAGGGACAGAAGTGGTGGTTAGGCAGGGAGAGTGTTAGCAGTGAGTGTAGGCTTCAAGAACCCCAACGGTCCTTTCTAGGGCCACATCTATCCGTGTGCAGTACTGTCCAGGCTGCTGTTAGCAGTGTTGCATTTTTTTTTTTTCTCAAAACCGGCTGTGCAGACCATTGCACCCGGCATTAATACTACAGGGATAGAATTGTGTAGGCAGGGCCAGAAGACATACATTATTCATTGAATAGACGCAGTGTGGCTTTTCCTTTGAAAAACAAGGGAAAAAATTCTATTTCGCCTGCCTCTGACAGTCCTCAGGGCTCTGGGTACGTGTGTGCTGCGTGCAGAACATTAAAAAAAATCAGACGCAGCCAGCTACGTTTTACTGCAGGCTTGCGCCAATTTTTTTCCTGCATGGGAAATCCCTGATCTGCTGTAGCGAATAACTTTGCATCACTGCAGTTCTGTGACACATTTGCAGGGCCACAACACAGTTATTAAACTTAGTAGTATTCATGGAATACACGCAGTGTGGCTTGTCCTTTGAAAAACAAGGGAAAAAATTCTATTTCGCCTGCCTCTGATAGTCCTCAGGGCTCTGGGTACGTGTGTGCTGCGTGCAGAACGTTAAAAAAAATCAGACGCAGCCAGCTACGTTTTACTGCAGGCTTGCGCCAATTTTTTTCCTGCATGGGAAATCCCTGATCTGCTGTAGCGAATAACTTTGCATCACTGCAGTTCTGTGACACATTTGCAGGGCCACAACACAGTTATTAAACTTAGTAGTATTCATGGAATACACGCAGTGTGGCTTGTCCTTTGAAAAACAAGGGAAAAAATTCTATTTCGCCTGCCTCTGACAGTCCTCAGGGCTCTGGGTACGTGTGTGCTGCGTGCAGAACGTTAAAAAAAATCAGACGCAGCCAGCTACGTTTTACTGCAGGCTTGCGCCAATTTTTTTCCTGCATGGGAAATCCCTGATCTGCTGTAGCGAATAACTTTGCATCACTGCAGTTCTGTGACACATTTGCAGGGCCACAACACAGTTATTAAACTTAGTAGTATTCATGGAATACACGCAGTGTGGCTTGTCCTTTGAAAAACAAGGGAAAAAATTCTATTTCGCCTGCCTCTGACAGTCCTTAGGGCTCTGGGTACGTGTGTGCTGCGTGCAGAACGTTAAAAAAAATCAGACGCAGCCAGCTACGTTTAACTGCAGGCTTGCGCCAATTTTTTTCCTGCATGGGAAATCCCTGATCTGCTGTAGCGAATAACTTTGCATCACTGCAGTTCTCTGACACATTTGCAGGGCCACAACACTGTTATTAAACTTAGTAGTATTCATTGAATACACGCAGTGTGGCTTGTCCTTTGAAAAACAAGGGAAAAAATTCTATTTTGGCTGCAGGCTTGCGCCAATTTCTTTCCTGGCTTGGAAATCACTGGTAATACAGCATGCTGAGGGGTAGGGGTAGGCCTAGAGGACGTGGACGCGGCCGAGGACGCGTAGGCCCAAGTGAGGGTGTGGCCCAAGCACAGGCCGAGCTCCTGATCCAGGTGTGTCGCAGCCGACTGCTGCGCGATTAGGAGAGAGGCACGTTTCTGGCGTCCCCACATTCATCGCCCAATTAATGGGTCCACGCGGGAGACCTTTATTAGAAAATGAGCAGTGTGAGCAGGTCCTGTCGTGGATGGCAGAAAGTGCTTCGAGCAAGCTATCATCCACCCAGAGTTCTGCGCCGTCTAGTGCTGCAAATCCGAATCCTCTGTTTGCTGCTCCTCCTTCCTCCCAGCCTCCTCACTCCACTACAATGACACATGCTCAGGAGCGGGAAGACTCCCAGGAACTGTTCTCGGGCCCCTGCTCAGATTGGGCAGCAGTGGTTCCTCTCCCACCAGAGGAGTTTATCGTCACTGATGCACAACCATTGGAAAGTTCCCGGGGTCCGGGGGATGAGGCTGGGGACTTCCGGCAACTGTCTCAAGACCTTTCAGTGGGTGAGGAGGACGATGACGATGAGACACAGTTGTCTTGCAGTGAGGTAGTAGTAAGGGCAGTAAGTCTGAGGGAGGAGCGCACAGAGGATTCGGAGGAAGAGCAGCAGGACGATGAGGTGACTGACCCCACCTGGTGTGCAACGCCTACTCAGGACAGGTCTTCAGAGGGGCAGGCAAGGGCAGCAGCAGGGCAGGTTGCAAGAGGCAGTGCGATGGCCAGGGGTGGAGGCAGGGCCAGACCGAATAATCCACCAACTGTTTCCCAAAGCACACCCTCGCGCCATGCCACCCTGCAGAGGCCGAGGTGCTCTAAGGTCTGGCAGTTTTTCACCAAGACGCCTGACGACCGACGAACAGTGGTGTGCAACCTTTGTCGCGCCAAGATCAGCCGGGGAGCCACCACCAACAGCCTCACCACCACCAGCATGCGCAGACATATGATGGCCAAGCACCCCACAAGGTGGGACGAAGGCCGTTCACCGCCTCCGGTTTGCACCGCTGCCTCTCCCACTGTGCCCCAACCTGCCACTGAGATCCAACCCCCCTCTCAGGACACAGGCACTACCGTCTCCTGGCCTGCACCCACTCCCTCACCTCCGCTGTCCTCGGCCCCATCCACCAATGTCTCGCACCGCACAGTCCAGCCGTCGCTAGCGCAAGTGTTGGAGCGCAAGCGCAAGTACGCCGCCACGCACCCGCACGCTCAATCGTTAACCGTCCACATAGCCAAATTTATCAGCCTGGAGATGCTGCCGTATAGGGTTGTGGAAACAGAGGCTTTCAAAGCTATGATGGCGGCGGCGGCCCCGCGCTACTCAGTTCCCAGCTACTACTTTTCCCGATGTGCCGTCCCAGCCCTGCACGACCACGTCTCCCGCAACATTGTACGCGCCCTCACCAATGCGGTTAGTCGCAAGGTCCACTTAACTACGGACACGTGGACAAGCACAGGCGGGCAGGGCCACTACATCTCCCTGACGGCACATTGGGTGAATTTAGTGGAGGCTGGGACAGAGTCAGAGCCTGGGACCGCTCACGTCCTACCCACCCCCAGAATTGCGGGCCCCAGCTCGGTGGTGGTATGTTCGGCGGTGTATGCTTCCTCCACTAAAGCACACTCCTCCTCCTCCTCCTCCACCTCTGTCTTGCAATCTAGATGTGTCAGCAGCAGCAGGACGTCGCCAGCAGTCGGTGTCGCGCGGCGTGGCAGCACAGCGGTGGGCAAGCGTCAGCAGGCCGTGCTGAAACTACTCAGCTTAGGCGATAAGAGGCACACGGCCCACGAACTGCTGCAGGGTCTGACACAGCAGACCGACCGCTGGCTTGCGCCGCTGAGCCTCCAACCGGGCATGGTCGTGTGTGACAACGGCCGTAACCTGGTGGCGGCTCTGCAGCTCGGCAGCCTCACGCACGTGCCATGCCTGGCCCACGTCTTCAATTTGGTGGTTCAGCGCTTTCTGAAAAGCTACCCACGCTTGTCAGACCTGCTCGTAAAGGTGCGCCGGCTCTGCGCACATTTCCGCAAGTCCCACACGGACGCTGCCACCCTGCGCACCCTGCAACATCGGTTTAATCTGCCAGTGCACCGACTGCTGTGCGACGTGCCCACACGGTGGAACTCTACGCTCCACATGTTGGCTAGGCTCTATGAGCAGCGTAGAGCTACAGTGGAATACCAACTCCAACATGGGCGGCGCAGTGGGAGTCAGCCTCCTCAATTCTTTTCAGAAGAGTGGGCCTGGTTGGCAGACATCTGCCAGGTCCTTCGAAACTTTGAGCAGTCTACCCAGGTGGTGAGCGGCGATGCTGCAATCATTAGCGTCACTATTCCTCTGCTATGCATCTTGAGAAGTTCCCTGCAAACCATAAAGGCAGCCGCTTTGCGCTCGGAAACAGAGCCGGGGGAAGACAGTATGTCGCTGGATAGTCAGAGCACCCTCCTGTCTATATCTCAGCGCGTTCAGGAGGAGGAGAAGGAGCATGAGGAGGATGAGGAGGAGGGGGAAGAGACAGCTTGGCCCACTGCTGACGGTACCCATGCTGCTTGCCTGTCATCATTTCAGCGTGTATGGCCTGAGGAGGAGGAGGAGGATCCTGAAAGTGATCTTCCTAGTGCGGACAGCCATGTGTTGCGTACAGGTACCCTGGCACACATGGCTGACTTCATGTTAGGATGTCTTTCTCGTGACCCTCGCGTTACACGCATTCTGGCCACTACGGATTACTGGGTGTACACACTGCTCGACCCACGCTATAAGGAGAACCTTCCCACTCTCATTCCCGAAGAGGAAAGGGGTTCGAGAGTGTTGCTATACCACAGGACCCTGGCGGACAAGCTGATGGTAAAATTCCCATACGACAGCGCTAGTGGCAGAAGGCGCAGTTCCGAGGGCCAGGTAGCAGGGGAGGTGCGGAGATCGAGCAGCATGTACAGCCCAGGCAGTGCAACAGTCTTTAAGGGCCTGGACAGCTTTATGGCTCCCCAGCAAGACTGTGTCACCGCTCCCCAGTCAAGGCTGAGTCGGCGGGAGCACTGTAAAAGGATGGTGAGGGAGTACGTAGCCGATCGCACGACCGTCCTCCGTGACGCCTCTGCCACCTACAACTACTGGGTGTCGAAGCTGGACACGTGGCCTGAACTAGCGCTGTATGCCCTGGAGGTGCTTGCTTGTCCTGCGGCTAGTGTCTTGTCGGAAAGGGTGTTTAGTTCGGCAGTGGGAATCATCACAGATAAGCATACCCGCCTGTCAACCGACAGTGCCGACAGGCTAACACTCATCAAGATGAACAAAGCCTGGATTTCCCCAGACTTCTCTTCTCCACCAGCGGACAGCAGCGATACGTAAGCAATACGTAGGCTGCACCCGCGGATGGAAGCTACGTTCTCTCTCACCATCCAAAACGGGGACATTTCTGCTTCATCAATCTATGTCTAATATTCCTCCTCCTCCTCCTGCTCCTCCTCCTGAAACCTCACGTAATCACGCTGAACGGGCAATTTTTCTTAGGGCCACAAGGCTCACTCATCTAATTTTTCTAAACAATTTTTATATGTTTCAATGCTCTTAAAAGCGTTGAAACTTTAACTTGAACCAATTTTTAGTTAAACTGGGCTGCCTCCAGGCCTAGTTACCACTTAAGCCACATTAACCAAAGCGATTAATGGGTTTCACCTGCCATCTTGGTTGGGCATGGCCAATTTTTACTGAGGTACATTAGTACTGTTGGTACACCAATGTTTTGGGGCCCTCACCTACAGTGTAATCATAGCAATTTGTATGTTCTTCGCCTGCACTCATGGTACAGAAGTGTGTGTGTGGTTGGCCTACACTTTAGCTACATAAATGTAACTTGGGCCTTGGCTATACTGCAGCTACTGAAATGGAACTAAGACTGCGCTCCCACTATACTGCTGCTTCGGAATTGTTCCTGGGGCCTGTGTAGGCTGCTACAATGACTTAAATGGAACTAAGACTATGCTCCTCCTATACTGCTGCTTCGGAATTGTTCCTGGCGCCTGTGTAGGCTGCTACTATTACTGAAATGGAACTAATACTGTGCTCCCCCTATAATGCTGCTAGTGATATGTTAGTGGGGCCTGTCGCTAATGCTACGGCTGAAATGTTACTAATTCTGGGCTCTGCCTATAGCGCTGCTAATGGTATGTCTCTGGGGTGTGGAAACAGAGGCTTCCCAAAGACATGATGGCGGTGTGGCCATTTCCCACCAACGCTGTTACTGTTAAGGTGCATATAACCACGGACACGTGGAGAGGACACGTAGTGCCTCCAAAACATCCCCCGCCACGGCCCACTTAATCCTGGCCACATTCCGAAAACCAACAAAATAAAACCGCGCTACTAGGTCCGCAGTCACCACCACATTACCACCAACGCGGTTACTGTTAAGGTACATATTACCAGTCTGACTGGGGCATGCAGTGTTGGCCGGAGCCCACCTGCATTAAGCATGACATTACTACCTCAGCTGTGTTGGGCAATGCAATGGGATATTTCTATGTACCGCCAGTGGCTTCCTGGCACCCACCCATGCTGTGGGTCCACAGGGAATTATAAATGCATCTGTTTCCACTTGTAAAGAACCCCAGTCTGACTGGGGCATGCAGTGTGGGCCGAAGCCCACCTGCATTAAGCACGACATTACTACCTCAGCTGTGTTGGGCAATGCAATGGGATATTTCTATGTACGGCCGGTGGCTTCCTGGCACCCACCCATGCTGTGGGTCCACAGGGAATTATAAATGCATCTGTTTCCACTTGTAAAGAACCCCAGTCAGACTGGGGCATGCAGTGTGGGCCGAAGCCCACCTGCATTAAGCACGACATTACTACCTCAGCTGTGTTGGGCAATGCAATGGGATATTTTTGTGTATCGCCGGTGGGTTCCAGGGAGCCACCCATGCTGTAGGTGCACACGGAGTTTAACCTACATGTGTCCACTTGTAAAGAACCCCAGTCTGACTGGGGCATACAGTGTGGGCTGACGCCCACCTGCATTAAGCACGACATTACTACCTCAGCTGTGTTGGGCAATGCAATGGGATATTTTTGTGTATCGCCGGTGGGTTCCAGGGAGCCACCCATGCTGTCGGTCAACAGGGACTTCACAATAGGGAGTTGGAGATGCCTGTGTCTATGAATTAAAAAGCCCGGTCTGACTGGGGCATGCAGAGACACCTTGACAGAATGAATAGTGTGTGGCACATAGGTTCCCCATTGCTATGCCCACGTGTGCAGCTCCTGATGGCGGTGGCACAGGATTCTATTTCTCATTGCTTCTGTACAGCATTGTGGCTATCGCCCCGCCCCTTTTAAAGAGGGTCGCTGCCTAGCCGTGCCAACCCTCTGCAGTGTGTGCCTGCGGTTCCTCCTCATGGCAGACGCACTTCTAAATAGACATGAGGGTGGTGTGGCATGAGGGCAGCTGAAGGCTGCGCAGGGACACTTTGGTGTGTGCTGTGGACACTGGGTCGTGCGGGGGGGGGGGGTTGGGCAGCATGTAATCCAGGAGAAGTCACAGTGGAGTGTCATGCAGGCAGTGATTGTGCTTTGTTGGAGGTAGTGTGGTGCTTAGCAAAGGTATGCCATGCTAATGAGGGCTTTTCAGAAGTAAAAGTTTTTGGGAGGGGGGGGCCCACTCTTGCCGCTATTGTGGCTTAATAGTGGGACCTGTGAACTTGAGATGCAGCCCAACATGTAGCCCCTCGCCTGCCCTATCCGTTGCTGTGTCGTTCCCATCACTTTCTTGAATTGCCCAGATTTTCACACAAGGAAACCTTAGCGAGCATCGGCGAAATACAAAAATGCTCGGGTCGCCCATTGACTTCAATGGGGTTCGTT
This sequence comes from Eleutherodactylus coqui, assembly GCF_035609145.1. Lineage (NCBI taxonomy): Eukaryota > Metazoa > Chordata > Amphibia > Anura > Eleutherodactylidae > Eleutherodactylus > Eleutherodactylus coqui. The sequence continues at coordinate 67,343,217 of NC_089847.1, read as the reverse complement.
ACTCGAAACGAACCCTCGAGCATCGCGAAAAGTTCGTCCCGAGTAACGAGCACCCGAGCATTTTGGTGCTCGCTCATCTCTATTTATAACTAAAAGTTTTGAAAGGGATATGTATGAAGCAGTCACTTGTGGGGGTACATTATAGGAGAACTGTTCTTGTCCTAGGCCTACTGAAAGATTAAGGTAATGTTTCCTCAACCATCTTATTAGGTTATGCTGCTGGGACCTGTTGTTCTACGGGTTTCCAGGAGCACACCTTCACAAGTGTGGAATAATTGGGCTGGCTTGGCATGGAATTCTCCAGCCAGCCAATCTCCACTGGTCTGCTGCATATATGTACCAGTCCCTCTGCAAGAGAAAGCTGGCATCCTTTCACTCTTGGGTTTAAGTTTCTTGCTTGCCTGTTAGGTGTTGTGTGTGTATAAGTGTGAGCATTGTCATGTTCAGTGCCTGTGCAGGTGGCTGGACATCAGATGTGAACAGGCATGTTCAGTGTATATATGTGTAAAAAGTGATGTGTTCTATGGGTCTGCTCAGGTGGACAGACATTAGGTAGGAACAGTCCCGTTCTCTGTTCCATGCTATCCCTAGTGTGTTGGTGTGAACTTTTTGAGTATTTTTCAGTCATGTTTTATGTCTGTCCGTGAGTCCCGTTTGCAGTTCAGCAGTTCATGGATGAAAGAGACGTGACACATCTTTAGTCGCTGAGCTCCATTCGTTTATCAGCTTGGGAGGAGTCAAGTGAGATTTGGGTCTGAAGTGTTTAGCCAGGGTAGGTGGTGAGAGCCCCCATTGTTAGAGGAGATCCAATCCTTTTTTAAGTGAGCTGAAGCTGAATTGGAGCCGTTCCTGAAGACAATTACCTATTTAGGGGATTGCATGTTTCCTTAGGGTTTGAGTAATGGGACATTTTTGTTCCTGGCTGCGATTGTTGCTTGTGATAGATCAACAAATAGTGTGATTTTATGGAAGGGTTCTGGGAGGATTGGTAGTTTCCTGGATTTGTGCATGAGTTGCTCTTTCATTGTATAAAAGTGAATTCTTGCTATTACATCCCTTGTGATTGGATGTGGAATATGTTTTGGTTTAGGGAATCTGTGGTTATGATCTATGGCTAGCTCCTAAAGTCGATAATCTAGGAGGAGAGACTGGATCATCTTTTGGATATACAGAAACAGGTCTTTAGCTGTTACTGATTTTGGGATGTCCCTGAATTTAATGTTATTCCTCCTGTTTCGATCTTTCATGTCAGGTATTTTGGCTTTTAATGTATCCATCTCCTCTTCCAATGAATTGTGTGCGTCAGCCAGTGAATTGTGGGCCTCAGAATATTCCCCCATCATTTGTTGGATATGGTCCACTTTTTCTCTTAGAGAATCTACGGTTGCTGAGACGGTGGCTATAACTTTGACAATATCATTTGAAATAGAGCTGCACAGTGCCAACATCACTTCTTTCAGAAAGGCTTCTGATGCTGCCTGGTTGCTAATGCTGATTGCCTCAAGGGAGTGTTCTGGGGTAATGATAGTGGGGGATTCCTCTGTTTCTTCAATTTTACTATCCTGTTGGGAGCACCATTTTGTGCGTTGTTTGAGTGGACTGTGATGGAGAGGTGGCGTCTGCATGTTTGTCTAAATTGACTGCCTTTCTTAACTTGATGTATGGCTGTAGTGCTGCTGGCTTGTTTTTCCCTTGTTGGGATTTTCTTTTATGTTTGTGAGATGAACCTAAATCAAAAGAACGAGCTCCTGGACAGTAGTTCTGTTGGACCCCTCTTGGTTCTTCTGGGCTTTGTAGTGCCTTGCAGCTTTGAGATGGGGGGTGCCATCTTGGATGCAGTTGCAGTCATCAAATGGTCTTGGATGCCATTTTGCAGGACATGGGCTGCAGCACTGCTTATTCCCTCATCCCTGGCTATTACAGGCTTTGGGAGGCTCGTAATTTAAGCCTGTGCTTCTGTGTGAGACATGCTGTTAGAATCTAGAGCTTGTCTTCTGTAGCCGGAGTCTATACAGAGGACTGGCCATACGCGTACCGGCAGGGGGTGCCGGGGTCACAACGGCGACCCGGCACCTGCGCTTGAGGGGGCCCAGAGGCTGCCCTCCAGCATATACAGGTCACTTTCACTTGGCACTGTCGGCGGCCGCTGGCTAAGTTAGTGCAGTCCGGCCGACAGCACAAGACAGGAGGAGAGTAGGAGAAGAGAGGGGGGAGGACTTGGAGAGAAGACAGGGGAAGAGGAGGAGGGTGGGGGAAGGAGCAGAGAGGACACAGACTTACCGGCACACGGGCACAGCAAGGCATCGAGTGGCCCAGGGATGATGTCATCTCCCTGCTACTTCCCTCCTGCTGACACTGCGTACACCTGCTCTCCTGAGCAGAGAAGTGGTCCGGGCACCAGGGTATGTATCTATCTGTCTGTTTGTCTTTCTATGTGTCTGTCTATCTATCCTGCCTAGTCTCATATCTATCTAATCTCTCTATCTATCTATCTATCTATCTATCTATCTATCTATCTATCTATCTATCTATCTATCTATCTATCTATCTATCTATCTATCTATCTATCTATGAATCTATCTCATATCCTGCTATCCATCCATCTATCTCATATCTATCTAATATCTATTTATCTATCTATGTATCTATGAATCTCTCTCATATCTATCTATCTGTCTATCTCTGAATCTCTCTCATATCTATGTATCTATCCATCTATGTATCTATCTATCCCTCTCTCTTAGGCTGCATGCCCACTTGCACGTACGGATTTCACTGCTAATCCCGCAGTAAAATCCGTACATGCCCGCGGACATAGAGAGGGAAAATACATTATACTCACCTCTCCGGATGCTGCAGGGCTCCCCTCTGTGCAGGCCGGATCTTCTTTCTTCTGGTCGGCGGACGTGCTTGGCACGCCCACCAATATTTTAAAAAATCACCTGCTCTCCCGCGTATCTGCAGCACAGCACTAAAACAGCTGCGGCTGTGCCGCGGATACGAACGGCTTCCATAGGCTTCAATGAAAGTTGCAGGAGTCGTCCGTGTGGCAGATACGCAGGAAAATGGAGCACGCTGCGATTTCTTCCTGTGTGTGTGACCCGCAAACCGGGAAGGAATCCCATCTGCATGCTTTTAGCTGCCCTACCGAAGCCAATGCATCCCTATGGGCAGTAAGATGCACGGATCTCCAGTGCGGGGGCCACGTGCGGATTTTATAAATAAAATCCACACGTGGACATTGGCCCTCAGGCATAGATACGGGGCAAGGGGGAAAAAGGGCCTGGGGGGGCCCGAGCTGAACTTTTGCATCTGGGCCCCTGAGCCTTTAGGTACTCCCCTGGCACTGGCATATCAGTCATAGCAAGTATGGGGGATGGGGAAGGAGAGGGACCATCGCTCACCTCACTGCCTGCACACTGTGTGAGAAACTCCTGCGGGAGTTGTCTTCTGTGATGAGTGATGTCGCTTCTGTATATTCCAGACCTCACACAAAAGTGAGTGTTTGGTGTTGCTTTTGTAGTTGCCTGCGTGGAGCTGGTCTACTGTGTGAGCAAGCCACTAGGGAGCTCAGGCCATGCCACCCGCCTGCCTTTCCTCCACCTGCTCAGCACTTTCCAGCAGACCTACTGATTTTTTTGATGATAGAATTAGAAATTCTACTAATTATAACTTTAAAGAAATTAAGGATCAATATGACCAACACTATGTACAACTAAAATAAATCAATTTCTGAATTATATCTGTTTTGGAGAATTCAAAATGACAGACAATATAACCACCAATACATCTACTACAGCGGTTATCAATCAGCTGTCCTAAATTCCCGAATTATAAATTTGCATAGTTAAGAAGTGCTATGGGAGCAGGAAATATATCACTGAATAACTAGACAGAGAGCTTGAATATTATTGGGATATTAATTAGAGATGAGCAAGCACCAAAATGCTCGGGTGTTTGTTGCTCGAGTCGAACTTTCCGTGATGCTCGAGAGTTTGTTTCGAGTAACGAACCCCATTAAAGTCAATGGGCGACTCGAGCATTTTTGTATATGACCGGTGCTCCGCTAAGGTTTTCATTTGTGAAAATCTGGAAAACCCAAGAAAGTGATGGAAACGACACAGAAACGGATAGGGAAGGTGAGGGGCAACATGCTGGGCTGCATCTTAGGCTCCCAGGTCCCACTGTTAAGTCACAATAGCGGCAAGAGTGAGCCCCCCTAACAATTTTTACTTGGGGCAAACCCTCATTAGCAAGGCACACCTTAGCTAAGCACCACACTACCTCCAACCAAGCCCAAGTACTGCCTGCGGGACACACCGCTGCCTCTTCTCCTGGGTTACATGCTGCCCCCCCCCCCCCCGCACAACCCTGCGTCCGCAGCGCACACAAAAAAGTGTCCCTGCGCAGCCTTCAGCTGCCCTCATGCCACATGCTGGCTGCATAGCCACACCACCCTCATGTCTATTTATAAGTGCATCTGCGATGAGGAGGTGTAGTAGACATGATGATTAGTTAATGTAAAATGTCTATTGATTTATAATAAACTAGAAGTATTGCGCAGCTGTAGTGATTTAACTCTATAGAGGCTAATGGCTGCATAATCTCATTATGGTAATTGCTGGACAATGGCATGGTGAAAGATGTATAGTATAATGTTAGCCTAATACAAAGTTCCACAAGCAGCCTCTAAGAGTTAAAGTCACAATATTATGTATACCTGTATTCATTATTGTGTGTTACTCCAGCCCTACCTTCCCCCACACCTAAACTCCCCCCACCCATACTGAAACTTACTGCCACGTACACTGAAATTCCTTCAGCTTGACCGCATGCTGAGGGGACAAAGTCCACACTACACTGGACGGACTTGAGAGAAGGTGGGCAGGGAGGCAGGGAATTCTATATGACCCAGCGAATAAGAATATGTATATGTTACTGATGTAATCTGTTGCACGCCCATAAGGGCAGGTATCATGTGTTTCAATAAATTAGGGCTCTGAGGATTATAACTCAGAGAGCTGGCTGAGATTCAAGGCTGATGACTTGTGTCCGATTGGTTTCTTTCATTATGTGTGCACACTATACAATTAGGAAGCTACAGAATACCCTGAAACCTGCTGGAGGAAAATATGATCCAGATCAGAGGAATCGGAGGCACACACTGCAGAGGGTTGGCAGGGCCAGGTCGCGACCCTCTTTAAAAGGGGTGGGGCGATAGCCCACAATGCTGTAGAGAATCAATGAGAAATTGACATTCAATCTTCATTCCAATCCTGTGCCACCTCCGTCGGGAGCTGCAAACGTGGGCATAAGTTACATAGCTATGGGGAATCCATGTGCCCACACAGTATTCATTCTGTCTAGGTATCGCATAGCTCAATCGACACCGCAAGGAGAAAGCCATCTGCACTCTGCCCCCTACCCAAGTCAGTCAGTGTCTTTGTGCCAGACAGGTCAAACACCGCGATGGGAACTAAGTGTGCACCAACAGTATAGGTGGGTCCTAGGCAACCCAAGACATGAACAATAAATAAATCAGAGCGGCCAAACATGGCAGACTTGCACCGCGCTGACGACATAGGCCTTGGCCCACAGCTTCAGCAATCATAGGCATGAAGCGGACTTCGATGCTAGTTCATTTGCGACGGGCTCATTAAATCAGTTACCTTTCCTTTCACCGCTCCAATGACTGGATTAGCAGGAAAAAGCCCCACAGCCCCAACCTGGAGTAGTTGCACTTCCCCCGGGACATAGGCCTCAGCCTACACACTCAGCAAACGCGGACATGAAGCGGACTTCGATGGTAGTTAATCTGCGATGGGCTCAGTAAATCAGTTATGTTTTCTTTCCCCGCTCCAATGACTGGATTAGCAAGGAAAAAGTTGCACAGCCCCAACCTGGTGCCGTTGCAGTTCTCCCAGGACATTAGCCTCGGCCAAAAGCTTCAGCAATCGTAGGAAGGAAGCGGACTTTAACTGCACCCAGGACATAGGCCTCTGCACAAACCCTCAGCAATCACCGGCCTAGAGCAGACTCCAATGCTAGCGTAGCTGTGAACGTCTCATTAGCGCTGTATCGCTCCTCTTGTTTGTCCCAATGCAGTGCCCCGGATAGCTGCGGTAACGTGAGATAAAATACAGGTTGGCTTCGGCCCATACTCCATGCCCTATTCAGTCTGTATTTAATTCATAGTGCCAGGCAGGTACAACTCCGCTATGGGAAGTCTGTGTGCACCCACAGCATGGGTGGCTCCCTGGAACCCACCGGCGGTACATTAATAAATCCCATTGCAGTGCCCCGAACAGCAGAGCTAACGTGAGATAAAGTACAGGTTGGCTTCGGCCCATACTGCATGTCCTAGTCAGTCTGGGCTTTTTTTATAGTGCCAGGCATGTACAACTCCGCTATGGGAAGTCTGTGTGGACCCACAGCATGGGTGGGTCCCAGGAAGCCATCGACGGTACATTAATAAATCCCATTACAGTTCTCCGGATAGCTGAGCTAACGTAAGATAAAGTACAGGTTTGCTTCGGCCCACACTGTATGCCCTAGTCAGTCTGGGCTTTTTTCACAGTGCCAGGCAGGTACAACTCCGCTATGGGAACTCTGTGTGCACCCACAGCATGGGTGGCTCCCTGGAACCCACCGACGGTACATAAATAAATCGCATTGCAGTGCCCCGGATAGCTGAGGTAACGTGAGATAAAATACAGGTTGGCTTTGGCCCACACTCCATGCCCTAGTCACTCTGTTTTTTTTTTTTTTAGGGCCAGATACGTAGAACACCGCGATAGGAATACTTAGTGCACCCATACTATGCACAGACCCCTGTAATATTTCTGTAGCAAAGGTATAGGCTGACCCCACTAACAGTTATGTTGCAGAAGCCTAGGGAGACCCCAGTAGCATTTCTTTAGTTACAGTATAGACATACCCCACTAACATTTCCGCAGCAGCAGTATAGGCAGAGCCCAGTATTAGTAGCATTTCAGTACTAACAGTATAGACAGACCCCAGTAACATTTCAGTTGCAGCAGTATAGGCAGAGCCCAGTAACATTTCAGTAGTAACAGTATAGACAGACCCCAGTAACATTTTAGTTGCAGCAGTATAGGCAGAGCCCAGTAACATTTCAGTAGTAACAGTATAGACAGACCCCAGTAACATTTCCGTAGCAGCAGTATAGGCAGAGCCCAGTAACATTTCAGTAGTAACAGTATAGACAGACCCCAGTAACATTTCCGTAGCAGCAGTATAGACAGAGCCAAGTAACATTTCAGTAGCAGCAGTATAAGCAGAGGCCAGTATTAGTAACATTTCAGTAGTAACAGTACAGACAAACCCCACTAACATTTCCGTAGCAGCAGTATAGGCATAGCCCAGTATTAGTAACATTTCAGTGGTAACAGTATAGACAGACCCCAGTATCATTTCAGTTGCAGCAGTATAGGCAGAGCCCAATAACATTTCAGTAGGAACAGTATAGACAGACCCCAGTTACATTTCAGTTGCAGCAGTATAGGCAGAGCCCAGTAACATTTCAGTAGTAACAGTATAAACAGACCCCAGTATTAGTAACATTTCAGTAGGAACAGTATAGACAGACCCCAGTAATATTTCAGTTGCAGCAGTATAGGCAGAGCCCAGTAACATTTCAGTAGCAGCAGTATAGGCAGAGCCCAGTATTAGTAACATTTCAGTAGTAACAGTATAGAAAGCCCCCAGTAACATTTCCGTAGAAGCAGTACAGGCATAGACCAGTATTAGTAACATTTCAGTACTAACAGTATAGACAGACCCCAGTAACATTTCAGTTGCAGCAGTATAGGCAGAGCCCAGTAACATTTCAGTATTAACAGTATAGACAGACCCCAGTAACATTTCCGTTGCAGCAGTATATGCAGAGCCCAGTAACATTTCAGTAGTAACAGTATAGACAGACCCCAGTAACATTTGCGTAGCAGCAGTATAGGCATAGCCCAGTATTAGTAACATTTCAGTAGTAACAGTATAGACAGACCCCAGTAACATTTTAGTTGCAGCAGTATAGGTAGAGCCCAGTAACATTTCAGTAGCAGCAGTATGGGCAGAGCCCAGTATTAGTAACATTTTAAGTAGTAATAGTATAGAAGCTAGGGACCCCAGAAACTTTTCTCTCTCCTAATTCCGCAGGAGCCGGCTGCGATTCACCAGGACCAGGCACTCGGCCTATGCCCACACCCTCACTTGGAACTCTGCGTTCTCACCTGCGTCCACGTCCTCTAGCCCTACCCCTACCCCTCAGCATGGTGGACTACGAATAGAGTAGACACTGAGCGGTGTAAAAAATTTTGTGAATTATTGGCGCACAGTTGGTGGCTGACAGCGGTAATGTAACGCAAACTGCAGCCAGAAATAAATTATATGGAAGGCTGCAAGCAGGCCTAGCTGTGCAATAGTGATGCACCACAACTCACAGCAGCCACGCAGTTAAATGCACACGGTCACAGGTAGCCCTAAGAAGGATTTCTTTTTTTTTTTAAATTTTTTGAAATGAAATGCAGGCTATATAGCGTGTATCTGACTTTCCCTCTATCAGGGGCTGTCGCCGCACGCTGTGCATGCAGTTGACGGCAGACACAGAGCGCTGTAAAATATTCTTGAATTATTGGCGTGCATTTGGAGGCAAACAGCGCTTATGTTACGCAAACTGCAGCCAGAAATAAATTATACGGAAGGCTGTAAGCAGGCCTAGCTGTGCAATATGCAATAGTGATGCACCTCAACTCCCAGCAGCCACGCAGTTAAATGGACACGGTCACAAGTAGCCGTAAGAAGGATTTTCTAATAAAACTTTTTGGGGAAATGCAATGCAGGCTATAAAGCGTGTATCTGACTTTCCCTCTATCAGGGGCCGTCGCCATACACTGTGCCTGCAGTTGACGGCAGACACAGAGCGCTGTAAAATATTCTTGAATTATTGGCGTGCATTTGGAGGCAAACAGCGCTTATGTTACGCAAACTGCAGCCAGAAATAAATTATACGGAAGGCTGCAAGCAGGCCTAGCTGTGCAATATGCAATAGTGATGCACCTCAACTCCCAGTAGCCACGCAGTTAAATGCACACGGTCACAGGTAGCCGTAAGAAGGATTTAAAAAAAAAAAATTTGGGGGGAAATGCAATGCAGGCTATAAAGCGTGTATCTGACTTTCCCTCTATCAGGGGCCGTCGCCATACACTCTGCCTGCAGTTGACGGCAGACACAGAGCGCTGTAAAATATTCTTGAATTATTGGCGTGCATTTGGAGGCAAACAGCGCTTATGTTACGCAAACTGCAGCCAGAAATAAATTATATGGAAGGCTGCAAGCAGGCCTAGCTGTGCAATATGCAATAGTGATGCACCTCAACTCCCAGTAGCCACGCAGTTAAATGCACACGGTCACAGGTAGCCGTAAGAAGGATTTAAAAAAAAAAAATTGGGGGGGAAATGCAATGCAGGCTATATAGCGTGTATCTTACTTTCCCTCTATTAGGGGCTGTCGCCGTACGCTGTGCGTGCCGTTGACGGCAGACACAGAGCGGTGTAAAAAAATTTTGAATTATTGGCGTGCAGTTGAAGGCAGACAGCGCTTATGTTATGCAAACTGCAGCCAGAAATAAATTATATGGAAGGCTGCAAGCAGGCCTAGCTCTGCAATATGCAATAGTGATGCACCTCAACTCCCAGCAGCTACGCAGTGAAATGCACACGGTCACAGGTAACCGTAAGAAGGATTTTTAAATTTATTTATTTTTTGGAAATGCAATGCAGGCTATATAGCGTGTATCTGACTTTCCCTCTATCAGGGGCTGTCACCGTACACTGTGCGTGCAGTTGACGGCAGACACAGAGCGGTGTAAAAAATTTTTGAATGGCGTGCAGTTGGAGGCAGACAACGCTTAGGTTACGCAAACTGCAGCCAGAAAAAAATTATACAGAAGCCTGCAAGCAGGCCTAGCTGTGCAATAGTGAGGTACTACAACTCCCAGCAGCCACGGAGTTAAATGCACACGGTCACAGGTAGCCCTAAGAAGGACCGTTGGGGTTCTTGTAGACAGGATTCCACACTACCACTGTCCCTGCCTCACCACCACTCTCCCTATACTATGTAGTACAGACTGCAGTCTGAGAACGCTATAGCCTGCACGCCCGATATAAAAAAAAAAGGGCAAAACTGCTACCAGCAGCCACAATAGTAATGCCCTAGGTCAGATGTGGCCCTAAGAAGGATCGTTGGGGTTCTTGTAGACGCTAACACTATCCCTGAATGAGCAACAGCACCTTCCCTAATCTCTGCCAGCGTGTGTCTGAGGCGAGCCGCGGGCGGGCCCGCTTTATATACTCGGCGGTCACTTGATCTCGCCAGCCACTCACTGCAGGGGGGTGGGATAGTGCTGGAACGTCACAGGAGGAAGTTGTAATGCCTTCCCTGCATGTCTATTGGCCAGAAAATGGCGCAAAACTTTCAGGGAAGGAAATGGAATTGACTCAAGTACCGCGTGGTGCTCGCCTCGAGTAACGAGCATCTCGAGTACCCTAAGGCCTCATGTCCATGGGGAAAATCAGATCCGCTGCAGATTCTCCATGGAGAATCTGCAGCGGGTCCCTCCTGCCCCGCGGACATGAGCGCCGAAAATAGCAATTTAAAAGAATTTACCTATCCGGCGCGGGCGACGAAGCTCTGCTCTTCCTCACGGCCGGATCTTCATTTTCGGGCGGCGGATGAATTCCTGACGCCGGCGGCACGTCGCCGGCACGTCGTCGACGTGCCGCGCGCATGCGCCGGGCACATCCGCCGAGCCGAAGCAAGGGAGATGCGGCCGTGAGGAAGAGAAGAGCTTCGCGGTCCGCTGCGGGTGAGTAAATGCTTTAAATTCCTATTTTAGGTCTCCCGCGGATCCGGACGGCTTCCATAGGCTTCAATAGAAGCCCGCGGGAGCCGTCCCCGCGGGAGACCCGCATGAAAATGGAGCATGGTCCAGATTTTTTCATGCTCCATTTTTTTTTAAATCACTTTTATTGACGATCCGCGGGTATGGGGTGCGGATCCGCATGCAGGAAATCCGCTGCGGATCCTAAATCCTATTTTCCCCGTGGACATGAGCCCTAATACTCGAATGAGCATCAAGCTTGGATGAGTACGCTCGCTCATCTCTAATATTAATGTAGCAAACAGAATCATGAATTTGCTAAATAGATAAATACAAGTAAGTCAAAATGAAATAACTAATCTGCAACACTTACAAAAGCTGTTAAGTTTTTTGTCGCAAAATAGATTTCTTAGATTTTTAACAACTTGATATCTGAGCCTGTGAAATGGGTAACATTTTCATGCTAGCCATGCTTAGGGTAATTGCCAGTTTAAGCTAAGCTCCTTTTGTCCATGAAATTATTTGCTTTCTGCAACTTCCACCCTCCATTATTCCCCTTTCTAGGAAAATGTTGTGTATATTTCATTTGGACACACTCCAACAATTACATTCATTACACACAGAATCAGATGCCATTAGCTCGGGCTGAATTCTCTTCTAATTACTCCTGGGACAGCAGGTTAATTTTCTGCACTGTAATTAGATGTTAATTAATGTTTCTTCATTAGTATCTGGGTGTGTTGTAAAAAAAAAACCCTGCAGCTTACAAAATAAGCAAGAAATATCCCCAAAATGTATTCTCCTTGAAGAAATAACAATTTGAAAATGGGGAGATAAATGATCCTGTATGTTTTGTAGGTTTTGCTATAAATAACTTTTAGCTAAATGTCATTGTGTAGGAAAAAATACTTATCAGACTTCTAAAGAATTGTGTCCAGATGTGGAATTAAATCTAGAAATTCAAAGAGAAAGGAATTAACTCCTAACACATTGTAGCACAATTTTCTTTTTGTAAGCTGTTAGGCCGCTTTCACATGGGTGACAATGGGTTCATTCACATTAGCGATGTTTTGCAGGTTTCTACATTGCAAGAAAAATAATCAGGGCATGCTCTATACAATCGCTATTTGCAAGCCCTTCTGTTTGAGCCCTAAAATAAGCCCTAGCTGCATAACCCCCCCCCCCCCCCTCCCCCAGAAAAACAATACATTACCTAACAGGCACTGTCCACTCCACCCCATTTCTCCTCCAGCACACTTGTTTCTAGTTTTCAGCCAGTGCTTCCTGGTCAGGGGTTTCAAAATCTCCAACTCCTGGAAGTGCTGGCTTTGATTGGTTCTCGATCGCCGTGGCTCAACTAATCACAGCAGCACTCAATGAACCAGTCACAGCCATCGCATTGAATGGCAGTGATTGGCTGAGCCACGGCACTTGAGAACACAATGCCAGAAATATAACTTAATGGTGTAACGTTGGAAAATGTTGACCATTTTTGCTACCTTGGCAGCCACCTATCCACTAACGCTAACATTGATGCTGAAATACACTACTGTCTTTCGAATGAAGCAGAGAGTGTTTGAGGACCGGGACACTTATAGGGATACCAAGATGTTTGTTTATAAAGCTATTGTCCTTCCAAGCCTGTTGTATGCCTGCGAAACATGGACCGTCTATCAACGTCACTCTCAACTTCTGGAACTATTTCATCAGTGTTGCCTTTGAAAAATCCTACAAATCTCTTGGGAAGACAGGAGGACAAATGTCAGTATTCTGGAAGAAGCAGGGATCACGAGCATTGTAGCGATGATCCTGTTTTAACTTTGCTGGACTAGCCACGTTATGTGACTGCCTGATCACAGTCTCCCAAAGCAATAACCATACTCTCAACTAAAGAATGGAAAACAGAACATTGGTGGACAGCATAAGCGGTTTAAAGATGGACTTAAAGCTAACCTTAAAAACTGTAGCATAGACATTGAGAACTGAAAAAGCCCTGGCCCTTGAGCACTCAATTTAGGGGTCAACCATTACAAACAGTGCTTTGAAATTTAAAGAAGAATGAATGGTGAGCGAAAGGGTGAGTCGCATCAAGAAGAAAGCACATTAAGCCAATCCTTGTCGAGACTGTCTTCCAATTGGAAAACTGGCTAATTAGAGGGAAATCATACTCGGCCACGAGTGGTAGCTAGAGATGAGCGAGCACCAAAATGCTCGGGTGCTCGTTACTCGAGTCGAACTTCCCGCGATGCTCGAGGGTTCGTTTCGAGTAACGAACCCCATTGAAGTCAATGGGCGTCCCGAGCATTTCTGTATGGGACCTATGCTCTGCTAGAGTTTTCATTTGTGAAAATCTGGGAAATTCAAGAAAGTGATGGGAATGACACAGAAACGGATAGGGCAGGCGAGGGGCTACATGTTGGGCTGCATCTCAAGTTCCCAGGTCGAACTATTAAGCCACAATAGCGGCAAGAGAGCCCCCCCCCCAACAATTTTTACTTTTGAAAAACCCTCATTAGCAAGGCATACCTTAGCTAAGCACCACACTACCTCCAACAAAGCACAATCACTGCCTGCATGACACTCCGCTGCCCCTTCTCCTGGGTAACATTCTGCCCAACTGCCCATTTCAGTAATAGTAGCAGTCAAGACAGGCCCCAGTAGCAATTCCAAAGCAGCAGTACAGGGGGAGCACAGTATTAGTTCCATTTGAGTAGTAGTAGCAGTCTGGACAGGCCCCAGTAACATATCACTAGCAGCAGTATAGGGGGAGCACAGTATTAGTTCCATTTCAGTAGTAGTTGCAGTCTAGACAGGCCCCAGTAACATATCACTAGCAGCAGTATAGGGGGAGCACAGTCTTAGTTCCATTTCAGTAGTAGTTGCAGTCTAGACAGGCCCCAGTAACATATCACTAGCAGCAGTATAGGGGGAGCACAGTATTAGTTCTATTTGAGTAGTAGTAGCAGTCTGGACAGGCCCCAGTAACATATCACTAGCAGCAGTATAGGGGGAGCACAGTCTTAGTTCCATTTCAGTAGTAGTTGCAGTCTAGACAGGCCCCAGTAACATATCACTAGCAGCAGTATAGGGGGAGCACAGTATTAGTTCCATTTCAGTAGTAGTAGCAGTCTAGACAGGCCCCAGAAACATATCACTAGCAGCAGTATAGGGGGAGCACAGTATTAGTTCCAGAGACTTGCCTCTCTCCTAATCCCGCAGCAGTCGGCTGCGATACACCTGGATCAGGAGCTCGGCCTGTGCCCACACCCTGACTTGGGCCTTCGCGTCCTCGCCTGCATCCACATCCACGTACTCTAGGCCTACCCCTCAGCATGGTGTATTACGAGATTAGCAGAAACAGAACGCTGTAATTAAATGTGCCGCTTATTGGCCTGTGGTTGAAGGCTGACTTCGCTTATGGAACGCACAGCAGAGCCAGGAAACAATTATGCGCAAGCCTGTGGTCAGACCTAGGTGCGTATGACTGAGCTACTGGAATTCACATGGCAGAACCAGTCAAGTGGCCAAAGGCCAGTGGTAGGCCTTAAGTATTTTGCTTCAATTTTTTAAAATGGTGAGGTGAAAAACCAGACAGACACCGTATGCAGCGTATATATGTATACTCTTTCCCTCTGGCGGGATGACGGCGATCATGTAACGGACACAGCAGAGCCAGGAAACAATTATGCGCAAGCCTGCTGTAACGCTTAGCTGGGTAATAATGAGCGACTACTAACCCCAGCAGACACGCAGTAAACTGAAGATGTTCACAGGCAGCCCAAATATAGTATTTTTTTCCAATTTTTGGGAAAAAGCCCACTGCCTATATAGCCTGTATATGGATTTCCCTGTTGGAGGATGACTGTGGTTATTGAAAGCACAGTGCAGCCAGAAAAAATTATGCGCAAGGCTGGGTATTAATGAGCGACTACTACCCCCAGCAGACACGCAGTAAACTGAAGACGGTCACAGGCAGCCCAAATATAGTATTTTTTTCCAATTTTTGGGAAAAAGCCCACTGCCTATATAGCCTGTATATGGATTTCCCTGTTGGAGGATGACTGTGGTTATTGAAAGCACAGTGCAGCCAGAAAAAATTTATGCGCAAGGCTGGTTATTAATGAGCGACTACTACCCCCAGCAGACACGCAGTAAACTGAAGACGGTCACAGGCAGCCCAAATATAGTATTTTTTTCCCAATTTTTGGGAAAAAGCCCACTGCCTATATAGCCTGTATATGGATTTCCCTGTTGGAGGATGACAGTGGTTATTGAAAGCACAGTGCAGCCAGAAAAAATTATATCAGAAAAAACATATCACTAGCAGCAGTATAGGGGGAGCACAGTATTAGTTCCATTTCAGTAGTAGTTGCAGTCTAGACAGGCCCCAGTAACATATCACTAGCAGCAGTATAGGGGGAGCACAGTATTAGTTCTATTTGAGTAGTAGTAGCAGTCTGGACAGGCCCCAGTAACATATCACTAGCAGCATAATAGGGGGAGCACAGTCTTAGTTCCATTTCAGTAGTAGTTGCAGTCTAGACAGGCCCCAGTAACATATCACTAGCAGCAGTATAGGGGGAGCACAGTATTAGTTCTATTTGAGTAGTAGTAGCAGTCTGGACAGGCCCCAGTAACATATCACTAGCAGCAGTATAGGGGGAGCACAGTATTAGTTCCATTTCAGTAGTAGTTGCAGTCTAGACAGGCCCCAGTAACATATCACTAGCAGCAGTATAGGGGGAGCACAGTATTAGTTCCATTTCAGTAGTAGTAGCAGTCTAGACAGGCCCCAGTAACATATCACTAGCAGCAGTATAGGGGGAGCACAACATTAGTTCCAGTTCAGTAATAGTAGAAGTCAAGACAGGCCTCAGTAACAATTCGAAAGCAGCAGTATAGGGGGAGCACAGTATTAGTTCCATTTCAGTAATAGTAGCAGTCAAGACAGGCCCCAGTAACAATTCCAAAGCAGCAGTATAGGGGGAGCACAGTATTAGTTCCATTTCAGTAGTAGTAGCAGTCTAGACAGGCCCCAGTAACATATCACTAGCAGCATAATAGGGGGAGCACAGTCTTAGTTCCATTTCAGTAATAGTAGCAGTCAAGACAGGCCCCAGTAACAATTCCGAAGCAGCAGTATAGGGAGAGCACAGTATTAGTTCCATTTCAGTAGTAGTAGCAGTCAAGACAGGCCACAGTAACATTCCCGTTGCAGCAGTTTAGGGAGATAACAGTCTCTTTCACATTTCAGTAGTTGCAGTATAGACAAGGCCCCAGTTACATTTATGTAGCAAAGGTGTAGGCCAACCCCACACACCTTGCTGTACCATGAGTGCAGGCAAAGCCCATAAAAATTACTAGGATTACACTGTAGGCGAGGGCCCCAAAAAATTGGTGTACCAACAGTACTAATGTACCTCAGAAAAATTGCCCATGCCCAACGAAGAGGGCAGGTGAAACCCATTAATCGCTTTGGTTACTGTGGCTTAATTTGTAACTAGGCCTGGAGGCAGCCCAGTTAAAATAAAAATTGGTTCAGGTGCAAATTTCAACGCTTTAATGAGAATTGAAACATATAAACATTGTTTACAAAAGTTATATGACTGAGCCTTGTGGGCCTAAGAAAAATTGCCCGTTCGGCGTGATTACGTGAGGTTTCAGGAGGAGGAGCAGGAGGAGGAGGATGAATATAATACACAGATTGATGAAGCTAAAAGGTCCCCGTTTTTTATGGTGATAGAGAACGATGCTTCCATCCGCGGGTGCAGCCTACGTATTGTTTAGGAACCGCTGCTGTCCGCAGGTGGAGAAGAGAAGTCTGGGGAAATCCAGGCTTTGTTCATCTTTATGAGTGTAAGCCTGTCGGCACTGTCAGTTGACAGGCGGGTATGCTTACCTATGATGACTCCCCCAGCCGTACTAAACACCCTCTCTGACAAGACGCTAGCCGCAGGGCAAGCAAGCACCTCCAGGGCATACAGCGCGAGTTCAGGCCACATGTTCAGCTTCGACACCCAGTAGTTGTAGGGGGCAGAGGCGTCACGGAGGACGGTGGTATGTTCAGCTACGTATTCCCTCACCATCTTCTTACAGTGCTCCCTCCGACTCAGCCTGGACTGGGGAGGTGTGTGCCTCTTCTCTCCTAAGCTGAGTAGTTTCAGCACAGCCTGCTGACGCTTGGCCACCGCTGTGCTGCCACACCACGCGACACCGACTGCTGGTGATGTGCTGCTGCTGACACATCTTGATTGCGAGACAGAGGTTTCATAGGAGGAGGAGGAGGAGGGTGGTTTAGTGGAGGAAGCATACACCGCCATAGATACCAGCACCGAGCTGGGGCCCACAATTCTGGGGGTCGGTAGGACGTGAGCGGTCCCAGGCTCTGACTCGGTCCCAGCCTCCACTAAATTCACCCGATGTGCCGTCAGGGAGATATAGTGGCCCTGCCCGCCTGTGCTTGTCCACGTGTCCGTTGTTAAGTGGACCTTGCCAGTAACCGCGTTGGCCAGTAACTGTGGGAGACGTGGTCGTGCAGGGCTGGGACGGCACATCGGGAAAAGTAGTGGCGACTGGGAACCGAGTAGCGCAGGGCCGCCGCCGCCATCATTTTTTTGAAAGCCTCTGTTTCCACAAGCCTATATGGCAGCATCTCCAGGCTGATCAATTTGGCTATGTGCACGTTTAACGCTTGAGCGTGCGGGTGCGTGGCAGCGTACTTGCACTTGCGCTCAAACACTTGCGCTAGCGACGGCTGGACGCTGCGCTGAGAGACATTGCGGGATGGGGCTGAGGACAGCGGAGGTGAGGGTGTGGGTGCAGGTTGAGGCACAGGGGGAGAGGCAGTGCTGCAACCCGTAGGTGGTGAATGGCCTTCGTCCCACCTTGTGGGGTGCTTGGCCATCATATGCCTGTGCATGCTGGTGGTGGTGAGGCTGGTGGTGGTGGCTCCCCGGCTGATCTTGGCGCAACAAACCTTGCACACCACAGTTTGTCGGTCGTCTGCACTCTCAATGAAAAACTGCCACACCTTTGAGCACCTCGGCCTCTGCACGGTGGCATGGCGCGAGGGGGCGCTTTGGGAAACAGTTGGTGGATTATTCGGTCTGGCCACCGAACTGCCTCTTCCAACCTGCCCTGCTGCTGCACTTGCCTCCCCCTCTGAAGACCTGTTCTCAGTAGGCTTAGCAAACCAGGTGGGGTCAGTCACCTCATCGTCCAGCTGCTCTTCCTCCGAATTCTCTGTGCGCTCCTCCCTTGGACTTACTGCCCTTACTACTACCTCACTGATAGACAACTGTGTCTCATCGTCATCGTCCTCCTCACCCACTGAAAGCTCTTGAGACAGTTGTCGGAAGTCCCCAACCTCATCCCCCGGACCCCGGGAACTTTCCAAAGGTTGGGCATCGGTCACAACAAACTCCTCCAGTGGGAGAGGAACCATTGCTGCCCAATCTGGGCAGGGGCCCGAGAACAGTTCCTGGGAGTCTGCCTGCTCCTCAGAATGTGTCATTTTCAAGGAGTGAGGAGGCTGGGAGGAAGGAGGAGCAGCAGCCAGAGGATTCAGAGTTGCAGCTGTGGACGATAGATTGCTGGATGCACTTTCTGCCATCCACGACAGGACCTTCTCACACTGCTCAGTTTCTAGTAAAGGTCTACCGCGTGGACCCATTAATTGTGAGATGAATCTGGGGACCCCAGAGACTTGCCTCTCTCCTAATCCCGCAGCAGTCGGCTGCGATACACCTGGATCAGGAGCTCGGCCTGTGCCCACACCCTGACTTGGGCCTTCGCGTCCTCGCCCGCATCCACATCCACGTCCTCTAGGCCTACCCCTACCCCTCAGCATGGTGTATTACGAGATTAGCAGAAACAGAACGCTGTAATTAAATGTGCCGCTTATTGGCCTGTGGTTGAAGGCTGACTTCGCTTATGGAATGCACAGCAGAGCCAGGAAACAATTATGCGCAAGCCTGTGGTCAGACCTAGGTGCATATGACTGAGCTACTGGAATTCACATGGCAGAACCAGTCAAGTGGCCAAAGGCCAGTGGTAGGCCTTAAGTATTTTGCTTCAATTTTTTAAAATGGTGAGGTGAAAAACCAGACAGACACCGTATGCAGCGTATATATGTATACTCTTTTCCTCTGGCGAGATGACGGCGATCATGTAACGGACACAGCAGAGCCAGGAAACAATTATGCGCAAGCCTGCTGTAACGCTTAGCTGGGTAATAATGAGCGACTACTAACCCCAGCAGACACGCAGTAAACTGAAGACGTTCACAGGCAGCCCAAATATAGTATTTTTTTCCAATTTTTGGGAAAAAGCCCACTGCCTATATAGCCTGTATATGGATTTCCCTGTTGGAGGATGACTGTGGTTATTGAAAGCACAGTGCAGCCAGAAAAAATTATGCGCAAGGCTGGGTATTAATGAGCGACTACTACCCCCAGCAGACACGCAGTAAACTGAAGACGGTCACAGGCAGCCCAAATATAGTATTTTTTTCCAATTTTTAGGAAAAAGCCCACTGCCTATATAGCCTGTATATGGATTTCCCTATTGGAGGATGACTGTGGTTATTGAAAGCACAGTGCAGCCAGAAAAAATTTATGCGCAAGGCTGGTTATTAATGAGCGACTACTACCCCCAGCAGACACGCAGTAAACTGAAGACGGTCACAGGCAGCCCAAATATAGTATTTTTTTCCCAATTTTTGGGAAAAAGCCCACTGCCTATATAGCCTGTATATGGATTTCCCTGTTGGAGGATGACAGTGGTTATTGAAAGCACAGTGCAGCCAGAAAAAATAATGCGCAAGGCTGGGTATTAATGAGTGACTACTACCCCCAGCAGACACGCAGTAAACTGAAGACGGTCACAGGCAGCCCAAATATAGTATTTTTTTCCAATTTTGGGGAAAAAGCCCACTGCCTATATAGCCTGTATATGGATTTTCCTGTTTGAGGATGACTGTGGTTATTGAAAGCAACGGGCAACGGTCACGCGATTTGCGGATGCGCATCCGTCATGCGATCCGCAAATCGCGCGAAAAAACGCCCGTCTGACTAAGGCCTAAATCATCATAAGAATTCTTGAATTTGAGAAGTTTAGAAGTGGACATAAACAAGGAAGGGGAGAGTAACCATATGGTAAGCTGCAATGTATGCTACATGTTTACAGACCTACCAGAGGAAAAGTCAAATTTCACCTGCCAGAAATGTAAGTTTTTGTCTCTATTGGAGGTAAAAGGTACAAAGTCATCAGGATAGAACAGCTACATTGAAACTCATTAAGGAAGATGAAGATTTCCTTGACAGAACAGAAATGACTCTTCAGAATTTTGAAGGAAAATAATTTTTTAGTGTGCCTGCAGAAGCAGCGGAATGGAAGCATGTAACCCAAAGAAGCAGGAGGATTAGGAGTCAGCCAGCACCCATACTGCTCAAAAACCGGTACCAGGCTCTCACACAAGATAAAAACAAAGAGGTACATTAAGAAATTGTTTTGCCCACAAGGAATAGTATAGTAAGCACTCAGAATCCTCTTGGATAGAGAATAAAGTGTTGTTGCGAAGATAAAATAGAAAGTGGGGGTTGTGGGGGATTCCCTATTGAGAGAAACAGAAGCAGCTGCCTGCAGACCTGACATGGGAGGTGTACTGTCTTCCAGGTGCACAAATCAAAGATGTGTCTGATAAGCTATCAAAACCCTTCAGTTCTGCAGACCATTACTCATTTCTATAATACATGTAGAGAGAAATGACACTACAAAAAAAGACCTTGAAACTATCTGCAGAGACTTTGATGATCTCTTTAGAAAGGTGAAACACTAGGAGTACACATGGTCTTCTCATTCATCCTCAAAGTGGATGGCCATGGAATAAGGAGATAGAACAGGATTCTAGAGGTGAACAACTGGCTACATCAGTGGTGCCATCAGCAAAGATTTAGATTTCTAGATCATGGGGTTAATTATTAGAGATGAGCGAACGTACTCGTCCGAGCTTGATATTCGTGCGAATATTAGGGTGTTCGGGATGCTCGTTACTCGTAACGAGCACCACGCGGTGTTCCGGTTACTTTCAGTTTCCTCTCTGAGACGTTAGCGCGCTTTTCTGGCCAATTGAAAGACAGGGAAGGCATTACAACTTCCCCCTGTGACGTTCAAGCCCTATACCACCCCCCTGCTTTGAGTGGCTGGGGAGATCAGATGTCACCCGAGTATAAAAGTCGGCCCCTCCCGCGGCTCGCCACACATGCCTTGTGACTTAGCTGAGGGAAAGTACTATCGTGCTGGTGCTGCTGTAGGGAGAGCGTTAGGAGTCAGTGTAGGCTTCAAGAACCCCAACGGCCCTTCTCAGGGCCACATCTAATAGTGTGCAGTACTGTGTAAGCACAGTATTTTTTTTTTTTTTGTCCAAAATTGGATCTGCAGAGCATTGCGCCCAGCAATAGGGACAGAAGTGGGGGTTAGGCAGGGAGAGTGTTAGGAGTTAGTGTAGGCTTCAAGAACCCCAACGGTCCTTTCTAGGGCCACTTCTATCCGTGTGCAGTACTGTCCAGGCTGCTGTTAGCAGTGTTGCATATTTTTTTTTTTTTCTCAAAACCGGCTGTGCAGAGCATTGCACCCGGCATTAATACTACAGGGATAGAATTGTGTAGGCAGGGCCAGAAGACATTTATTATTCATTGAATATACGCAGTGGGGTCTTCCCTTTGCTAAAAAGGAAAAAAATTATATTTGGCCTGCCTATGTCAGTCCTAAGGTCTGCGTGTACGTGTGTGCTGCGTGTACAACGTACAAAAATCTGACGCAACCAGCTACGCTTTACTGCAGCCTAGCGCCATTGTGTATCCTGACTGGCAAATACCTGCTCTGCTAGAGTTAATAACTCTGCTACACTATACTTGTGTGACACTTTTTGAGGGCCACACTACAGTTCTAAAAGTTATTGTTCATTGAATATACGCAGTGGGTCCTTCCCTTTGCCAAAAAGGAAAAGAAATTATATTTGGCCTGCCTGTGTCAGTCCTAAGGTCTGCGTGTACGTGTGTGCTGCGTGTACAACGTACAAAAATCTGACGCAACCAGCTACGCTTTACTGCAGCCTAGCGCCATTGTGTATCCTGACTGGCAAATACCTGCTCTGCTAGAGTTAATAACTCTGCTACACTATACTTGTGTGACACTTTTTGAGGGCCACACCACAGATATTAAACTTCTTGTTCATTGAATATACGCAGTGGGGTCTTCCCTAAGCTAAAAAGGAAAAAAATTATATTTGGCCTGCCTGTGTCAGTCCTAAGGTCTGCGTGTACGTGTGTGCTGCGTGTACAACGTACAAAAATCTGACGCAACCAGCTACGCTTTACTGCAGCCTAGCGCCATTGTGTATCCTGACTGGCAAATACCTGCTCTGCTAGAGTTAATAACTCTGCTACACTATACTTGTGTGACACTTTTTGAGGGCCACACTACAGTTCTAAAAGTTATTGTTCATTGAATATACGCAGTGGGTCCTTCCCTTTGCCAAAAAGGAAAAGAAATTATATTTGGCCTGCCTGTGTCAGTCCTAAGGTCTGCGTGTACGTGTGTGCTGCGTGTACAACGTACAAAAATCTGACGCAACCAGCTACGCTTTACTGCAGCCTAGCGCCATTGTGTATCCTGACTGGCAAATACCTGCTCTGCTAGAGTTAATAACTCTGCTACACTATACTTGTGTGACACTTTTTGAGGGCCACACCACAGATATTAAACTTCTTGTTCATTGAATACACGCAGTGGGGTCTTCCGTTTGCAAAAAAGCGAAAACATTATATTTGGCCTGCCTGTGTCAGTCCTAAGGTCTGCGTGTACGTGTGTGCTGCGTGTACAACGTACAAAAATCTGACGCAACCAGCTACGCTTTACTGCAGCCTAGCGCCATTGTGTATCCTGACTGGCAAATACCTGCTCTGCTAGAGTTAATAACTCTGCTACACTATACTTGTGTGACACTTTTTGAGGGCCACACCACAGATATTAAACTTCTTGTTCATTGAATACACGCAGTGGGGTCTTCCGTTTGCAAAAAAGCGAAAACATTATATTTGGCCTGCAGGCTTGCGCCAATTTATTTCCTGCCTGGGAAATCAAATCACTGGTAATACAGCATGCTCAGGGGTAGGGGTAAGCCTAGAGGACGTGGACGTGGACGCGGCCGAGGACGCGGAGGGCCAAGTGAGGGTGTGGGCACAGGCCGAGCTCCTGATCCAGGTGTGTCGCACCCGACTGCTGCGCGATTAGGAGAGAGGCACGTTTCTGGCGTCCCCACATTCATCGCCCAATTAATGGGTCCACGCGGGAGACCTTTATTAGAAAATGAGCAGTGTGAGCAGGTCCTGTCCTGGATGGCAGAAAGTGCTTCGAGCAAGCTATCATCCACCCACAGTTCTGCGCCGTCCAGTGCTGCAAATCTGAATCCTCTGTCTGCTGCTCCTCCTTCCTCCCAGCCTCCTCACTCCACTACAATGACACCTGCTCAGGAGCGGGAACACTCCCAGGAACTGTTCTCGGGCCCCTGCTTAGATTGGGCAGCAGCGGTTCCTCTCCCACCAGAGGAGTTTATCGTCACTGATGCCCAACCATTCGAAAGTTCCCGGGGTCCGGGGGAAGAGGCTGGGGACTTACGCCAACTGTCTCAAGAGGTTTCTGTGGGTGAGGAGGACGATGACGATGAGACACAGTTGTCTTGCAGTGAGGTTGTAGTAAGGGCAGTAAGTCCAAGGGAGCAGCGCACAGAGGATTCGGAGGAAGAGCAGCAGGACGATGAGGTGACTGACCCCACCTGGTGTGCAACGCCTACTCAGGACAGGTCTTCAGAGGGGGAGGCAAGGGCATCAGCAGGGCAGGTTGCAAGAGGCAGTGCGGTGGCCAGGGGTAGAGGCAGGGCCAGACCGAATAATCCACCAAGTGTTTCCCAAAGCACACCCTCGCGCCATGCCACCCTGCAGAGGCCGAGGTGCTCTAAGGTCTGGCAGTTTTTCACAGAGACGCCTGACGACCGACGAACAGTGGTGTGCAACCTTTGTCGCGCCAAGATCAGCCGGGGAGCCACCACCAACAGCCTCACCACCACCAGCATGCGCAGACATATGATGGCCAAGCACCCCACAAGGTGGGACGAAGGCCGTTCACCGCCTCCGGTTTGCACCGCTGCCTCTCCCCCTGTGCCCCGACCAGCCACTGAGATACAACCTCCCTCTCAGGACACAGGCACAACCGTCTCATGGCCTGCACCCATACCCTCACCTCCGCTGTCCTCGGCCCCATCCACCAATGTCTTGCACCGCACAGTCCAGCCGTCGCTAGCGCAAGTGTTGGAGCGCAAGCGCAAGTACGCCGCCACGCACCCGCACGCTCAATCGTTAACCGTCCACATAGCCAAATTTATCAGCCTTGAGATGCTGCCGTATAGGGTTGTGGAAACGGAGTCCTTCAAAGCTATGATGGCGGAGGCGGCCCCGCGCTACTCAGTTCCCAGTCGCCACTACTTTTCCCGATGTGCCGTCCCAGCCCTGCATGACCACGTCTCCCGCAACATTGTACGCGCCCTCACCAATGCGGTTAGTGGCAAGGTCCACTTAACTACGGACACGTGGACAAGCACAGGCGGGCAGGGCCACTACATCTCCCTGACGGCACATTGGGTGAATTTAGTGGAGGCTGGGACAGAGTCAGAGCCCGGGACCGCTCACGTCGTACCCACCCCCAGAATTGCGGGTCCCAGCTCGGTGCTGGTATCTGCGGCGGTGTATGCTTCCTCCACTAAACCACCCTCCTCCTCCTTCGCAACCTCTGTCTCGCAATCAAGATGTGTCAGCAGCAGCACGTCGCCAGCAGTCGGTGTCACGCGGCACGGCAGCACAGCGGTGGCCAAGCGTCAGCAGGCCGTGCTGAAACTACTCAGCTTAGGAGAGAAGAGGCACACGGCCCACGAACTGCTGCAGGGTCTGACAGAGCAGACCGACCGCTGGCTTGCGCCAATGAGCCTCCAACCGGGCATGGTCGTGTGTGACAACGGTCGTAACCTGGTGGCGGCTCTGCAGTTCGGCAGCCTCACGCACGTGCCATGCCTGGCCCACATCTTTAATTTGGTGGTTCAGCGCTTTCTGAAAAGCTACCCACGCTTGTCAGACCTGCTCGGAAAGGTGCGCCGGCTCTGCGCACATTTCCGCAAGTCCCACACGGACGCTGCCACCCTGCGCACCCTGCAACATCGGTTTCATCTGCCAGTGCACCGACTGCTGTGCGACGTGCCCACACGGTGGAACTCTACGCTCCACATGTTGGCCATGCTCTATGAGCAGCGTAGAGCTATAGTGGAATACCAACTCCAACATGGGCGCGCGCAGTGGGAGTCAGCCTCCTCAATTCTTTACAGAAGAGTGGGCCTGGTTGGCAGACATCTGCCAGGTCCTTGGAAACTTTGAGGAGTCTACCCAGATGGTGAGCGGCGATGCTGCAATCATTAGCGTCACCATCCCTCTGCTATGCCTCTTGAGAAGTTCCCTGCAAAGCATAAAGGCAGACGCTTTGCGCTTGGAAACGGAGGCGGGGGAAGACAGTATGTCGCTAGATAGTCAGAGCACCCTCCTGTCTATATCTCAGCGCGTTGAGGAGGAGGAGGAGGTGGAGGAGCATGAGGAGGAGGGGGAAGAGACAGCTTGGCCCACTGCTGAGGGTACCCATGCTGCTTGCCTGTCATCCTTTCAGCGTGTATGGCCTGAGGAGGAGGAGGATCCTGAAAGTGATCTTCCTAGTGAGGACAGCCATGTGTTGCGTACAGGTACCCTGGCACACATGGCTGACTTCATGTTAGGATGCCTTTCTCGTGACCCTCGCGTTACACGCATTCTGGCCACTACGGATTACTGGGTGTACACACTGCTCGACCCACGGTATAAGGAGAGCCTTTCCACTCTCATACCCGAAGAGGAAAGGGGTTCGAGAGTGATGCTATACCACAGGACCCTGGCGGACAAGCTGATGGTAAAATTCCCATCCAACAGCGCTAGTGGCAGAAGGCGCAGTTCCGAGGGCCAGGTAGCAGGGGAGGCGCAGAGATCAGGCAGCATGTACAGCACAGGCAGGGGAACACTCTCTAAGGCCTTTGACAGCTTTCTGGCTCCCCAGTCAAGGCTGAGTCGGCGAGAGCACTGTAAAAGGATGGTGAGGGAGTACGTAGCCGATCGCACGACCGTCCTCCGTGACGCCTCTACCCCCTACAACTACTGGGTGTCGAAGCTGGACACGTGGCCTGAACTCGTGCTCTATGCCCTGGAGGTGCTTGCTTGTCCTGCGGCTAGCGTCTTGTCAGAGAGGGTGTTTAGTGCGGCTGGGGGAATCATCACAGATAAGCGTACCCGCCTGTCAACCGACAGTGCCGACAGGCTTACACTCATAAAGATGAACAAAGCCTGGATTTCCCCAGACTTTTCTTCTCCACCAGCGGACAGCAGCGATACCTAAACAATGCGTAGGCTACACCCGCGGATGGAAGCATCGTTCTCTATCACCATCAAAAACGGGGACCTTTTAGCTTCATCAATCTGTGTATTATATTCATCCTCCTCCTCCAGCTCCTCCTCCTGAAACCTCACGTAATCACGCCGAACGGGCAATTTTTCTTAGGCCCACAAGGCTCAGTCATATAACTTTTGTAAACAATGTTTATACGTTTCAATTCTCTATTGAATAAAGCATTGAAACTTGCACCTGAACCAATTTTTATTTTAACTGGGCTGCCTACAGGCCTAGTTACAAATTAAGCCACATTAACCAAAGCGATTAATGGGTTTCACCTGCCCTCTTGGTTGGGCATGGGCAATTTTTCTGAAGTACATTTGTACTGTTGGTACACCAATTTTTTGGGGCCCTCGCCTACATTGTAATCCTAGTAATTTTTAGCCCACCTGCATTAAAGCTGACGTTACCTCAGCTGTGATGGGCAATGCAATGGGATATATTTATGTACTGCCGGTGGCTTCCTGGCACCCACCCATGCTGTCGGTCCACATGGAGTTGTAACTGCATGTGTCCACTTCTAAAGAACCCCAGTCTGACTGGGGCATGCAGTGTGGGCCGATGCTCACCTGCATTTAACATGACATTACATCAGCTGTGCTGGGCACTGCAATGGGATATATTTATGTACCGCCTGTGGCTTCCTGGCACCCACCCATGCTGTCGGTCCACACGGAGTTGTAACTGCATGTGTCCACTTCTAAAGAACCCCAGTCTGACTGGGGCATGCAGTGTGGGCCGAAGCCCACCTGCATTTAACATGACATTACATCAGCTGTGCTGGGCACTGCAATGGGATATATTTATGTACCGCCGGTGGGTTCCAGGGAGCCACCCATGCTGTGGGTCCACACGGAATTCCCATTGCGGAGTTGTACCTGCCTGTGACTATTTATAAAAAAATGCGGTCTGACTGGGGCATGCAGACACCTTGACAGAATGAATAGTGTGTGGCACATAGGTTCCCCATTGCTATGCCCACGTGTGCAGCTCCAGATGGAGGTGGCACAGGATTGGATTTCTCATTGCTTCTGTACAGCATTGTGGGCTATCGCCCCGCCCCTTTTAAAGAGGGTCGCTGCCTAGCCGTGCCAGCCCTCTGCAGTGTGTGCCTGCGGTTCCTCCTCATGGCAGACGCACTTAAAAATAGACATGAGGGTGGTGTGGCATGAGGGCAGCTGAAGGCTGCGCAGGGACAATTTGGTGTGCGCTGTGGACACTGGGTCGTGAGGGGGGGGGGGGGGGTTGGGCAGCATGTAACCCAGGAGAAGTGGCAGCGGAGTGTCATGCAGGCAGTGATTGTGCTTTGTTGGAGGTAGTGTGGTGCTTAGCAAAGGTATGCATTGCTAATGAGGGCTTTTCAGAAGTAAAAATTGTTGGGAGGGGGGTGGCCCACTCTTGCCGCTATTGTGGCTTACTAGTGGGACCTGGGAACTTGAGATGCAGCCCAACATGTAGCCACTCGCCTGCCCTATCCGTTTCTGTGTCGTTCCCATCACTTTCTTGAATTGCCCAGATTTTCACAAATGGAAACCTTAGCGAGCATCGGCGATATACAAAAATGCTCGGGTTGCCCATTGACTTCAATGGGGTTCGTTACTGGAAACGAACCCTCGAGCATCGCGAAAATTTCGTCCCGAGTAACGAGCACCCGAGCATTTTGGTGCTTGCTCATCTCTACTCCTCACCAACCTATCACGCAGATTTCCTCCCCTTCTGAACGTGATTGATGGAATGGCTGGTAGGAGGTCTCGCAGATCCTCATCATCTTTTAAAATATCCCTGAAACTCGTGAGAATCTTCCTGACCCTGGATGCCTCTGTATCATAGGTGCCAATGATACGAAGCACGTCAGTTTTTTCCCTTTGACGAGGTTGTAACAGTTGGGTTCTTGTTTGTTGGGCTGCAAAATTGTATGCTTCATCAATTAATGTCTCAGGGTAGCCTCTTTGTTTAAAACGTGTGGCAAGTTTCTTTCCTTCCACTATATAGTCTTCCCCAGAGGAACAGTTCCTGCGAATGCGCAGGAACTGACCCTTAGGTATGCCACACTTAAGTGGATCAAAAACGGGGACCTTTTAGCTTCATCAATCTGTGTATTATATTCATCCTCCTCCTCCAGCTCCTCCTCCTGAAACCTCACGTAATCACGCCGAACGGGCAATTTTTCTTAGGCCCACAAGGCTCAGTCATATAACTTTTGTAAACAATGTTTATACGTTTCAATTCTTTTAGATTAGGTACACTACATAGGGGTACACTTACTTTTGCACTTAGCATTGAATAGTTGAGTTGTGACCCCTTTACTTTTCCTATTTAGCACCTATGGAATGGTCATGCTAAATTTCAAGATAGCCGGGAGTCATAGAATTATAGAATCATAGAATGGTAGAGTTGGAAGGGACCTACAGGATCATCTGCTAACCTGTTCCACTCATTGATCACCCTCACTGTCAAAAAGTTTTTTCTAATATCTAATTTGTGTCTCCTCCCTTTCAGTTTCATCCCATTGCTTCTAGTCTTTCCTTGTGCAAATGAGAATAGGGCTAATCCATCTGCACTGTCACAGCCCTTCAGATATTTGTAGACCACTATTAAGTCTTCCCTCAGCCTTCTTTTTTGCAAGCTAATGTTCAGTCTGTGATCTAGTGGGGTGCCACAGAGGGCTTAGTGGGGTTAATAAAGTCTTGGAGTGCATTAAAAGAGATATAGGGGCGAGGGATGAGAACATTATCCTCCCACTATATAAGGCACTTGTCAGGCCTCACATGGAATACTGTGTACAGTCCTGGACACCCCTGCTCAGGAAGGATGTTGCAGTGCTTGAGGGAGGTCAAAGATGGGTAACTTAATTAATAAATGGAATGAGAGGACTGGAATACCCAGAGAGGCCATCAAAATTAGGACTTTTCACCCTGGAAAAAAAACAACTAAGGGGCAGTCAAATGACTATGTATATTAGGGGACAATACAAGGAATTATCCCATGATCTTTTTATACCAAGAACTGCGTCGGTAACAAGAGGGCATCCGCTACGTCTAGAAGAAAGCAGATTTCATCACCAACAGAGAAGGGGGTTCTTTACTGAGGACGTGGTGATGGTAAAATCCATACAGGAGTTTAGGAGGGGACTAGACGTCTTTCATGAGAGGAAGGATATCACAGGATATACACATTAGGTGACCAGGGGGTTGTTGTTCCAGGTCTTATATTTAGGTAGGAACTATCAAAGGTTGATTTTTGGGATTATTCTGATTGCCATTAAGGAGTCGGGAAGGAATTTTCCCCCAAATGGGCTAATTGGCTTCTGCCTCTTGGGGTTTTGCCTTCCTCTGGATCAACTAGGGGTTGAAACAGGTTGAACTAGATGGGCGTTGTCTTTATTCAGCCTAACGTACTATGTTACTATCTATTAGTATGCCCAAGCCTTTTTCACATGTGCTGCTGCTTAGCCCAATTCCTCCCATTCTGTCTGTGCTTTTTTCATTTTTCTTCACTAGATGTAGGACATTGCATTTCTCCTTGTTAAATACCATTCTGTTAGTCGCTGCCCACTGTTCAAGCTTTTCTAGATCTTTCTGAATACTTTCTCTTCTCTATTGTTAGCTATCCCACCTAGCTTTGTGTCGTCTGCAAATTTGATCAGTTTCCCATAAGTTCCCTCATCCAGATCATTTATAAAAATGTTGAACAACACTGGGCCTAGGACAAAGCCTTGTGGTACCTCACTTGATACATTCTTCCACTTGGATGTGCAGCCATTCATGACCAGCTGTGAATCCACCAGACCAGAGATTGGAGATGCAGGAAGTTCGTTTGAATATTCCACGTGAGTTCTGGGAAGAGCCAAGAATAAAAAAACGTTGCTGCCCCATTTTTATGGATTAAATAAAACAACAGCCTTTTGGAAGACCTGTGGTGCTGCTCCGTTTTTCTACAATCACTTCATACTGGGGTCCCAGGAGTGGGGACCATCCGAGCCTGCATACAGGACTCGCGCTTCGCACCAGATGGTGTTCTACGACTGAGTGCTGCTGCTCCTTTCTGTTTTAAGTCAGTCAGTAAGTAAATCAGTGAGGGCTTTCGTCTTTATATATATATTCCCACTTACAGTGATTGTTTGCCCCTATTCTGTTTCCCTGAAAATAAGACATACCCCGAAAATAAGACAGCATGATTTTCCAGAATTTCTGAGGATGCAAAATGATTTTTCAGGCTTTTTGAGGATGCTTGAAATATAAGCCCTACTCCAAAATTAAGCCCTGCTAACAGTTAATTTAAAAAGTCAATTTAAATAGTGTCCAGGCAGCTATACATGTTAAAAAGTGAAACCTTTTTGAACAAAAATGAATATAAGACACTGTCTTATTTGCAGGGAAACACGGTAGAATGCACAGCAAATGTGAAAATGCATAAAGCTATCACCCTTGACCATATTGTGGCAACTGCTACAATTCAAGCAAGGGAAATTGCCCATCTTTAATGGTGCAAGGACTCTTTGTGTAGTACGTAATGTCCCTGTAGATGCAGTATGAACTAGCCTGTCTCTAAAGTTAACCCCCCCCCCCCCCCCTCCGGTAGGCCATAATGGGAGGCTCTTTGTATTCCTTGACGTCTGTATGGCATTGTGCCAAAATCAGCCAATCTCTGCGGATGATATGTGCCACCTTATTGGGCCAAACTCTGAAATGAATGGAATGCGCCCCTTAGTCTCCTCCACAGACATTAGCCGATTTTGGCACAATGCCATACAGACGTGGTGATAGCTTTATGCATCCCAGAACAGGCAACAAATACCCGATTAAATCCCGCTTCACCTGCAATTCGTCGTACGTGGTCTACGTCATATCGTGCCCTTGTGTGATGTTGTAGGCAGGTGAAACAATTTGGGAGTGCAGGACACGGTTATCGAAACATAAAAGTACTATACGTACAAAAAAAACCCTTATGTACCTGTAGCACGGCACTTCCTTGAGAAGAGGCACACCATAAGCCAGTTGCGGTTCCAAATTATTGATGCAATACCCCCTTTATACAGAGGTGGGGATAGAGAAAAGAAGCTTAAATATTTGGAATGCAAATGGATTTTCGAACTAGACACGCTACACCCATTGGGCCTCAATTTAGAGTACAACCCTTTACCGTTTGTGTGAACCCATTAGTCTTTTGATTGCTGTATTTTGCTTTGATTTTAACTGATATTTTTTTATATGTTGACTAGAGATGAGCGAACGTACTCGTCCGAGCTTGATACTCGTTCGAGTATTAGCGTGTTCGAGATGCTCGTTACTCGAGACGAGTACCACGTGATGTTCGAGTTACTTTCACATTCATCTCTGAGACGTTAGCGCGCTTTTCTGGCCAATAGAAAGACAGGGAAGGCATTACAACTTCCCCCTGCGACGTTCAAGCCCTATACCACCCCCCTGCAGTGAGTGGCTGGCGAGATCAGGTGTCACCCAAGTATATAAATCGGCCCCTCCCGTGGCTCGCCACAGATGCATTCTGACATAGTTCAGGGAAAGTGCTGCTGGTGCCGGAGCTGCTATAGGGAGAGCGTTAGGAGTTATTTTAGGCTTCAAGAACCCCAACGGTCCTTCTTAGGGCCACATCTAACCGTGTGCAGTAGTGTGGAGGCTGCTTTTTGCAGTGTTGCACATTTTTTTTTTTTTGGGTATATCGGCCGTGCAGAGCATTGCGTCCTGCAGTAATTTTACATTGTCCAGGGCCAGAAGTGGTGAGGCAGGGACAGAAGACATATTTAGTGTATATAGGCAGTGGGCCTTTCCAAAAACATTTGGGGAAAAAATCTATTTGGGCTGCCTGTGACCGTCCTCAGTGTACTGGGTCTCTGCTGGGGGTAGTTGTCCTAATTCATACGCAGCCAGCTAAGTGTTACAGCAGGCTTGCGCTAAATTCTTTCCTGCCTCTGTGTTGCCTCTTACATCACCGCTGTATTCCTGTCCACAAGTGTACTGGGTCTCTGCTGGGGGTAGTTGTCCTAATTCATACGCAGCCAGCTAAGTGTTACAGCAGGCTTGCGCAAAATTCTTTCCTGCCTCTGTGTTGCCTCTTACATCACCGCTGTATTCCTGTCCACAAGTGTACTGGGTCTCTGCTGGGGGTAGTTGTCCTAATCCATACGCAGCCAGCTAAGTGTTACAGCAGGCGTGCGCAAAATTCTTTCCTGCCTCTGTGTTGCCTCTTACATCACCGCTGTATTCCTGTCCACAAGTGTACTGGGTCTCTGCTGGGGGTAGTTGTCCTAATTTATATGCAGCCAGCTAAGTGTTACAGCAGGCTTGCGCAAAATTCTTTCCTGCCTCTGCTGTGCATTCCGTAAGCGAAGTCAGCCTCCAACTACAGGCCAATAAGCGGCACATTTAATTACAGCGTTCTGTTTCTGCACTACTGGTAATACACCATGCTGAGGGGTAGGGGTAGGCCTAGAGGACGTGGACGCGGCCGAGGACGCGGAGGCCCAATTCAGGGTGTGGGCACAGGCCGAGCTCCTGATCCAGGAGTATCGCAGCCGACTGCTGCGGGATTAGGAGAGAGGCATGTTTCTGGCGTCCCCACATTCATCTCACAATTAATGGGTTCACGCGGTAGAAAATGAGCGGTGTGAGCAGGTCCTGTCGTGGATTGCAGAAAGTGCATCCAACAATCTATCGACCACCCAGAGTTCTGCGCCGTCCACTGCTGCAACTCTGAATCCTCTGGCTGCTGCTCCTCCTTCCTCCCAGCCTCCTCACTCCTTGAAAATGACACATTCTGAGGAGCAGGCAGACTCCCAGGAACTGTTCTCGGGCCCCTGCCCAGAATGGCCAGCAATGGTTCCTCTCCCACCGGAGGAGTTTGTCGTGACGGATGGCCAACCTTTGGAAAGTTCCCGGGGTCCGGGGGATGAGGCTGGGAACTTCCGGCAACTGTCTCAAGAGCTTTCAGTGGGTGAGGAGGACGATGACGATGAGACACAGTTGTCTATCACTCAGGTAGTAGTAATTGGAGTAAGTCCGAGGGAGAAGCGCACAGAGGATTCGGAGGAAGAGCAGCAGGACGATGAGGTGACTGACCCCACCTGGTTTGCTACGCCTACTGAGGACAGGTCTTCAGAGGGGGAGGCAAGTGCAGCAGCAGGGCAGGTTGGAAGAGGCAGTGCGGTGGCAAGGGGTAGAGGCAGGGCCAGACCGAATAATCTACCAACTGTTTCCCAAAGCGCCCCCTCGCGCCATGCCACCCTGCAGAGGTGCTCAAAGGTCTGGCAGTTTTTCACTGAGAGTGCAGACGACCGACGAACAGTGGTGTGCAACCTTTCTCGCGCCAAGATCAGCCGGAAAGCCACCATCACCAGCCTCACCACCACCAGCATGCGCAGACATATGATGGCCAAGCACCCCACAAGGTGGGACGAAGGCTGTTCACTGCCTCCGGTTTGCACCCCTGCCTCTCCCCCTGTGCCCCAACCTGCCATTGAGATTCAACCCCCTCTCAGGATACAGGCACTACCATCTCCTGGCCTGCACCCACACCCTCACCTCCGCTGTGCTCAGCCCCATCCACCAATGTCTCTCAGCGCACCGTCCAGCCGTCGCTAGCGCAAGTGTTGGAGCGCAAGCGCAAGTACGCCGCCACGCACCCGCACGCTCAAGCGATAAACGTGCACATAGCCAAATTTATCAGACTGGAGATGCTGCCGTATAGGGTTGTGGAAACGGAGGCTTTCAAAGGTATGATGGCGGCGGCGACTCAGTTCCCAGTCGCCACTACTTTTCCTGATGTGCCGTCCCAGCCCTGCACGACCACGTCTCCCGCAACATTGTACGTGCCCTCACCAACGCGGTTACTGGCAAGGTCCACTTAACAACGGACACGTGGACAAGCACAGGCGGGCAGGGCCACTATATCTCACTGACGGCACATTGGGTGAATTTAGTGGAGGCTGGGACAGAGTCAGAGCCTGGGACCGCTCACGTCCTACCCACCCCCAGAATTGCGGGCCCCAGCTCGATGGTGGTATCTGCGGCTGTGTATGCTTCCTCCACTCAACCACCCTCCTCCTCCTACGCAACCTCTGTCTCGCAATCAAGATGTGTCAGCAGCAGCACGTCGCCAGCAGTCGGTGCCGCGCGTCGTGGCAGCACAGCGGTGGGCAAGCGTCAGCAGGCCGTGCTGAAACTACTCAGCTTAGGAGAGAAGAGGCACACGGCCCACGAACTGCTGCAGGGTCTGACAGAGCAGACCGACTGCTGGCTTGCGCCGCTTAGCATCCAACCGGGCATGGTCGTGTGTGACAACGGCCGTAACCTGGTGGCGGCTCTGCAGCTTGGCAGCCTCACGCACGTGCCATGCCTGGCCCACGTCTTTAATTTGGTAGTTCAGCGCTTTCTGAAAAGCTACCCACGCTTGTCAGACCTGCTCGGAAAGGTGCGCCGGCTCTGCGCACATTTCCGCAAGTCCCACACGGACGCTGCCACCCTGCGCACCCTGCAACATCGGTTTCATCTGCCAGTGCACCGACTGCTGTGCGACGTGCCCACACGGTGGAACTCTATGCTCCACATGTTGGCCAGGCTCTATGAGGAGCGTAGAGCTATAGTGGAATACCAACTCCAACATGGGCGGCGCAGTGGGAGTCAGCCTCCTCAATTCTTTACAGAAGAGTGGGCCTGGTTGGCAGACATCTGCCAGGTCCTTGGAAACTTTGAGGAGTCTACCCAGATGGTGAGCGGCGATGCTGCAGTCATTAGCGTCACCATTCCTCTGCTATGCCTCTTGAGAAGTTCCCTGCAAAGCATAAAGGCAGACGCTTTGCGCTCGGAAACAGAGGCGGGGGAAGACAGTATGTCGCTGGATAGTCAGAGCACCCTCCTGTCTATATCTCAGCGCGTTGAGGAGGAGGAGCATGAGGAGGATGAGGAGGAGGGGGAAGAGACAGCTTGGCCCACTGCTGAGGGTACCCATGCTGCTTGCCTGTCATCCTTTCAGCGTGTATGGCCTGAGGAGGAGGAGGAGGAGGAGGATCTTGAAAGTGATCTTCCTAGTGAGGACAGCCATGTGTTGCATACAGGTACCCTGGCACACATGGCTGACTTCATGTTAGGATGCCTTTCTCGTGACCCTCGCGTTACACGCATTCTGGCCACTACGGATTACTGGGTGTACACACTGCTCAACCCACGGTATAAGGAGAACTTTTCCACTCTCATACCCGAAGAGGAAAGGGGTTCGAGAGTGATGCTATACCACAGGACCCTGGCGGACAAGCTGATGGTAAAATTCCCATCCGACAGCGCTAGTGGCAGAAGGCGCAGTTCCGAGGGCCAGGTAGCAGGGGAGGCGCGGAGATCAGGCAGCATGTACAGCACAGGCAGGGGAACACTCTCTAAGGCCTTTGACAGCTTTCTGGCTCCCCAGCAAGACTGTGTCACCGCTCCCCAGTCAAGGCTGAGTCGGCGGGAGCACTGTAAAAGGATGGTGAGGGAGTACGTAGCCGATCGCACGACTGTCCTCCGTGACGCCTCTGCCCCCTACAACTACTGGGTGTCGAAGCTGGACACGTGGCCTGAACTCGCGTTGTATGCCCTGGAGGTGCTTGCTTGTCCTGTGTCTAGCGTCTTGTCAGAGAGGGTGTTTAGTGCGGCTGGGGGAATCATCACAGATAAGCATACCCGCCTGTCAACCGACAGTGCCGACAGGCTTACACTCATCAAGATGAACAAAGCCTGGATTTCCCCAGACTTCTCTTCTCCACCAGCGGACAGCAGCGATACCAAAACAATACGTAGGCTGCACCCGCTAATGGAAGCATTGTTCTCTATCACCATCAAAAACGTGGACCTTTTAGCTTCATCAATCTGTGTATAATATTCATCCTCCTGCTACTCCTCCTGAAACCTGACGTAATCACGCCGAACGGGCAATTTTTCTTAGGCCCACAAGGCTCAGTCATATAACTTTTGTAAACAATTTTTATACGTTTCAATGCTCATTAAAGCGTTGAAACTTTCACCTGAACCAATTTTTATTTTAACTGGGCTGCCTCCAGGCCTAGTTACAAATTAAGCTACAATAACCAAAGCGATTAATGGGTTTCACCTGCCCTCTTGGTTGGGCATGGGCAATTTTTCTGACGTACATTAGTACTGTTGGTACACCAAGTTTTTGGGGCCCTCGCCGACAGTGTAATCCAATAAATTTTTGCCCACCTGCATTAAAGCTGACGTTACATCAGCTGTGCTGGGCACTGCAATGGGATATATTTATGTACCGCCGGTGGTTTCCAGGGAGCCACCCATGCTGTGGGTCCACACGGAGTTGTAACTGCATGTGTCCACTTCTAAAAACCCCAGTCTGATTGGGGCATGCAGTGTGGGCCGATGCCCACCTGCGTTTAACATGACATTACCTCAGCTGTGATGGGCAATGCAATGGGATATATTTATGTACTGCCGGTGGCTTCCTGGCACCCACCCATGCTGTCGGTCCACACGGAGTTGTAACTGCATGTGTCCACTTCTAAAGAACCCCAGTCTGACTGGGGCATGCAGTGTGGGCCGAAGCCCACCTGCATTTAACATGACATTACTTCAGCTGTGATGGGCAATGCAATGGGATATATTTAAGTACTGCCGGTGGCTTCCTGGCACCCACCCATGCTGTCGGTCCACACGGAGTTGTAACTGCATGTGTCCACTTCTAAAGAACCCCAGTCTGACTGGGGCATGCAGTGTGGGCCGAAGCCCACCTGCATTTAATCGGACGTTACCTCAGCTGTAATGGGCACTGCAATGGGATACATTTATGTACCGCCGGTGGGTTCCAGGCAGCCACGCATGCTGTGGGTGCACACGGAATTCCCATTGCGGAGTTGTACCTGCCTGTGACTATTTATAAAAAACCGCGGTCTGACTGGGGCATGCAGACACCTTGACAGAATGAATAGTGTGTGGCACATAGGTTCCCCATTGCTATGCTATTATATTGCTAAAATATGCTATTTTTTTTTTTCTTTTTTCCCTAGATTTCTCTCCTGGTCTCTGTGTTGGTCTTCTCCACAGTTCGCGTCTTTTCCGGCTATTTATTCACTATTATAATTATGTCCTTACTATGTCTAATATTGTCAGTTGACAATTTGTATTTTCTCTGTAACATTGTCATGCATTATATAAAAAAAAATTTTCCGTATTAATAAAGCAAAAAATTTTTTTTCAATTAGCGTTTAAAAAATTTTTTTTTTTTTTTGTATCTTTATTAGAGATGAGCGAACGTGTTCTTCCGAGCTTGATATTTGTGCGAATATTAGGGTGTTCGGGATGTTCGTTATTCGTAACGAACACCATGCGGTGTTCTGGTTACTTTCACTTCCTTCCCTGAGACATTAGCGCGCTTTTCTGGCCAATTGAAAGACAGGGAAGGCATTACAACTTCCCCCTGTGACGTTCAAGCCCTATACCACCCCCCTGCTGTGAGTGGCTGGGAAGATCAGGTGTCACCCGAACGTAAAAGTCGGCCCCTCCCGCGGTTCGCCTCAGATGCCGTGTGAGTTAGATGAGGGACAGTGCTGTTTGTACCGGAGCTGCTGTAGGGAAAGAATTGGTAGATAGTGTAGGCTTCAAGACCCACCAAAGGTCCTTATTAGGGCCACTGATAGCTGCGTGTTGGCTGCTGTTAGCAGTGGCAATTTTTTTTTTTCTCAAAATCGGCTCTGCAGAGCGTTGCACCCGGCATTAGGGACAGAAGTGCTGCATAGGCAGGGAGAGTGTTAGGAGTGAGTGTAGCCTTCAAGAACCTCAACGGTCCTTTCTAGGGCCATATTTAACCGTGTGCAGTACTGTCTAGGCTGCTGTTAGCTGTGCTGCATTTTTTTTTGCTTCTCAAAATCGCCTCTGCAGAGCATTGCACCCTCCATTGATACTGCAGGGAAAGAATTGTATAGGCAGGGCCACAACACAGTTATTATTCATTGAATATACGCAGTGCTGCCTTTTGCTTGTAAAACAAGTGAAAATAATTCTATTTGTCCTGCCTCTGTCCGTCCTAAGGGCGGTGGACACGTGTCGGCTGCGTGTGCAACCTTTAAAAATCAGACGCACCCAGCTACGTTTTACTCCTGGCTTTGCCATTTGCTTTCCTTAATTGGGAAAAAAAATACCTGCTCTGCCACAGTTAATAACTCTGCTACCCTCACGTTCTGTGACACATTAGCAGGGACACAGCACAGTTATTAAACTTAGATTATACATTCACTAGAGGCAGTGGGGCCTTTCGTTTTCAAAAAAGAGAAAAAATTATATTTGGCCTGCAGTCTTGCGCCAATTTATTAGCTGCCTGTGAAATCAAATCACTGGTAATACAGCATGCTGAGGGGTAGGGGTAGGCCTAGAGGACGTGGACGCGGCCGAGGACGCGGAGGGCCAAGTCAGGGTGTGGGCACAGGCCGTGCTCCTGATCCAGGTGTGTCGCAGCCGACTGCTGCGCGATTAGGAGAGAGGCACGTTTCTGGTGTCCCCACATTCATCGCCCAATTAATGGGTCCACGCGGGAGACGGTTACTAGAAAATGAGCAGTGTGAGCAGGTCCTGTCCTGGATGGCAGAAAGTGCTTCGAGCAACCTATCGTCCACCCGCAGTTCTGCGCCGTCCACTGCTGCAAATCCGAATCCTCTGTCTGCTGCTCCTCCTTTCTCCCAGCCTCCTCACTCCACTACAATGACACCTGCTCAGGAGCGGGAACACTCCCAGGAACTGTTCTCGGGCCCCTGCTTAGATTGGGCAGCAGCGGTTCCTCTCCCACCAGAGGAGTTTATCGTCACTGATGCCCAACCATTCGAAAGTTCCCGGGGTCCGGGGGAAGAGGCTGGGGACTTCCGCCAACTGTCTCAACAACTTTCTGTGGGTGAGGAGGAAGATGACGATCAGACACAGTTGTCTTGCAGTGAGGTAGTAGTAAGGGCAGTAAGTCCGAGAGAGCAGCGCACAGAGGATTCGGAGGAAGAGCAGCAGGACGATGAGGTGACTGACCCCACCTGGTGTGCAACGCTTACTCAGGAGGACAGGTCTTCAGAGGGGGAGTCAAGGGCATCAGCAGGGCAGGTTGCAAGAGGCAGTGCGGTGGCCAGGGGTAGAGGCAGGGCCAGACCGAATAATCCACCAAGTGTTTCCCAAAGCGCCCCCTCGCGCCATGCCACCCTGCAGAGGCCGAGGTGCTCTAAGGTCTGGCAGTTTTTCACAGAGACGCCTGACGACCGACGAACAGTGGTGTGCAACCTTTGTCGCGCAAAGCTCAGCCGGGGAGCCAACACCAACAGCCTCACCACCACCACCATGCGCAGACATATGATGGCCAAGCACCCTGCAAGGTGGGACGAAGGCCGTTCAGCGCCTCCGGTTTGCACCCCTGCCTCTCCCCCTGTGCCCCAACCTGCCACTGAGATGCAACCCCCCTCTCAGGACACAGGCACTACCGTCTCCTGGCCTGCACCCACACCCTCACCTCCGCTGTCCTCCGCCCCATCCAGCAGTGTAGTTCAGCGCACCGTCCAGCCGTCGCTTGCGCAAGTGTTGGAGCGCAAGCGCAAGTACGCCGCCACGCACCCGCACGCTCAAACGTTAACCGTCCGCATAGCAAAATTCATCAGCCTTGAGATGCTGCCGTATAGGGTTGTGGAAACGGAGTCCTTCAAAAGTATCATGGAGGCAGCGGCCCCGCGCTACTCAGTTCCCAGTCACCACTACTTTTCCCGATGTGCCGTCCCAGCCCTGCACGACCACGTCTGCCGCAACATTGTACGCGCCCTCACCAACGCGGTTACTGCCACGGTCCACTTAACTACGGACACGTGGACAAGCACAGGCGGGCAGGGCCACTACATCTCCCTGACGGCACATTGGGTGAATTTAGTGGAGGCTGGGACAGAGTCAGAGCCTGGGACCGCTCACGTCCTACCCAGCACAGCGGTGGCAGCACAGCGGTGGGCAAGCGTCAGCAGGCCGTGCTGAAACTACTCAGCTTAGGCGATAAGAGGCACACGGCCCACGAACTGCTGCAGGGTCTGACACAGCAGACCGACCGCTGGCTTGCGCCGCTGAGCCTCCAACCGGGCATGGTCGTGTGTGACAACGGCCGTAACCTGGTGGCGGCTCTGCAGCTCGGCAGCCTCACGCACGTGCCATGCCTGGCCCACGTCTTTAATTTGGTGGTTCAGCGCTTTCTGAAAAGCTACCCACGCTTGTCAGACCTGCTCGTAAAGGTGCGCCGGCTCTGAGCACATTTTCGCAAGTCCCACACGGACGCTGCCACCCTGCGCACCCTGCAACATCACTTTAAGCTGCCAGTGCACCGACTGCTGTGCGACGTGCCCACACGGTGGAACTGTACGCTCCACATGTTGGCCAGGCTCTATGAACAACGTAGAGCTATAGTCGAATACCAACTCCAACATGGGCGGCGCAGTGGGAGTCAGCCTCCTCAATTCCTTTCAGAAGAGTGGGCCTGGTTGGCAGACATCTGCCATGTCCTTGGTAATTTTGAGGAGTCTACCCAGGTGGTGAGCGGCGATGCTACAATCATTAGCGTCACCATTCCTCTGCATCTTGAGAAATTCCCTGCAAACCATAAAGGCAGCTGCTTTGCGCTCGGAAACGGGGGCGGGGGAAGACAGTATGCCGCTGGATAGTCAGGGCACCCTCCTGTCTATTTCTCAGCGCGTACAGGAGGAGGAGGAGGAGCATGAGGAGGATGAGGAGGAGGGGGAAGAGACAGCTTGGGCCGCTGCTGACGGTACACCGGCTGATTGCCTGTCATCCTTTCAGCGTGTATGGCCTGAGGAGGAGGAGGAGGAGGAGGAGGATCCTGAAAGTGATCTTCCTAGTGAGGACAGCCATGTGTTGCGTACAGGTACCCTGGCACACATGGCTGACTTCATGTTAGGATGCCTTTCTCGTGACCCTCGCGTTGCACGCATTCTGGCCACGACGGATTACTGGGTGTACACACTGCTCGATCCACGGTATAAGGAGAACCTGCCCACTCTGATTCCCGAAGAGGAAAGGGGTTCGAGAGTGTTGCTATACCACAGGACCCTTGCGGACAAGCTGATGGTAAAATTCCCAGCCGACAGCGCTAGTGGCAGAAGGCGCAGTACCGAGGGCAAGGTAGCAGGGGATGTGCGTAGATCGAGCAGCATGTACATCCCAGGCAGTGCAACAGTCTTTAAGGGCCCCTCCAGCTTTATGGCTCCCCACCAAGACTGTGTCACCGCTCCCCAGTCACGGCTGAGTCGGCGGGAGCACTGTAAAAGGATGGTGAGGGAGT
The DNA here is from genome assembly GCF_035609145.1 of Eleutherodactylus coqui. Lineage (NCBI taxonomy): Eukaryota > Metazoa > Chordata > Amphibia > Anura > Eleutherodactylidae > Eleutherodactylus > Eleutherodactylus coqui. The sequence goes on along the minus strand of NC_089847.1, from coordinate 67,301,432 downwards.
ACGTAGCGGATCGCACGGCCATCCTTGGTGACGCCTCTGCCCCCTACAACTACTGGGTGTCGAAGCTGGACACGTGGCCTGAACTAGCGCTGTATGCCCTGGAGGTGCTTGCTTGTCCTGCGGCTAGCGTCTTGTCGGAGAGGGTGTTTAGTGCGGCTGGGGGAATCATCACAGATAAGCGTAGCCGCTTGTCAACCGACAGTGCCGACAGGCTAACACTCATCAAGATGAACAAAGGCTGGATTTCCCCAGACTTCTGTTCTCCACCAGCGGACAGCAGCGATACGTAAGCAATACGTAGGCTGCACCCGCGGATGGAAGCTACGTTCTCTCTCACCATCCAAAACGGGGACATTTCTGCTTCATCAATCTGTGTCTAATATTCCTCCTCCTCCTCCTGCTCCTCCTCCTGAAACCTCACGTAATCACGCTGAACGGGCAATTTTTCTTAGGGCCACAAGGCTCACTCAAATAATTTTTCTGAACAATTTTTATAAGTTTCAATGCGCTTAAAAGCGTTGGAACTTTAACTTGAACCAATTTTTCGTTACACTGGGCTGCCTCCAGGCCTAGTTACCACTTAAGCCACATTAACCAAAGCGATTAATGGGTTTCACCTGCCCTCTTGGCTGGCCATGGCCAATTTTTGGGATGTACATTAGTACTGTTGATACAGCAATTTTTGTGGGCCCTCGCCTACAGTGTAATCAAATTAATTTTTAGCCCACCTGCATTACAGCTGACGTTACCTCAGCTGTGTTGGGCAATGCAATGGGATATTTTTGTGTACCGCCGGTGGGTTCCAGGGAGCCACCCATGCTGTAGGTGCACACGGAGTGTAACCTACATGTGTCCACTTGTAAAGAACCCCGGTCAGACTGGGGCATGCAGTGTGGGCCGAAGCCCACCTGCATTACGCACGACATTACTACCTCAGCTGTGTTGGGCAATGCAATGGGATATTTCTATGTACCGCCGGTGGCTTCCTGGCACCCACCCAGGCAGTGGGTCCACAGGGAGTTTAACCTACATGTGTCCACTTCTAAAGAACCCCAGTCTGACTGGGGCATGCAGTGTGGGCCGAAGCCCACCTGCATTAAGCACGACATTACTACCTCAGCTGTGTTGGGCAATGCAATGGGATATTTTTATGTACCGCCGGTGGGTTCCAGGGAGCCACCCATGCTGTAGGTGCACACGGAGTTTTTAATACATCTGTACACTTCTAAAGAACCCCAGTTTGACTGGGGCATGCAGTGTGGGCCGAAGCCCACCTGTATTACGCACGACATTACTACCTCAGCTGTGTTGGGCAATGCAATGGGATATTTCTATGTACCGCCGGTGGCTTCCTGGCACCCACCCAGGCAGTGGGTCCACAGGGAGTTTAACCTACATGTGTCCACTTCTAAAGAACCCCAGTCTGACTGGGGCATGCAGTGTGGGCCGAAGCCCACCTGCATTAAGCACGACATTACTACCTCAGCTGTGTTGGGCAATGCAATGGGATATTTTTATGTACCGCCGGTGGGTTCCAGGGAGCCACCCATGCTGTAGGTGCACACGGAGTGTAACCTACATGTGTCCACTTGTAAAGAACCCCGGTCAGACTGGGGCATGCAGTGTGGGCCGAAGCCCACCTGTATTACGCACGACATTACTACCTCAGCTGTGTTGGGCAATGCAATGGGATATTTCTATGTACCGCCGGTGGCTTCCTGGCACCCACCCATGCTGTGGGTCGACAGGGACTTCACAATAGGGAGTTGTACCTGCCTGTGTCTATGAATTAAAAAGCCCGGTCTAACTGGGGCATGCAGACACATTGACAGAATGAATAGTGTGTGGCACATAGGTTCCCCATTGCTATGCCTACGTGTGCAGCTCCTGATGGCGGTGGCACAGGATTCTATTTCTCATTGCTTCTGTACAGCATTGTGGGCTATCGCCCCGCCACTTTTAAAGAGGGCCGCTGCCTAGCCATGCCAACCCTCTGCAGTGTGTGCCTGCGGTTCCTCCTCATGGCAGACGCACTTCTAAATAGACATGAGTGTGGCGTGGCATGAGGGCAGCTGAAGGCTGCGCAGGGACACTTTGGTGTGCGCTGTGGGGGGGGAGGGGGGGCGGTTGGTCAGCATGTAACCCAGGAGAAGTGGCAGCGGAGTGTCATCCAGGCAGTGATTGTGCTTTGTTGTAGCTAGTGTGGTGCTTAGCAAAGGTATGCCATGCTAATGAGGGCTTTTCAGAAGTAAAAGTTGTTGGGGGGGGGGGGCCCACTCTTGCCGGTATTGTGGCTTAATAGTGGGACCTGTGAACTTGAGATGCAGCGCAACATGTAGCCCCTCGCCTGCCCTATCCGTTTCTGTGTCATTCCCATCACTTTCTTGAATTGCCCAGATTTTCACACATGAAAACCTTAGCGAGCATCGGCGAAATACAAAAATGCTCTGGTCGCCCATTGACTTCAATGGGGTTCGTTGTTCGAAACGAACCCTCGAACATCGCGGGAAGTTCGTTCCGAATAACGAACACCCGAACATTTTGGTGTTCGCTCATCTCTAATCTTTATAATTTTTTTGAAGTTTACTTGCTTATGCACTGTTCTTTTGAAAGACTAGTTATTTACACCTATTTAGGTTTGCTATTTTCTGTCCACTTTTTGTCCAGTTACATGTTGGTTTTTATTTATATTTAATATATTTTTTTCGTGAAATTTTTTTGTGAATTTATGTATATTTATTTAGCTTTTTTTCACCATTATACAGTTATTCTTTATACACATGCGCATATACTACATCATGTTTTTTTATTTTTAACACTTTTTTCATTTTTTTAAAAACATTTTCTCAAAAATTTTTTTTATTTTTTTGGATATAGGTTTTATTATCTACAATTATTCTCTTCTGTTTTGCCTTATTAGTATAGGTGACTTTAATGTTTTGCTGGCACCTTGTGAGAGCTTTTTGTGAATTTGCAGTATTCCCTTATGTGCCAAAGTAATTTTTGCTATTATATATAATATACTTTATGTATAGGCACCCTTGGTTGGCGTGCTCCATTGTTTTCTATTACGGAGGTGCCATCTTGTGGTTGGCCGTGCTTATTCTAATCCCAGAAGTGCCCTTATGCATGACTAGTTCCTGATAGAGTCAGCGCCATATAGTGGATGGTCGAGACGCTGATCGGCAGTGTTACTGTGGTTGGCTGTGACGCAATCCGCGTACGTTCGGTGCGCCGGGAAGATTCACCTGACAGTATATCCGGCTGAACATATGAGACATAGTGGAACGCTGTGTGGAGCAGCCCAACACATGGAGGCAGTCCAGGTTTTACCTTAATGTATATGTGTAGAGAACCTTGTCTTTTGTATAGTCCATGTCTGTTTTTTGTTTCATGTGTGTTGTATTACTTACTGATTAAGGAGTTGGAGGAGTGTCCTCCCTGTCTGTCCTCACTATATAAGATGTGTGTTCATGGCAATGTATTAGGCTTGAAAAAGACTTAGATTAAGTCGAAACGTCGCCATTTTATGGAGCAATAAAACCCTTTTTTTTATAATCTCTACACCGTTGATGCTGCCGCCTCCTTGGCCCCCTTGCTATGCCCACGTGTGCAGCTCCTGATGGTGGTGGCACAGGATTATATTTCTCATTGCTTCTGTACAGCATTGTGGGCTATCGCCCCGCCCCTTTTAAAGAGGGTCGTGCCAACCCTCTGCAGTGTGCGCTGTGGACACTGCGTCGTGCGGGAGGGGGGGGGGGGGGTTGGGCAGCATGTAACCCAGGAGAAGTGGCAGCGGAGTGTCATGCAGGCAGTGATTGTGCTTTGTTGGAGGTAGTGTGGTGCTTAGCTAAGGTATGCATTGCTAATGAGGGGTTTTCAGAAGTAAAAGTTCTTGGGGGGGGGGGGCACTCTTGCCGCTATTGTGGCTTAATAGTGGGACCTGGGAACTTGAGATGCAGCCCAACATGTAGCCCCTTGCCTGCCCTATCCGTTTCTGTGTCGTTCCCATCACTTTCTTGAATTGCCCAGATTTTCACAAATGAAAACCTTAGCGAGCATCGGCGGTATACAAAAATGCTCGGGTCGCCCATTGACTTCAATGGGGTTCGTTACTCGAAACGAACCCTCGAGCATCGCGATAATTTCGTCCCGAGTAACGAGCACCTGAGCGTTTTGGTGCTCGCTCATCTCTAATGTTGACAGGACCTCTGTGATTAATCTGTGCTTCTAATAACTATAATAAAATTAATTTTCATATGACCAATGATATTATTTCTTTATAGAATATAGCATTTAGCTTTTTTTCCTTATACTGATAGCTACACAAGGCTGTATTGATGTTAAAGACCTGTTTTTCCCTGTTTGAGTGAATTAAAGGGGTTGTCTCGTGAAATCAAGTGGGGTTCAGCAGTTCTGTATGGCCATATTAATGCACTTTGTAATATACATCGTGCATTAATTATGAGCCATACAGAAGTTGTTCACTTACCTGCTCCGTTGCTAGCGTCCCCGTCGCCATGGATCCGTCTAAATTCGCTGTCTTCTGGCGGTTTTAGACGCGCTTGCGCAGTCCGGTCTTCTCCCTGGTGAATGGGGCCGCTCGTGCCGGAGAACTGGTCCTCGTAGCTCCGCCCCGTCACGTGTGCCGATTCCAGCCAATCAAGAGGCTGGAATCGGCAATGGACTGCACAGAGCCCACGGTGCACCATGGGAGAAGACCCGCAGTGCATCGTGGGTGAAGATCCCGGTGGCCATCTTGGTAAAGGAAGAAAGAAGTCGCCGCAGCGCGGGGATTCGGGTAAGTAATAAACTTTTTTTTTTTTTTAACCCATCCCTTGGGTTTGTCTCGCGCCGAACGGGGGGCCTATTGAATAAAAAAAAAACCGTTTCGGCGTGAGACAACCCCTTTAAACTCTTGCACGAATAAACCCCGCTCTTAACAGTGTGTGCTCTGCGGATGCGATCCCATGCCAATGTGGAGAAGTAAGTTACACTGTAGGCATATCGCTATGGCTGTGGTCACATCAGTATGAACGGGCACAGTATATGCTGAAGCCCTATGTGGCGTTCGAACTATCGCAAGAGTTCTAGGACTCTCGCGCATGCGCAGTGGGCATATGATCTCCGACATTCAGCCACAAAATATATTGCAGCTTGTGTAGTCCGCGATAGACTCAGTAATCCCACGCAAGCGCAATGGGTTTGCAGTATTGGACTATAGTGTATGCCGCAGCGGCTCCCGACATCATGCTTGCCAAAGGGATTCTATGATTGCTCCTTGCCACAGGTGAGCCTCTGTCATTTTAATTATGTGTTGGGTGGGGGATGCATTGGATCGGTGTATGTTCTCTTTAAGGTCTATGATGTTTTCTACTGGTGGTCAGCTTTAAAAAGACTCCATTGGAGTTCAAACGTTGCTGCCCCATTTTTATGGATTAAATAAAACAACAGCCTTTTGGGAGACCTGTGGTGCTGCTCCCTTTTTCTACAATCACTCACTGACTGACTGACTAATTGACTGAATCACTGACTGACTCGCCACTAATTCTCCAACTTCCCGATGTCGTAGAAACATGAAATATGGCACAAGCATAGATTATGTCCAAAATAGGAAAAATAAAGGAGTCCCAACTCGATTATTCAATTCTAGCACAAAAGAATTAGCGTCCAAATTGTATGTACGGAATCTAATTCTCTCACTTCCCGATGTCGTAGAAACGTGAAATTTGGCACGAGCATTGATTATGTCATAAATAGAAAAAGTAAAGAGGTCCCAACTCGATTATTCAATTCTAAGCACAAAAGAATTTGCATCCAAATTTTACGTACAGAATCTAATTCTCTCACTTCCCGATGTCATAGAAATTTGAAATTTGGCACGAGCATTGATAATGTCATAATTAGGAAAAGTTAATGGGTCCCACTTCGATTATTCAATTCTAAGCACAAAAGAATTAGCATCCAAATTTTACGTACATAATCTAATTCTCTCACTTGAAATTTGGCACGAACATTGATTATTATGTCATAAATAGGAAAATTTAATGGGTCCTATCTCGATTATTTAATTCTAAGTGCAAAAGAATTAGCGTCCAAATTTTACGTACGTAATCTAATTCTCTCACTTCCCGATGTCGTAGAAACATGAAATTTGGCATGAGCATTGTTTATGTCATAAATAGGAAAAGTTAATGGGTCCCAACTTGATTATTCAATTCTAAATGCAAAAGAATTAGCGTCCAAATTTTACGTACATAATCTAATTCTCTCACTTCCCAATGTCATGGAAATTTGGCACGAGCATTGATTATGTCATGATTAGGAAAAGTTAATCGGTCCCAACTCGATTATTCAATTCTAAGCACAAAAGAATTAGCATCCAAATTTTACGTACCCAATCTAATTCTCTCACTTAAAATTTAGCACGAACATTGATTATTATGTCATAAATAGGAAAAGTTAATGGGTCCCAAGTCAACTCGATTATTCAATTCTAAGCACAAAAGAATTAGCATCCAAATTTTACGTACGTAATCTAATTCTCTCACTTCACGATTCAAAGAAACTTGAAATTTGGCACAAGCATTGATTATGTCATAAATAAGAAAAGTTAATGGGTCCCAACTCGATTATTCAATTCTAAGCGCAAAAGAATTAGCTTCCAAATTTTATGTACGAAGTCTAATTCTCTCATTTCCCAATGTCATAGAAACTTGAAATTTGGCACGAGCATTGATTATGTCATAAATAAGAAAAGTTAATGGGTCCCAACTCGACTATTCTATTCTAAGTGCAAAAGAATTAGCGTCAAAATTTTACGTACATAATCTAATTCTCTTATTTCCTGATGTCATTTTATGTAAAGGAAACGTCGCATGGTTACCTGCACGTGGTGTTTTTCTGGGTAACTCAAAGAACCATGCAAAATGGTGAACATATTTTTTTCCTTGGTATCTCTAAAGTAACCACGACTTCATAAGATTTTCCGTGTGAACACCAGATAAACACCAGTACCAAATTAACTGGGCGAAGCCGAGTATATCAGTTAGTCACTATATATGGCAGATATAGATCCACTGTATATAGTGATGCTGATGTAATCTGGATATGTCATGTACATAATTATATGTACAGCTGGTATAACGTATACCACCTAAACATACAAGATTACATGCAGTACATGCCTCGTTGTACCACATTTACTGCTCCTCCGCTTTCATCCTCAGGTTCCGACACTCTCACTGCAGGGCTGGCTGGACATCCATCCTGATCCACAGACATCACACACACAGCTCAGCTACATCCATCCTGATCCCCAGACATCACACACACAGCTCTGCTACATCCATCCTGATCCCTAGATATCACATGCACAACTCCGCTACGTCCATTCTGATACCCAGACATCACACACACAGCTCCACTACATCTATCCTGATCCCCAGACATCACACACTCAGCTCTGCTACATCTATCCTGATCCCCAGATATCACACACACAGCTCCACTACATCCATCCTGAACCCCAGATATCACATACACAGCTCTGCTACAACCACCCTGATTCCCAGACATCACACATACAGCTCCACTCACTCACTCCATCCATCCATCCTGATTCCCACAGCTCCACTCACTCCATCCATCCATCCATCCATCTAGCCATCCTGACCCCCACAGCTCCAACATACACACACAGAACACAAATGAGTCCTACATTTACTGATTTCCCCTGTGGTCATAGGATCCCTGACTCCTCCCACACAGGGTTTCACATGAGGTGACATCACCATACGTTCTGGAAGCTGCTGGCTCTGCAGGTCTGCCTGTCTCCTCATGAAGGATTAAGTGGCACTGGGGGGCAGTGCAGGCTCTGTGAGGGGCTTCTGGCAGGCTGTGCTGTACGGGGAAGTTCCTCTGTGGCAGTCAGTCACACGTGGCCCTGGGTAGAGTGCAGATAGGGCAGCCAACAGGCGGTGGTTCTCTTGCAGTAACTCCAATAGTAGCACCTCCAACTGTCGCCAGGACCACAGCTGACTGGCTGAGCTGTCACCCCCTCACTGATAGCAGCCGGGGTGTCCCGCATCCCCCACACCCTGCTTGCTATGCCTTTAGGATCAGGAGTTAGGCAGCACCCATACTGCTTGGGAACCAGTACTAGGCTCTTGAGCAGAAGGAGAAAGAGGTACAGCAAAAAATGGTTAGCCACAAAGAACAGCAGAGGAGAAAAATGTACTGGAATAAATGGCTCTACCCACAAAGAACAGAGCATTGAAAAAAAGAGGTACAGCAAAAAATGATTCTACTAACAAAAAACAGCAGAGGAGAAAGAGGTACAGCAAGAAATAACTCTACCCAGAAAAGAGCAGAGCACAGGAGAAGGAGGTACAGCAAGAAATGACTCTACCCACAAAGAACAGAGCACAGAAGAAAGAGGTACAGCAAGAAATGACTGTACCCACAAAGAACTTTGTAGTAAGCACACAGAGTCCTATTGAATGGAGAAAAAGAAGTGCAGCTGTGGAGAAGAAAAGGAGAGTGTAGGTTGTGGGAGATTCCCTATGCGAGGATTAGAGGCCGCTGTCTACAGACTTGACACCTCACGAGAGGTGTGCTGTCCTCCAGGTGTACAAATCAAAGATGTGTCTGATAGGCTGTCAAGACTCTTCAGTTCTACAGAACACCAGCCATTCTACTAATACATGTAGGGACAAATGACACTGCAAAAAAGGACCTTGAAACTATCTGCAGATACCTTGAAGACCTTCGACAGAAGGTGAACAAACTAGGATCACAGGTGGTCTTCTCATTCATCGTCCCAGTGGATAGCCATGAAATAAGAAGATGGAACAGGATTCTAGAGGTCTAGAACTGGCTACGTCGATGGTGCCGTCGGCGGTGATTTGGATTTCTAGACTATGGAGTGAATTATCTAAATGATGGACTGCTTGCTAGAGACGAGTTGCACCTTACAAAAACATGTAAGCACATATTTGGTGGGAGCCTTGCTTCACTCATTAGGAGAGCTTTAAACTAGAATAATATGGAAAGAGAAGTAATAGACCAGGTAAAAATATACAGCTAAGTTATACATTTGAGAAACTTGCTATTAGAAATGGAAAGAAAAAACACTGACAAAAAATTCTGAAGGAAAGTAGAAGAGTGAGAGACAAAGATTACAAACTAAAATGTTTCTACACAAATGCACAGAGCATGGGAAACAAACAAGGAGAACTGGCCCTTTTAACACAAGAAGAGAAATATGATGTCATAGGTAACAAAGAAACTTGGAAGAATGATATACATGGTTGGAATACAAGGCTTGAAGGATAAGCTTATTCATAAGAAACAGACCTAAAAAAGGGGAGGAGTTGTGTTGTATGTTAGGAAAACATTCATCTTCACTGAGATTCAAGCTTCAGAGCATCGTAGTTCTGTAGAAACTGTTTGGGTAAAAATACAAGGAGAGAACAACAGAAAGGACACCACTGTGGCCTTTTACCATAGGCTGCTTGGACAAGCAGAGGACATTGATGAACGGTTTCTACATCAGATGGCCAAGCTCTCAAAAAAGGATGACATAGTGATCATGGGAGATTTTTACCATCCAGACATTTGTTGGGAATCTCTTTCAGGTAAAAGTAATGGATCCAACAAATTCTTATCCGCTCTTGCTGACAACTTTATCTTCCAAAAGGTGGAAGAGAAAACAAGGGGATCTGCTATCTTGGACATAATTCTTACCAACAGGGAAAGAATGGTTGAGCAAGTAAGAGTAGCTGAAACCTTAGGAGGCAGTGATCATGTTATCCTTGAATTTTGAATAAAAAGAGGAGGAAGATCTGAGAAGACTCAGACCTCAAGGTTGGATTTCAGAAAAGCAGATTTTAATGAATTTAGAAAGAGGGTAGGAAGAATCCAATGGCCGGATGTACTTAAGGACAGAATTCCATAAGGGCTCAGACCTGTTCGTCTGCTTGACGTGTGTCAGACTGAAAACAGTGCTAGTGGGAGGCACTCTGGCCATGGTTTGTTAAGTTCAGTCATGGCTTTCAGAATTTTATTTTTAAGGGCACCATTTAGTCTCTCTACTCTCCCACTGTTTTAAGGATGGTAGGGTGTGTGGAAAGCTTGCTCAGTACCCAACATCCCTGTCATCTCAACTCATAAGTTTCGCTATAACGTGGGTACCCCAATCACTCTCAATTGTCTCTGGCACCCCAAATCTGCAGACTACTTCAGAGAGGAGGTTTTTTTCTGTGTTCCGAGCTGTATTCTTGGAGACAGGGTAGGCCTCAGACCACCCGGAAAAAGGTCAATACAGACTAAAATGTACTCATAGGGACCACTTTAAGGGAATTGGATGTAGTCTATTTGAAAACACTGAAAAGAAAAAAAATGATCTGTGAGTATGTTTCATTGGTGGTTTCTCAGTCATTCCACGGTTGTTTAGAGCACAAATTATGCAGGCCGTGTGCAGGAGCGTGAAAGGTTCGAAAACCCAGGAGCATATCAGTGTATGGCAACAAGGTCTGTTAGGCAGTTTTCGACACGTGGATAGGGCCATGGGCATAGGCAGAATGCACAGGGTACAGAGACCTAGGTAGGCATATTCTGTCTTTTACCACCCAGAGACCGGCGTTGTTTTGGGTAGCTCCTTTGGTTTGCCAGGACTGTAATTCAGACTGTATAGCCTGTATTTGAAGGGTCTAGAGGGTGGACCAGTCCAAAGAGGCTTATCTTTCATCTCATCTTGAAGTGAAGACAAGTAGACCAACCGTGGCTTATTTTTGATGGAGTCCTTTTGCTGCGTGCTTAGCGACATGATCTGCTAAAGCATTTCTTTTGGCTTCCATAGTGGCCTGGCTGGTATGGGCTTTCACATTGATGACAGCAACTCACTGAAGAAGAAGAAGAGCAGATATGAGTTCATTCACGAGCTTATGGTGCTTGATGGACTTTCCCATGGCTGTGAAGAAGGATCTTGTTTTCCAGATGGGGCCATAATCATGGACAATTCCAAAGTCATATCTGGAGTCTGTGTAGATTTTGGCTGTCTTGTCTTTGGCTAAATGATGGGCAGCAGACAGAGCTGTAAGCTTGGCTTCTTGTGCAGACAGATGAGGCAAGCGTTAGCTTGTAATACTTCATGTAGTGAAGTAACAGAAAATTCTGTGAAGAACCTATCATCTAGAACGTAGCGGGATCCATCCACGAACAGAACAAGGTCAGGGTTGTCTAGAGGTTGGTCTGTCATGTTCTGTAAGCCAGACATTTCCTGAGCCATTAGCTAAACGCAGTCATGGGTGGCCATGTCTTCTCCATCATAGGCATCCATAGGCTCTGTATGTGACAAGAGCATAGCAGGGTTGAGGACTTTGCAACCGGTAAATGTCACGTTAGTAGGCATTAAGAGTGCACATTGTAGACATAGATGTCTTGCAGTAGAAAGATGCTTGGGTTGCACTCGAGTTAGAATTGCTGCGATGTCATGAGGAGCTAGGACATGCACTGGATGATCCAGGATGAGGTCTGAAGATTTATCCAGTAGAAGACTAACTGAGGCCACTGCTTTTATGAGGCGGAAAGGCTTATCATAATTGGGCAGTCCCAGTGCTGGGGCTGCTAGAATGATGTCCTTCAGCTGGTAGAAAGAGGCCATGGCACTATCAGTCAGGCGGAAAGGCTTTGACTTCAGACAATCATACAAAGGCTGCATGAGCTGAGAGGCGTTCTGGATCCAAGGACAACAGTAGGACACCAAACCTTGGAACGTACACAGTGTAGAGACTGATTTAGGTAGCTTCAAGTCTGCTACGGCCTTCTTTTGGTCATTAGTAAGGTGTCTAGTGCCAGCAGAAATGCAGTGCCCTAGGAAGGTCACAGACACAACAGAATTGCAGTTTCTTCTTGGGGGCCTTGCAACCATTTTCAGCCAGGAATCTCACAAGGGCAATAGAGTACTGGATATAAATTTCTTTAGTTGTAGCACACATGAGTAGCTCATCTACATTTTGCAGCAAGACAACAGATGGGTTGTCACACGGCCATGATTCCAGAACTTGAGCCATTAGTTGAGAGTACAACGTTCGAGAGTTCTGGGCTCCCTGCGGAAGGACAACCCAAGTGTATTGTTCGCCTTGATGCATAAACACAAAATGGTACCAGCTATCTTTGTGCAAGGGAATTGAAAAGAAGGCGTTCACCAAGTCGATCACTATAAAGTAGACTGAAGATGGTGGAACCTGTGCCAGTAAGGTATGAAGATTAGACACAACAGGTGTGTTGAGAACTGTGGCTTCATTGACAGCTCTTAGGTCTTGAACCATCCAATATTGGTCGGGCTGTCCTTTCTCAGTCTTCTTTTTGACAGGAAACAGTGGAGTGCTGCATGGAGAAGTAATGGGTAATTTTTTGACGAGGTGCTGATCTACAGTTTCTCCTACCATGTCCAGGTTTGCCACAGTTGAAGCAGGTAATCTGTTTCTTGGCTCCTGGATTCTTTGGGTGTTGATTGATGTGCACATGAGCAGTGAGAGACTGTTGGCATTTCACACCTCTGGCTACCTGGAGGACTACTTCTGGAGATAGTGTATGCCATGCTTGATGGGACAGATCAACCTTCTTCCGGATACGTTCCTTCAGTCAACCAAAGAAAGCCTGGGTTAGCAGTTGGACATGTGTTGGAATATGTGCTTGGAAGTCAGTGTCTGTCCAGTGCTGTTTGACATGAACGTAGAATTTTTCCACCAATTCTGTATTATCTTGCTTCATGTCATAGAGAGACACAGATTGCATAGTAAGCCGCACCTGTTCCCAGGCCATTAATTTAGTAACATAAGCTACTCCGGAGTACATTCTTCTGCTGGGGCATTACACATTGCTGCATAAATCAAGGGATAGAAGGAATCTCCAGCTTTTGAACATACTAAGTCCTCCAGATCTTTCCAGCAACAACTGTAGGTACTGGCAATCTGGGCACAATGATGTGCAAATGGCATGGGGTGGGTTTTTGGATCCGGTAAATGGGAAAGTATGGTCATGAGATCCTGCGGGCGCCAAGACTTGAATACAGGTTGATCAACAGTTGCAGCTTAATAGGGAGGGGCAGCATCCCTGTAACCCATGTAGTATGGGTCAGCTGGCAGAGGTGCAGTTACCAAGGACTTAAATGCCTGTAGAGCAGGAGGAGGCAATGGCTGAAGGTTGGGTGAGGGCAGTCGGGGGGCTGTCACGGGCTGCAGAGCAGAGAGCCGGTGAGTGGCAGCCGGGGTGCTGAGATTCTGGATATTTCTACTGAATTCAAAAAATGCACTCATCAATTGGTTCTGTGCTACTTTTGGTGTGGATGTAGCAGCAGCAGCAGAAGAAGAAGTCACTATGGCAGCAGCATCAGGTTGTCATGGAGTCTGATCCTGTGTCTGCCAAAGTGAAGAATCCATTTCAAGACAACCCGAATTAAACGCAAAAACAGCCCCAAAGCAAAATTCAAGGACTGGAACCATGAATAAGACAACCAAGTCGCCCACTATACCACCTACATCCCCTACAACATTAGAGAGTGAAAACTCCTTGGGAGATGAAGGAACAACGATGGATTATAAAAAGCTGGCAATTGAGGTGGCAAAGATAATATCCCCTGATATCCAGGAAACATTAGCGAATACAGTCGCAAGCTCTCTACGTCAACTTCAAGAGGTGGTAACGCAGCACGGCAACCGCCTAGATGCCCTAGAACAAGAAATTGAAGAGGTGTCATCAGAATGTAATGCAACATCCCAGCATATAGAGAACCTCACGAGAGAAAACAAAAAACTCTGGGAACGCATGGAAGATCTGGAGAACAGATCCAGACGAAACAATCTCCGTATTATAGGGGTACCAGAGTCATATCTACAAAAAGACCTACGTCACCTCTGCGAGACTACAATTCCAAACGCCCTGGGCATCCCTTCCAACTGCAAAATGGAACGCGCACACCGCCTAGGCCCAGATAACAGAGCCTCAATAGCTAACCCACCTTCAGCGACAAACATGCGATCTAGGCCAGTTATAGTAAAATATCTGGACTATACAGATAGAGCCCTAATTCTGCGAAACTTCAAGGGCCGACAGAGTGCATTGGAGATCGAAGGACACAGAATCCTAATCTTTGCTGATTTCTCTGCAGAAGTCCAACGCAAACGAAAGGCTTTCTCCCCAATTTGCTCGGCACTCTTTAGAAAACAACTTAAATTCGCACTCATGTACCCAGCGGTCTTGAAAGTGTACAAGAAGGACGGAACCACACTAACATTTTACGACCCAGAAAAGGCGGAGAGCGAGCTCCGTTTAACATCACCTCAATCCTCCCCGGCCAGACAAAGAGATGAACCTTCTCAAGAGAACACGACAAGTAACAACAAACAGAAGGCGGATCGAGTTCCTCCGGCAGCACCAAAAGAACAACGCCAAAAGCCTACAGCCCCATCAACACCAACGCCTAAACAATTGGGAGGTGAACCGTGAGTGTGATATAACGAGGGAAAGGACTGTGTTGTGGGGGGACTGCTGAGAGACACTAGAAGAGAACTCTCGATTTACGAGAATCATACAGATACTGAATGTAAAAATGTAGAAAGTAAGGATAGAAATGCTGTTTGAAAAGATTAGAGATACTATAGGGGGCACATAAAAGGTACTAAGAGTAAGAGTCTGGAGCGGAATCCCTAGATAGTTTGTTAACGCGACTCACAAAGTGGAATTGAGGGAAGTCGCTTATGCATTCTCTTTTTGGGTACAGGCAATACATCTTCCCCCAAAAGAGACCGCATTTTCATTTCTGTTATATCACTACGCCGTGTTAACAGCGGAGTGATACTTTATTAGCTGATAGCTCTGGTTTTGTTTTTTGTTTTGTCTTCTCTCTTTTTTCCCTTTGTTTCTATATAAACATATAGAGATCTCATTTGGTGTTAAAAGTTTGATTTGAAATTGATAAATATATAGGTGAACTACAGTACAAGTATAATATAAATTTAAATAGATAATATGCAAATCATTTCCTGGAACGTGAAGGGACTTAGATCCCCACAAAAACGGTTGCTAGTCTTGCGACACTTAAAGCGCCTAAAAGTTGATATTGCACTACTCCAGGAGACACACTTAACCGAAAAAGAATATTTTCGCATGCGAAAATTATGGGTAGGGGAGATCTATGGATCACCCGCGGTGCATTCAAAGGCGGGAGTACTATTACTAATTAGGAGGGGGGCAGGTCTAACGGTAGAAGATCAGTGGCACGATTCAAATGGAAGGATCTTACACGTCCACCTGAAAAATAATTTAGAGAATCTGAGTATCTATAATGTATACGGCCCCAATGGCAATAATAAAGAATTCTTTAGAGAACTGACAGACAGACTTACGATGGACCCGGTGGAACTTAAAATATTGGGAGGTGATTTTAACTCTGTGCTTAATGCAGCAGAAGACCGACGCAGCCACGCGACCAGCGGAAACTCCCAAAAACACCAAGACGCCATGTTCTATAATTTTACCAATACACAACAATTAAGAGATGTGTGGAGGGAGATCAACCCAGAAGGCCGGGAATTCACACACTACTCCCATGCACACGACTCCTGGTCCAGGATCGATTATATACTAACGGCCCCTAGCTTACTACCCAGAGTTACTAACACAGACATAGCAGAGCTTGTGATCTCAGACCATGCCCCGGTGCTGTTGACACTACAAGATAAAATCCCCAGGGGCACTGACTACCTATGGAAATTCCCTACATTCCTGGCTGAAGACGAGACATTTCAGGGGTTGTTGCGGGGATGGTGGCTAGAATTCATATCAGATAACGAGACACACTCAGATAACCCCCAACTTTTATGGGACACAGCGAAGGCGGTCATTAGAGGTAAACTGATCGGTTATACAATATCACTGAAAAGGAAAATTAAAGACAAGATCAGACACTATAGCTCCCTCCTACGAGTGGCATACACAACTTTTCAATCCAAACCAAACTTGGAAAACAAACAGAAATGGACAGAATCTAAAGAATCATATGAAACATGGCTACATAAACAAGAACAACTGTCATACTCCTATAACGAAGCACGATTATTCAAATTCGGGAATAAAGCAGGCAAATTAATGGCCAAACTAGCAAACGGACCTTTCGCGGTATCAAATATTTCGGGTCTGAAAGACCAATCTGGTAAAGTACAATCCCATCCGGCAAAAATAAATGAGATTTTTTATAAATTTTATTCACAACTCTACGCAAAAACCCCAATGCATCCAGACGTTCCATTAACCCTCCCCCCTGACATCCCGTTGACCACGCTGAATGAAGAACAATGCTCTTTCTTAGGGGCCCCTATCACACAAACAGAAGTACAGGAAGCCATATCAAATTTAAAAAATAACAAGGCTCCAGGCCCGGACGGATACACAGGAGAGTTCTTTAAAATACTAAAAGACCAGACGACACCATTAATAGAAAAACTATTCAACGGCTACATGCAGGGGACTCCTATCCCATCAGATATGAATACGGCCCACATTAAACTTCTCCCCAAACCAGGTAAAGACCCTACGGACGCAACAGCGTACCGTCCAATTTCCTTAATTAATACAGACCTAAAACTGATGGCAAAAATCATGGCAGACCGCCTGGCCACCCTGCTGCCCCTTCTGATTTCCCCACTTCAGAGCGGCTTTGTAAAGAACAGATCCGCGACTACTAATATAAGAAAAATATTAACAATCCTGGATGATATAAAAATGAACCCAGCAGATCACCCTCAATCGGCACTCTTGACAATAGATGCGAAAAAGCGTTTGACAATGTCTCGTGGAGGTGGTTGGAGACAGTGATGGACAAAATGTGCTTTTAAGGCCCTTTTCACACTTATATATGGAATCTATATGCCTCCCCGCTGGCTCAAATTTATACTCCAGGCTTCCTGTCCCCAAGGTTCCCATTACAAAAAGGCACCAGACAAGGGTGTCCACTGTCCCCGCTCCTTTTTAACCTTGCGATAGAACCACTGATACACATATTGGAGGGAAATAAAGACATAGAGGGAATTAAAATCCGAAACAAGACTATCAAATCTATGCTCTTCGCAGACGACATTCTCTTAGCCCTAGCATCTCCGCATACAGATCTGCCACAGGTATTTGCCCTCCTAGAATCATTCGGGAAGCAATCAGGATTTAAGGTCAACACCATAAAGTGTGAGTTATTTGACATTTCTCCACGAAGTAATCTACACAACATCGACACTAAAAAAACTCCTGTCACCATGGCGGGGAACTCTATTAAATACCTGGGGATAAATATAGGAAGGGTACCCGAGAGCCTATACAAGCTAAACTACCCCCCAATAATACAAAAAATCATAAACGAACTTCAAAGATGGAATAACCTCCCGCTAACATTTATAGGGAGATGTCATCTAATCAAAATGATCAGCTTTCCAAAGCTACTATACCAACTACAGACTATCCCACTCTTATTAAAAAGACAAGATATAGGAAAACTATATACAGCATTCTCAATGTTTATCTGGTCACGCAAACGACCTCGTATTGCCATGAAAAAACTAATGATGTCTAAAAATAGGGGGGGGGGGGGGGTTGAACCTACCAGACATACGCACATATAATGTGGCCAGTTTGATGAGACATTCGATAGACTGGCTCCAGGGATCGGATCACTTTTCAAACTATACACTTGAGAGGGAATTACTACACCCATGGAATTTAAACACCCTATTACACACAGGCTTTGCTAAGCTCCCACCTGAGGTTAAACACTCAAACATGGCAAGAGACACTATCGCAGCTTGGAAAATTGCACGCAAAGCATATAAACTACCATTCAAGCTCTCAAAGCATATGGAGTTATGGGGGCACCCTGAATTTAGAGAAGAAAGGACAAACAAAATGTTTAAAGAATGGCGTAGTAAGGGTATTGGAAGAGTTCAACACCTTCTCCACCATAAAGAGGCTAGGTATAAAACATTCAAGGAGATGCAGGAAACATATGACTTATCTCCATCACACTTCCTACCATATACGCAAATGCGGGGATTCCTGCGGACAAGGCTAATTGAGATCTCAAAAGAAGCAAAAATAACCCAATGGATCTACTTATAGGGAACCCTCCCCCAAGACATTCCATATCTGACCTATACCACCGATTCAGGGAAGGATGGGCTTTATCAGACAATAACCAAATGTTTAAAAGATGGGCACGAGAATTACAAGACCCCGAGATAACCCAAAAAATCATCCAAAGCTGGGACGCAGTAAGAAAGGCCATAACAAACGAAAGATGGCGCGAAACTTTCTTCAAAATAATACATGGCGCAATATACGGCTTTAACATCCCCCCACACCAGGGAAATCCAGACAGATTACAGGCATGCCCCAAATGCTCCCAACCAAATTCTGATCTACTACACGGACTCTGGCACTGCTCCAAAATTAAAACGTATTGGGAGCAGGTACAAGTGTTGATACAGGAGATAGGGGAGATACTTATCCCCTTGACTCCACAGGCCTACGTATTCCATGTCCTAACCAGCCTCGGCATTCACACCAAGATCATTCATACTATCCTTATAATAAGCAAAAGATGTCTCTTGTCAAACTGGCTGCAAGCAACTCCACCGACAACCCTAGATATAATAAAACAACTAAAATACCTACTAAAAATGGAGAGACTGGAAATAGAAAGAAGCGCAGAAGCCCAGGCACCAAAGTTTTTCGCAAAATGGCAAATCTTTATAGAAAAATTTCTAGACCCTGAAGAGATCACTACATGTGTAACGCCGTTTAGAAATACATCTTGGTACTATATCCAGACAGATACCAATCGTCTGGGGAGACTTAAATTAGATTAACATAAACAAATAACGCCACAGCAGATGGGAGAGGAAGTAGGCAGAAACGAAGGATAGCTATAAAGTTAGACCTAAGCCCGATGCAGGTCTTAGTCCCAAATCTAATCTAATCTTAAGAATAATAGAAAGACCAGGAAAAAGCATAAGATATTAAAGGGGTTGTCCCGCGCCGAAACTGGTTTTTTTTTTTTTTTAACCCCCCCCCCGTTCGGCGCGAGACAACCCCGATGCAGGGGTTAAAAAAACAAACCGGAGAGTGCTTACCTGAATCCCGGCGGTCCGGCGTCTTCATACTCACCTGCTGAAGATGGCCGCCGGGGTCTGCTCCCTCCGTGGACCGCAGCTCTTCTGTGCGGTCCATTGCCGATTCCAGCCTCCTGATTGGCTGGAATCGGCACGTGACGGGGCGGAGCTACACGGAGCCGGCATCCTGCACGAGCGATCCCATTCATAAAAGAAGAAGACCCGGACTGCGCAAGCGCGGCTAATTTGGCCATCGGGGGCCGAAAATTAGTCGGCACCATGGAGACGAGGACGCTAGCAACGGAGCAGGTAAGTATAAAACTTTTTATAACTTCTGTATGGCTCATAATTAATGCACAATGTACATTACAAAGTGCATTAATATGGCCATACAGAAGTGTATAGACCCACTTGCTGCCGCGGGACAACCCCTTTAACACAAAGTTCACATATGGAAGGAAATGATAACTGTTAGCGCAAAATTCGCTATTTCAATATACTGTGCGTTTCCAAATTAAGATAATATGTGTACAGGCCTGGAGAGCCTTCAAAGACCACAAGCCTACATCATGTGTTCCCAAAAGAGTCTCTCTTTATTAAGCGCGCGTAAAACTTAAATAAGTTTCAACACAGGAAGTGAAGTAATTTAGGAATACAGTTACAGTGGTTAGCGAGCCTATTGGTCGTTCTCAGAGGGAGGTATTTGTGAGGTAGCTTGTGATGTCATCCATCTGGGAGGAACTTCAGTGAGCACGCTCAGTTCATTCTTGAATTTGGTCTCATGAGGAGAACATCCTGTTTCTCCTCTCTGCTGTCCAAGACAAAGCACTCCTAGATAGGTTTGGCCAGTTAGAACTGGTTTAACCAGTATTTGGGACAATAGGCACTGCTCCTTAAATTCTTGTGGAGGTGGGGGGGGGTTAAACATATGAAAAACTTCAATAAAAAAGAGTTTATAAAAAAAAAAATAAAAAAAAAGAATCCATTTCAGGGGCCTGACTGCAGGAGACGCATGTTCTATTCTCCACAGGGGTTACTGGCTGCAAAACAGGTGGGGGTGGTGTTGTGTCAGCTGATACTATTGGTGCATGTATTGGGATGCCAGGTAATAGTATATCCACTGGGGTAGTCCATGTCTGCTGTGGAGCTAAAATGGCCGCCTGGGCGGTGGCCGAAGGTATTGTTGCAGCAGATCCTGAAATGGCCGCAGGGAGCGGGGCCTGTGCTGAAATGGGTGTAGAGGGCGTGGTCTGCACTGAAATGGCTGCAGGGACGTGACCTCATGAGGTGGAGTATAAAAACAAGATGGTTCAAGGCTGGAGACAAGTGGATACAGCCCTGTGGGAGGACTTGGTAATGGAGGCAGTGCCTGACTGGGCACTGTTGTGGGGAGGTGTCTAGCAGCACCACATGCTAGACACGTATAACAGATAGCAGGGTTTTGTTGACTACAATGCCAACACGTCCATCCAGCAGTGGAGCAATAAGTGGGATGCTTCCAGGGTGGAACCCTCAGCTGGTGAAGAAAGTCTGACCTTCTTTGTTTTACACACACAATACATGAAAAAAATCGCCATCTTTAACTTCAACTAACATCCCTTTTGCTATCTGCCTAGATGATCTCCACCAGGCCTCTCCTGATTGGAGCATTCCTCTATCAGCCAAAATTCTTCTATTATCATCTAACACATTTTTCCAATAGTTCTTATCTAAACGTCCACTTGGACAGCAGCCTGCAATTTCCATCAATCTTTTCATGTTCTGTACATGCCTTTTTCCCTCCACACGTTTCACTATTTCTGCAGCTGTGAACATCTTATTTTCATCAACAATCTTACCATTAGGGTTATCCATTATTTATGACAAACAAAGCAGCCCCTATGACTGTTGACGTACTCTACTTAGCAATCTAATGCCCGAAGTAGTTAAAAAAAACACTGTTAATGGATGTCTATATGGCAGAAAGCTACAAACCATCTCTTATCTCAAGTGATCCCCTTTAAATCCTCGTCAGGATTTAGAACAAATGAATAACTCTAGATGTTGAAAATTATCTGATGTCTAACGCCAACTTTTATCCAGCAATGCAACAATGAAAAAGCACACAGTGAAGGTACATAGGGTTCATAGAATCCACTCAACCCAATTCACAGCACCAGGGTATTAGTGTATCTTGACGCCATCAGGAAGTCCTAGTGGAGTCAAGACTGACAGGGGGGTGACACCCCCTGTACCTGGTTGGCTGAATATCAGGCTGCCAAATAGGTCCTGGAAGCCCATTAAAATAAGTGGTAACATGCTTTCCTGTGGCCCGTCGTGCAAATGGGCAGGCTGCCTAACAGTTGGAGCACAGAGGCTAAATAGTGTTGAAGCGCTTACTACTGAGCCGGCATCGGCACTTCACAAGCGGCTCCCCCACCCACACGCAAGGCGAGCTGAACAGAGCAGCGGCAGCAAAGAGGCAACAGAACTGGGGGGAAAGAGATATTATGCGCTAGCCGCAGAGTGCAGGAGCACGCAAAGCCCGCCTTACACCCCCAACTGATGCAGGTTTCCCAGCGGCGGACCACAAGCGCAGAGGGCCGCAGCTATCGGCAATGGAGCACCCGGCACGGATGTCACATTAACGGCGATGGCGCACAGCCGCTGAGGACGGCAGCAGTGAGTGCGGAAGCGGGGCACACGGAGCTCAGACAGGGGGACATGAGCCTTTTAGTGCAGCGCTGTAGCCAGGGGAGGTGAGCATTGCAAGCGGGGAGCAGAACATAGCCTATTTTGCTGAGCCCTGCCACCTTCTGCCACTAATCTAGGGTACTAGCACCTTCAGCTCTGGAGCAAATCCGAAGCTAGGAGTGTGAGAGGGGTGTTCCTACTGTCAAAACCCTAGCTTCAGGTGGCGTCAAGATACACTAATAACCAGCACCAGAACCAGCAGAACATACAATGAGGAGTAGGAATAATATTTATGTATATATATTCGGTATTAGTGTATCTTGATGCCATCAGAAGCTAGGAGTTTGACAGGGGGAATGCCCCCCTCACACCCCCAGCTCCTGATAGGGTCAAGGCACTAAGGTCCTGCAAAAACACTGCCATGTTAGCGCTGTAACATGGCAGCATTTAAAAATGTAATACAACAAAGTGATGTTTTACCCTAAGGTCCCCCGGTCACAGACAGCGCCCTCACTGCTTGTGTTTGGCTGCCGGAACTCTGAGCTCCCTGTTGGCCGCTGCCCCCCTCAGAGCTGGCGCTCTCCGCGCTTCTGCTCCATTGGTGGGACTGTCAGTTGCATGGATGGTGCTTCCCTGCTGCCAGCTGCCGGCCAGAGCGCTTGTGCTCCTCCTCTGGAACAGTGAGATGGATGTTGGCCGGTCCTCCGCAGACAGCTGCTGGCGCCCTGAGTACTTCTGCTCCTCCCCCCGCACAGTCACATTCCTGGCAGCGGGTCCTCTGGTGAGAGCTTGCATTCTGTGCTTCTTCTCCGCCGGCAGGAAAGCTGGCAGAGGTGGTGGAGGGGGAAGGCTACTTGCGTGAGCTCCTGCACTCTGCGGCCTGGGCATTACACTGTCTGTCCCCCCGGCCCTGCAGCGGCCGGTATGCTACACTAAAATCGGGTGCGGGGTGCTTGTTGCAGTGCGGCGGCGGGCCAGCAAAAGCCGCTGCAGGACACTTTCGCCACATTGCTACTAAAGTGAGGCCAGTCCCGCCGTTTGCAGCTGGGCTTTGTGTATTTTTTTTGCTTCACTTTGGCCCCGCTGTATATTTTCTGCAGGCACTTTTAGTGGGCTTCCAGGACCTTTTTGCAAATCCCCTGAGCAACCTATAAGGTACAGGGGGCGTCACCCCACTGTCAATCTTGACTCCACCAGGACTTCCTGGTGGCGTTAAGATACACTAATACCTATATATCCTACCTCATTTGTTGCAGCTGTTTCCTGATTGTCACGTCTGCTAGCCCGAGTCCAGTTGGTTGGATCTGTGGTTCCAGTATCCGCTCATCCCATCTGGGGTGCCAAATTGATATCCGAGCTAGTAGGGCTCTTCTTACATTCATTGCGTGGGCCAAATTAGATATTCAGATGTTTGTGCACAAAAGGTAACAGATTGGCGGAACCTGGAGGCTGAGCGGGATGGCCGCTTGAGAGAAGCGCTCCTCCGGCGTGGCACCCTCCGGGACCTCTATCACCAGCAATAAGAAGAGAAGATGGGGAAACTCACCAGGGACAAAAGCTCCGAACTGCAGGGCACCCCTCGGCAGACAAAGACACAAGCCGACATGCAGCGCTTCTTCAGAGACAGAAGCGCTTGCTCCCCGCAGCCCCTCTCCAAGATGGCGCCGGCTCGAGAAGCTACCTCGGCACACAGTAAGGGGGAGGATGAGGAGACAGGCTCAGAGGAAAAACATATCCAAGGGCTTTATGAGAGACTTGATCTCTCAAGCCCTGTGCCCCATTAGCTCTGACCTAGCAGAGATTAAAGAGGAGATAAGGCAGATAGGACACAGGGTGGAAGAATTAGAAGCTTCATCCACAGCCATCGTCACCCACTCACTGCAAGTAGAGAAAGTCTTAAAGGAACAGTACTCCCATTTAAACAAAGCATTATTAATGCAAGAAGATCTAGAGAACCGGAACAGGCGAAATAATGTACGCATTAAGGGCCTGCCTGAGTCCTACTCCAACAAATGTCTGCCGAAAATAGCAAAAGAAATCTTTGAGTCTCTTCTGGGGCCCGACAGGTCGTCTTCCATTACAATCGAATGAATACATAGAGCCCTGAGACCCCCACCAGAAGCAACGGAGCCTCCGAGAGACATAATATGCAAATTGCTTGCCTTTCCGGACGCGGCTGCCTTGCTAAAAGCTACAAGAACCTGCAAAGACCTGAAATATGCAGATGCTCCGTTACAGATGTTTCAGAACTTGGCCCCTTCTACCCTAGCAAAGCGCCGCATACTTCAACCATTACTGGACATCCTTAAAGCCAAAGAAATTAAATACGCCTGGCTGTTTCCATTTGGTCTAAGTATCTTCCTTAAAGTCAAAAATTTAATTTAGGAGCCGCAGAAGACCTGCAGAAGCTATGGCAGCTACTTGAAATCGAACCTATAGACATTCCCAGCTGGCTACCTCTTCCAGACCCTCCTCAATTCCACCGTCTGGTTGCCCCAGAGAGATGGCAACTAGCAGGCAATTTCAAATCGCCAAAAAGGAAAAAAGAAAAAACCTAGAGAGGAACTAAATTGATGGGCTTAGATCTTGCCCCTTTGCCCTTTCTGGTTGAGAACCAGCCCATGACCAGCCAGAGCGGGGAGGCGCTCTTGCTTTACTTGGAAGATTCTGGGACTTGATCTGTACGGACTCTTATTTTTGGGCCCAGACCATGTTGAATATCCCGGTCAAGGGCCTGAAGTCGGACTCATGGATACATACCCCTTTTCTTTTCTTTTCCTTTCCGTCTAGCTCTCCTACTTTGGGCGGCTAGGCCCTTACAGCTCCTGTTTGCCCGTATATGGGATACGACATACGATTTCCCTGTAATCGAAGAATTGTTTAACAAATTTTGCTCTTGTTGCAAATTTCAGTGACTTTTTGTATTCTTGGGGTTAAAGCTTCCCCCTACCAGGTTCCTAGGGGGGGTGCCTGTCAGACCAGGCTGTGTTAAAACTTCATACTCCCCGTTAAAGTCGATGATTCTATGAGATACTGCGGCACGCCCACCCATTAAGGGAGGTGAGGGTCCGATATCCTTACCCCCCTTGAAATATAGCCTTGCCTGCAGACTGTTTCTGAGGCTTGGGCTATACAGTGCTCTTTGTCTATTTTTTGTATTGTTCTAAACGTTTTTTTACCTTCACCTTGTTCCCTTCCCCCCTTTTCCTACCTCTCTCCTTCCCTGTTTCCCTGTTTTCTCCCAATACCTCCCAGGACGCCTTACAGTAAACTCCTCTGGGCTCAGTTTTCGGCTACTGGTGCTATAATATCTCTTTCATTTTTTCCTGCTGTAGCTTAGGTGCATACCTATGAACGACCTACGTCTTACCTTCTTCAACGTCAGGGGTCTCAACTCACCTTCAAAGAGACACAACATCGCTTTCCTCACCAAGAGGTATGGATCCAAAATACTTTTCCTTCAAGAAACCCACTATAAAGGTAATAAATGTTTCACACTTCCAGGAAAACACTTCACCACTGCCTTCCATAGCACTCACCCCTCCTCGGTCTCTAAGGGAGTATCAATCCTCCTCCACGGAACAATAAATTTTGTGGAAGATGTCCAATACAGAGAAGGCGAGGGGAGAGCTCTATTTGTAAGGGGCACCCTAAACAATATCAAAATAATTTTAGCTAATATCTATTCACCGAACTCAGACCAGATCCCCTGGTTGCTAAAACAGTTAGAAACCCTAAAGCATTTTACAATAGGGCAGATTGTATTAGCAGGGGACTTTAATGTCACCTTCAACCCCATCTTGGACTCCTCCACTGGCCATTCGCAAATACCCCAGGTCAAGCTGAGGAGGCTCAATAAGAGCCTGCAGGAGCTGGGCCTTGTGAACGTATGGCACTCCCTCCACCCCTCTTCAAGGGACTATTCCTACTTCTCCACAGTCCACTCATCTTTTCAGAGATTGGACTATCTCTTGGTCTCCTCCGACCTCCTCACATCAGTAGCTAAAGCAGAAATTGATATTAGGACAGTATCGGACCATGCTCCCGTACACGTAACCCTCCGCTCGCTGCGAGCGCACCCAAGGGAGTGGAGATGGAGACTCAACTCCTCCCTCTTGGACTTGAAAGAGGAAAGAGATCATCTGGCCAATTTACTGGAGGAGTATTTTCTCCTCAACTCCACAGGAGAGGTGGGGACACCGACGGTCTGGGAAGCCCACAAGGCGTACATTTGAGGGCTATTAATAGCACTAGGCACCCGTACAAAAAAGCACTTGCAAAAAGAAATTGACGAAAAATTACTATTAATAGCTAAATTAGAACAAACTATGAAACTATCTCAATCAAAACAGAACTCTGAAAGCCTACTGATAGCGAGATCGGAACTGAGACAATACCTACAAACCGGGTTCAATAAAAGACAACTCCATTGGAAACACGTAATTTATTCCCAGGGCAAAGCACGCTCCAAAAATTTAATTAAAGCGATAAAAACTCCCACTAGCGAGTTACGGACAGCCTCCATAGACATAGCTAAAGAGTTTCAGAACTACTATGCTGACCTGTACAACCTCAAAGGCCGTTCCACCCCTAGAAATAAAGAGGACACCAATCTATTGATAGACTCTTTCCTGAACCAATTAAACATCCCCAAACTAAAACCAGATGAGGCGCAGTCCTTAAAAGCCCCTGTGACTCTCTCTGAAATTGAAAAACTAATTGCCTCCTCACCCCCGAATAAAAGCTCTGGCCCAGACGGCCTAACCATACAGTACTATAAATCTTTTCAACCCATCCTAAATCCAAGACTCACGGATCTTTTCAACGAGCTCCTGGGGGGGGGGGGCTTCCCTGCTGAAACAATCCCTCGAAGGGCATATTACCTTGATTGACAAAGACAATAAGGATCCTGAAATATGCGGAAGTTATCGCCCAATATCGTTGATTAATCTTGACATGAAACTATGGGCAAAACTTCTAGCTTCATGTATAGAACCCTTTATCCCATCATTGAATAACGGAGAACAGGCCGGGTTTGTTAAGGGGAGAGAGGGAAGGGATAATTGCCTCAGACTACTCCACGCTGCCCACTATGCGCAATTTCATAAAATACCCTTAGCCTTAGTAGGTACGGATGCCGAAAAGGCTTTTGACAGGGTTGATTGGAAATATATGGAAAAAGTCTTATCTCACTAAAATTTTCCAGTGGAGTACATATCGGCTATCTTCTCTCTCTACTCCTGCCCTTATGCAAGACTCAAAATTAACGATATTCTTTCCCCTCCATTCGATATAAGAAATGGTACTCGGCAGGGGTGCCCCCTATCACCATCGCTCTTTATCCTAGTCCTGGAACCCCTATTGATTAAAATCAGACAAGACCCGGTTATTAAAGGCCCAAAAGTTAGGGAACACACCATGTCCACTGCAGCGTTTGCAAATGAAATAGTCTTCGTAATATCAGACCCCGAGAAGAGCCTCCCTAGACTCACGGAACAGCTAAATGAGTTTGGAGCCATATCCAATTTTAAAATCAATTACTCAAAATAAAAAATACTGAACATTTCTATTCCCGCGATGCGCTGCGAGGAGCTGAGAACAAACTCCCCCTTCACATGGTCGAACGCTTCATTAGATTACTTAGGGATTAAATTAACAAAACAGGCGGAAGAACTATACAATGCAAATTTTACACCACTAATTAACCAAGTAAAAAACCTTCTGAAATCCTACGACGTGCCGTTCGCTTCCTGGTTCGGCAGGAAAAATATCGTCAAATCGTATATCCTACCCATCATTCTATATAAGATCAGAATGCTTCCCATTCACCTCCCGGTTAATTTCTTCAAAACCATTAGATCGGCTTTTTCGGGCTTTGTGTTGAGGCGGAGGCGGAGGAGACCGAGACTGGCGTACAGTTTAATGATTAAAAGAGGCGTGGAGGGAGGTATTGGTCTCCCCGAGCTTGCAGATTTCTACCGCGCCTCCCAACTGCGATACTGGATAGAACTGGTCCAACCTTCTAAAGATAACTTACTCCCGGCTCTAGTTGGGGGCTATGGTGAGGACTCTTTGATTAAGGATCTCTGGCTTCCCTCAAAGAATTGATACAGAGCCAAGAATTTCAATCCACTACTAAGGGGACCTTGCGAGGTTTGGGACGGGCTCAGACCAGAATTAGCTCCTGGCCCCTCCCCCTCTCTGCCTTTACGCTCTATATACAAATTGATGACTCTCACCCCTGACCGGGCACTATATCACTCTGGAAAAAATTTACACCATCTACGCTATCCAGCATACAGAACCAGGCCCACCTTGACCCTACGGAAATCCTGCGTAGCCTATTGCCAACCGAAAAACCTCTCATTTCTGCAACAAGCACAGGTGACTGGGGTTCTCAAAAAATTTCTCCAAGTGCACAAAACCACTAAGCCCCGAACTCCCTTTGAAAAGCCCCTAAACGATAATAACCCCACGATTAAGAAAATCGCCTTACTACGCAAAAACTATGTTACCCCTTTGCTAGCATACAAACCAGCTTTCCTTACTTCTTGGGAGAAGGAACTGGGGATCAAACTCACAACGAGCGAAACTAGCCTGATATTAAAGACTTTCTTTGGACTATCTCCATGTGTTCTCGCACAAGAATCACATTATAAATTATTAGTGAGGTGGTACAGGACACCCCAGTGGCTGTTCGACCATAACCTCGCCCCCCACGGGAACTGCTGGAGATGTAAAAACGAAGTAGGTTCCTACCTACATATATGGTGGTCATGCCCGATTCTGGCACCCTTCTGGGGAGGAGTGGAGAGAGTTATTCAGAAGCTTTCAGCAAATTTTACAATCTCTCCGAAGGCGGCGCTCCTTTGGAAACCGTCGACCTCCTTTCATCCTCTGAAGAACCAATTGATTGCCTTCCTCCTCGACGCAGCCAAATCCCTAATTCCACGCCTCTGGCAACAAAGTACGCTCCCTACACTTGAGCAGTGGAAGGAGAGGCTCGACACCCTCTATAACCTGGAGGAACTTCATAGTTGGTCCAAAAACACCCATGAAAAATTTATCCACACATGGGATCCTTGGAGAAGACTGAGACTCCTGACGGACTGGGGGTATCCTCCATAGGATACCCCCACCTTTCCCTCCCCCACTTTTACCTCCCCCCATAACCCCCTCCCCCTGTTATATATGTGTTTTAGATGTAATTTGCAAACTATATTAAGTACGTCTAACCGATTGTCCACAGGCACGGATAGTGGTGAGATGGCTATAGGATGGGGAAGCCCCACCCTCCTTCTCAGTACCTGTCAATCGGATAATGTTGCTTAACTGTAGATTTATATTCCACCGCATTGTATTATGTAATTCCATCCGATGAATGGAATCTGAATCTCTATTGTTTTGTTCGTACTATGTAAAACTCAATAAAAATCTTGATTGGAAAAAAAAAAAAGGTAACAGATTGACACAATGCTCTGTATTAAGTCAGTACACTTCTGATTTACTCAAAGGAATACGTTCGCTTTTACGGGTAAGCATTACATCACAAAATAGGAGTATACAAAAAGAATTATTGTGCTCATACAGGATTGGTTAATACAATTATATGATAATTCACACATTAGTAAAGTATCAAAATTGAAAGAATTTGGAGGAAGCATATAATGTTATCAGTAAATGAGAAAATTATTCAATCAGAATGTATAACTGACCTATGAAAAACATGAGTGAGAGAAAGATGCAAGGGTCTAACGCATTCCGAACAAGTTTGTATATGAACACATTTAACCATTTAACTGCTAACCTTTTACTCAGAGAGTAGACATAACTATATATATATATATATATATATATATATATATATATATATATATATATATATATATATATATATATATATATATTTGCCTAAGCTGATATAAGAAACACAAGACAAGATAATGAATTATATATTACTATAACACTGGGGTCAATACAGAGACTGGACTGCTACTGTAACAAAAGGGGAATTCTCTATGTCCAGAGAAAAGAAGGTTTCTATGTCAGCACAAAAAAAGGTTCTTTATTGTAGTAGTGAGGCTATGGAACCTTCAGCCTGAGGACATGGTGATAGCGAATTCAATAAAAGAGTTTTAAAGATGCCTGGATGCCTTTCCTGAGCAATATTACATGTTGCAATCACTAATTACTTCAGAAGGGTTGTTGATCCAGGGATCATTCCGATTACCAAATTTGGAGCCTATAAGATATTTTTTCCCCTTAACCCCTTGAGTGGCGGGTTTCCTACCACCCTGTCGTGCCCACCAGGGCAGGTTTTTTAAATGGTCTAATCATTGAATTTCAAATAATTTTGCAGTCGTGTTCCAAGAGCCATAACTTTTCTTATTTTTCCATTGACCAGGCCATATGAGGGCTTGTTTTTTGCGGGACAAGTTGTACTTTTTGATGGCATCATTTTGGGGTATATATAATGTATTGCATAACTTTTGTAAAAACATTTGTAGGGAGATTGGGGAAAAAAATAAATTCTTCCATTTCTTTTTTGGATTTCATTTTCACGGCGTTGAACATGCAGAATAAATAATGTGATATCATTATTCTCTGAGTCAGCACCATTCTGGCGATAGCAAGTTTATACAGTTTTTATGTTTCGGGGAGGAAAAAAGAAATGGGGAAAAAAGGGGCCATGTCATTAAGGGGTTAAATAATGTACCAACTTCCTTCTCTGGGTCATTATGACGCAGGGATACCACATGTGTGATTTTATTTTACATTTTTTACAAAGTAAAGGGAGACAAGTGTTTTTATTTTTATTTTTTCTTAATAATTTTTTCACTTTTGTTTTTTTTTTTAACTTTTTTTTATTTTTGTCCCTTTATGGAACTTCCACAGGGACCCATCAGGACCCCCTGATCACTTTCCAGGGGTCTGATGGTGACAGCCCTTTACATGCTGCAGTGACAGCCCTTTACACGCTGCAGTCACATAGACTGCAGCATGTAAAGGGTTAACACAGCAGAGATCAGAGGTTTTCTCTGATCTCTGCTGTAAGAGCTGGTGCCTGCTTGTCCTCTGACACCCAAGCACCAGCTCTCCCTGCCACAGAGACAGTCTGCTTGCTTCTGACAAGCCGATGGTCTCTATAGCAACCTGTAAACAAAGCAGGAGACTTAAAAGCAGGAGATTGCCGGCAGATCGGCAATATCTTCCTGCTTCTCAATGTCCTCCTTTGTTCTCTGTGGGACTGCTCTGCAGCTCCCATAGTGATACATAGCCCGGAAATCTTCCGGGCTATATCACTATCAGCAGTGGAGCTCATCCCGGAAAATTTCTGGGCGTGCCACTCAAGGGGTTAAGGGCTCCTGCACACTTGCATTTTTCTTGCACATTTTTTTCATGCCATATCGCTGCATTTTTTTCACGCGATTGTCAATGGGTCTTTCTAATGTTAAAAACTAGGGATGAGCGAGCGTACTCGCCCGAGCTTGATACTCGTTCGAGTATTAGGGTGTTCGAGATGCTCGTTACTCGAGACGAGTACCACGCGATGTTCAAGTTACTTTCACTTTCATCTCTGAGACGTTAGCACGCTTTTCTGGCCAATAGAAAGACATGGAAGGCATTACAACTTCCCCCTGCGACGTTCAAGCCCTATACCACCCCCCTGCAGTGAGTGGCTGGCAAGATCAGGTGTCACCCGAGTATTAAAATCTGCCCGCCCGCGGCTCGCCACAGATGCATTCTGACATAGTTCAGGGAAAGTGCTGTTGATGCCGGAGCTGCTATAGGGAGAGCGTTAGGAGTGATTTTAGGCTTCAAGAACCCCAACGGTCCTTCTTAGGCCATAGAAATCGCAGATTGCACCTATCTGCGATCTGCGATTCCTGTTCTCTATATGCGCTCAATGGGGCCGGCGGCAGCAGCGCCGACCCCATTGAGAACATATAGAAGACAAATCATTCTTCTCTGCCACAGCTGTAACAGCTGTGGCAGAGAAGAACGATGTTTGCCCATTGAATTCAATGGAGCCGGCAATACAGCAGGTTCCACTGAAAGCAATGGGCTGCCGGCGTGCGCGGGATGAATTGTCGGGAAGGGCTTAAATATATAAGCCCTTCCCTGCAATTCATCCAGAAATGTGTTAAAAAAAAAATATATATATATATATATATATACTTACCTTGTCCCGGCAAACGGAGTTCAGCCGCGGCGGCCGGCAGTGGGTGTGAAGGGGGTGTGAGTCAGACTCAGCGCTGAGCCAATCAGGGGGCAGGTCTGACTCACACTCCTTCACACCCACTGTAGGCCGGCCGCGCTGAACTCCGTCTGCCGGGACAAGGTAAGTATATACCGGCGTATAAGGCGACGGGGCGTATTAGACGACCCCCCAACTGTCACCTTATACGCCGGGAATACAGCGAAGCAAAAAATGAAAATCATTACTCACTTCCCCCGGCGTTCTGCGGCGCTGCTGTAGGCTGTCGCTCCCTCCTGGTCCCTGGCAGAGCATTGCTTTCTGGACGCAGGGCTTGAAATCCCCGCCTCCAGAAAGCTACTGTGATTAGCTAACACACGCCGTCAGCCAATCACAGCCATTCAATGACATCATTGTCATTGGCTGCGATTGGCTTAAGGCACGTGTGTTTTCTGGAGGCGGGGATTTCAAGCCCTGCGTCCAGAAAGCAATGCTCTGCCGGGGACCAGGAGGGAGCGACATCCTGCAGCAGCACCGCAGAACGCCGGGGGAAGTGAGTAATGATTTTTATTTTTTGCTCCGCTGTATTCCCGGCGTATAAGGTGACAGTTGGGGGGTCGTCTTATACGCCCCGTCGCCTTATACGCCGGTATATACGGTATATTTTTTTTATTTTTACACATTTCTGGATGAATTGCAGGGAAGGGCTTCTATATTTAAGCCCTTCCCGACAATTCATCCCGCGCACGCCGGCAGCCCATTGCTTTCAGTGGAACCTGCTGTATTGCCGGCTCCATTGAATTCAATGGGCTAACATCGCTCTTCTCTGCCACAGCTGTTACTGCTGTGGCAGAGGAGAACGATCTTTATGCTGACAGTGCGGGGGGGGGGGTACTCTTGCCGCTATTGTGGCTTAATAGTGGGACCTGGGAACTTGAGATGCAGCCCAACATGTAGCCCCTCGCCTGCCCTATCCGTTGCTGTGTCGTTCCCATCACTTTCTTGAATTTCCCCGATTTTCACAAATGAAAGCCTTAGCGAGCATCGGCGATATACAAAAATGCTCGGGTCGCCCATTGACTTCAATGGGGTTCGTTACTCGAAACGAACCCTCGAGCATCGCGATAATTTCGTCCCGAGTAACGAGCACCCGAGCATTTTGGTGCTCACTCATCTCTATTAAAAACGCATCATACAAAAATTGCAAAGCACCAACTTGCGATGCGTTTTTAACATAAGAAAGTCCCATTGACAATCGTGTTAAAAAAACGCAGCAATATTGCAGCGTTAAAAAAACGCAAGTAAGTGTGAGCCCTAAAAGAGTAAATTTGCTTCTACCTCATTGGAGTTTATTGCCCTCCTCTGGATCAACACTGGGGGGGGGGGGGGGGGGGTAATAGGCTGAACTAGATAGACATATGTCACAGGAGGTGAGAGGGGCGGCCTTTTTTAATACATAAGCAGCTAGCAGAGATGTACTGGCATGCCCAACAGACTGCTCTGCCTCATTTACATACCACACAGGAGAATTTCAAATAGGAATTTTTCACTCATGCTTTTATAAACAGGCAAATGAAACAACGGGTCAAAAATATTTTAGTTCTGTTCTTCACTTACATTAGTAAAAATGTAGACAGATTTCCTTTAACAAGGCTTTAGAGGACAAGTAGAGCTAGTTATAGGGGAATACATTCTTGTACTGTGGCATCCATCACAATCAGAGCTATAGTTTAGTGAAATAAAGCAGCTCTGTCCCATCTTGATCATTTGAACACTTGACATATGGAGAAAATTTCACTCTACACTATATACAGCAGTCAAACAGGATGACAGAGAAAATGTTTAATAACTGTGTCTGCTGTCCTGGGGGTGGAACAGAGTGTCTGTCTGCTCAGTCATTGGTTGTACAAGCAGTTGCTATTTTAGAGCACTGTATAAAGGTGACTGTCCAGATTAAAGCATTTTTAGGAGGAGTATGGATATTTATTAAGGGTTAAAGGGGTTGTCTCGCGGCAGCAAGTGGGGTCATACACTTCTGTATGGCCATATTAATGCACTTTGTAATATACATCGT
The DNA here is from genome assembly GCF_035609145.1 of Eleutherodactylus coqui. Taxonomy (NCBI): domain Eukaryota; kingdom Metazoa; phylum Chordata; class Amphibia; order Anura; family Eleutherodactylidae; genus Eleutherodactylus; species Eleutherodactylus coqui. The sequence continues at coordinate 67,267,330 of NC_089847.1, read as the reverse complement.
GCATTAATTATGAGCCATACAGAAGTTATTCACTTACCTGCTCCGTTGCTAGCGTCCCCGTCGCCATGGATCCGTCTAAATTCGCTGTCTTCTGGCGTTTTTAGACGCGCTTGCGCAGTCCGGTCTTCTGCCTGGTGAATGGGGCCGCTCGTGCCGGAGAGCTGGTCCCGCGTCGTCATCGTAGCTCCGCCCCATCACGTGTGCCGATTCCAGCCAATCAAGAGGCTGGAATCGGCAATGGACCGCACAGAGCCCACGGTGCACCATGGGAGAAGACCCGCGGTGCATCGTGGGTGAAGATCCCGGCAGCCATCTTGGAGAAGGAAGAAAGAAGTCGTCGCAGAGCGGGGATTCGGGTAAGTAATATATATATATTTTTTTAACCCACCCCTTGGGTTTGTCTCGCGCCGAACGGGGGGCCTATTGAAAAAAAAAAAATCCCGTTTCGGCGCGAGACAACCCCTTTAAGTCAAAGATAATAATGAAAATTATAGGAACATATACTTCATATTTATTATTCACAGATAATCAAACACTCCCTAATTTTGGTGTTCTTCATTGCTCATAAAGATTTGCATCTGTTAATGAAACCGTTACTGCTAATATTTTATCTCACCATCTGTTGGTACACGCTGTATGCAAATTTTGTTAAAATCAGATTTAAAGGGGGGGGTAATATAGTTTCAGGAATAGAGATGAGCGAGCACCAAAATGCTCAGGTGCTCGTTACTCGGGACGAAATTATCGCGATGCTCGAGGGTTCGTTTCGAGTAACGAACGCCATTGAAGTCAATGGGCGACCCGAGCATTTTTGTATATCGCCGATGCTCGCTAAGGTTTTCATTTGTGAAAATCGGGGCAATTCAAGAAAGTGATGGGAACGACACAGCAACGGATAGGGCAGGCGAGGGGCTACATGTTGGGCTGCATCTCAAGTTCCCAGGTCCCACTATTAAGCCACAATAGCGGCAAGAGTGCCCCCCCCCCTCCCAACAACTTTTACTTCTGAAAAGCCCTCATTAGCAATGCATACCTTAGCTAAGCACCACACTACCTCCAACAAAGCACAATCACTGCCTGCATGACACTCCGCTGCCACTTCTCCTGGGTTACATGCTGCCCAACCCCCCCCCCCCCCCCGCACGACCCAGTGTCCACAGCGCACACCAAAGTGTCCCTGCGCAGCCTTCAGCTGCCCTCATGCCACACCACACTCATGTCTATTTATAAGTGCGTCTGCCATGAGGAGGAACTGCAGGCACACACTGCAGAGTGTTGGCATGGCTAGGCAGCGACCCTCTTTAAAAGGGGCGGGGCGATAGCCCACAATGCTGTACAGAAGCAATGAGAAATATAATCCTGTGCCACCGCCATCAGGAGCTGCACACGTGGGCATAGCAATGGGGAACCTATGTGCCACACACTATTCATTCTGTCAAGGTGTCTGCATGCCCCAGTCACACCGCGGTTTTTTATAAATAGTCACAGGCAGGTACAACTCCGCAATGGGAATTCTGTGTGCACCCACAGCATGGGTGGCTCCCTGGAACCCACCGGCTGTACATAAATGTATCCCATTGCAGTGCCCATCACAGCTGAGGTAACGTCCGATTAAATGCAGGTGGGCTTCGGCCCACACTGCATGCCCCAGTCAGACTGGGGTTCTTTAGAAGTGGACACATGCAGTTACAACTCCCTGTGGACCCACAGCATGGGTGGGTGCCAGGAGGCCACCGGCAGTACATAAATATATCCCATAGCATTGCCCATGACAGCTGAGGTAATGTCATGTTTAATGCAGGTGGGCTTCGGCCCACACTGCATGCCCCAGTCAGACTGGGGTTCTTTAGAAGTAGACACATGCAGTTACAACTCCCTGTGGACCCACAGCATGGGTGGCTCCCTGGAACCCACCGGCGGTACATAAATATATCCCATTGCGATGCCCAGCACAGCTGATGTAACGTCAGCTTTAATGCAGGTGGGCAAAAAATTAATTGGATTACACTGTAGGCGACGGCCCCAAAAAATTGGTGTACCAACAGTGCTAATGTACGTCAGAAAAATTGCCCATGCCCAACCATGAGGGCAGGTGAAACCCATTAATCGCTTTGGTTAATGTGGCTTAATTTGTAACTAGGCCTGGAGGCAGCCCAGTTAAAATAAAAATTGGTTGAGGTGAAAGTTTCAACGCTTTAATGAGCATTGAAATGTATAAAAATTGTTTACAAAAATTATGACTGAGCCTTGTGGGCCTAAGAAAAATTGCCCGTTCGGCGTGATTACGTCAGGTTTCAGGAGGAGGAGCAGGAGGAGGAGGATGAATATTATACACAGATTGATGAAGCTAAAAGGTCCACGTTTTTGATGGTGATAGAGAACAATGCTTCCATCCGCGGGTGCAGCCTACGTATTGTTTAGGTATCGCTGCTATCCGCTGGTGGAGAAGAGAAGTCTGGGGAAATCCAGGCTTTGTTCATCTTGATGAGTGTAAGCCTGTCGGCACTGTCGGTTGACAGGCGGGTACGCTTATCCGTGATGATTCCCCCAGCCGCACTAAACACCCTCTCTGACAAGACGCTAGCCGCAGGACAAGCAAGCACCTCCAGGGCATACAGCGCAAGTTCAGGCCACATGTCCAGCTTTGACACCCAGTAGTTGTAGGGGGCAGAGGCGTCACGGAGGACGGTCGTGCGATCGGCTACGTACTCCCTCACCATCCTTTTACAGTGCTCCCGCCGACTCAGCCTTGACTGGGGAGCGGTGACACAGTCTTGCTGGGGAGCCAGAAAGCTGTCAAAGGCCTTAGAGAGTGTTCCCCTGCCTGTGCTGTACATGCTGCCTGATCTCTGCGCCTCCCCTGCTACCTGGCCCTCGGAACTGCGCCTTCGGCCACTAGCGCTGTCGGATGGGAATTTTACCATCAGCTTGTCCGCCAGGGTCCTGTGGTATAGCATCACTCTCGAACCCTTTCCTCTTCGGGTATGAGAGTGGAAAGGTTCTCCTTATACCGTGGGTCGAGCAGTCTGTACACCCAGTAATCCGTAGTGGCCAGAATGCGTGTAACGCGAGGGTGACAAGAAAGGCATCCTAACATGAAGTCAGCCATGTGTGCCAAAGTACCTGTATGCAACACATGGCTGTCCGCACTAGGAAGATCACTTTCAGGATCCTCCTCCTCAGGCCATACACGCTGAAAGGATGACAGGCAAGCAGCATGGGTACCCTCAGCATTGGGCCAAGCTGTCTCTTCCCCCTCCTCCTTATCCTCCTCATGCTCCTCCTCCTCAACGCACTGAGATATAGACAGGAGGGTACTCTGACTATCCAGCGACATACTGTCTTCCACCGCCTCTGTTTTTATACTTTGCAGGGAACTTCTCAAGAGGCATAGCAGAGGAATGGTGACGCTAATGATTGCAGCATCGCCGCTCACCATCTGGGTAGACTCCTCAAAGTTTCCAAGGACCTGGCAGATGTCTGCCAACCAGGCCCACTCTTCTGTAAAGAATTGAGGAGGCTGACTACCACTGCGCCGCCCATGTTGGAGTTGGTATTCCACTAAAGCTCTACGCTGCTCATAGAGCCTGGCCAACATGTGGAGCGTAGAGTTCCACCGTGTGGGCACATCGCACAGCAGTCGGTGCACTGGCAGATGAAACCGATGTTGCAGGGTGGCAGCGTCCGTGTTGGACTTGCGGAAATGTGCGCAGAGCCGGCGCACCTTTCCGAGCAGGTCTGACAAGCGTGGGTAGCTTTTCAGAAAGCGCTGAACCACCAAATTAAAGACGTGGGCCAGGCATGGCATGTGCATGAGGCTGCCGAGCTGCAGAGCCGCCACCAGGTTACGGCCGTTGTCACACACGACCATGCCCGGTTGGAGGCTCAGCGGCGCAAGCCAGCGGTCGGTCTGCTCTGTCAGACCCTGCAGCAGTTCGTGGGCCGTGTGCCTCTTCTCTCCTAAGCTGAGTAGTTTCAGCACGGCCTGCTGACGCTTGCCCACTTCTGTGCTGCCACGCCGCGCGACACCGACTGCTGGCGACGTGCTGCTGATTGTGAGACAGAGGTTGCCTAGGAGGAGGAGGAGGGTGGTTTAGTGGAGGAAGCATACACCGCCGCAGATACCACCACCGAGCTGGGGCCCGCAATTCTGGGGGTGGGTAGGACGTGAGCGGTCCCAGGCTCTGACTCTGTCCCAGCCTCCACTAAATTCACCCAATGTGCCGTCAGGGAGATATAGTGGCCCTGTCCACCTGTGCTTGTCCACGTGTCCGTTGTTAAGTGGACCTTGGCAGTAACCGCGTTGGTGAGGGCGCGTACAATGTTGCGGGAGACGTGGTCGTGCAGGGCTGGGACGGCACATCAGGAAAAGTAGTGGCGACTGGGAACTGAGTAGCGCGGGGCCGCCGCCGCCATCATACCTTTGAAAGCCTCCGTTTCCACAACCCTATACGGCAGCATCTCCAGGCTGATAAATTTGGCTAAGGGCACGTTTAACGCTTGAGCGTGCGGGTGTGTGGCGGCGTACTTGCGCTTGCGCTCCAACACTTGCGCTAGCGACGGCTGGACGGTGCACTGAGAGACATTGGTGGATGGGGCCGAGCACAGCGGAGGTGAGGGTGTGGGTGCAGGCCAGGAGATGGTAGTGCCTGTGTCCTGAGAGGGGGGTTGGATCTCAGTGGCAGGTTGGGGCACAGGGGGAGAGGCAGCGGTGCAAACTGGAGGCGGTGAACGGCCTTCGTCCCACCTTGTGGGGTGCTTGGCCATCATATGTCTGCGCATGCTGGTGGTGATGAGGCTGGTGGTGGTGGCTCCCCGGCTGATCTTGGCGCGACAAAGGTTGCACACCACTGTTCGTCGGTCGTCTGCGCTCTTAGTGAAAAACTGCCAGACCTTTGAGCACCTCCGCCTCTGCAGGGTGGCATGGCGCGAGGGGGCGCTTTGGGAAACAGTTGGTGGATTATTCGGTCTGGCCCTGCCTCTACCCCTGGCCACCGCACTGCCTCTTCCAACCTGCCCTGCTGCTGCACTTGCCTCCCCCTCTGAAGACCTGTCCTCAGTAGGCGTAGCAAACCTGGTGGGGTCAGTCACCTCATCGTCCTGCTGCTCTTCCTCCGAATCCTCTGTGCGCTCCTCCCTCGGACTTACTCCAATTACTACTACCTGAGTGATAGACAACTGTGTCTCATCGCCATCGTCCTCCTCACCCACTGAAAGCTCTTGAGACAGTTGCCGGAAGTCCCAAGCCTCATCCCCCGGACCCCGGGAACTTTCCAAAGGTTGGGCATCGGTCACGGCAAACTCCTCCGGTGGGAGAGGAACCATTGCTGGCCATTCTGGGCAGGGGCCCGGGAACAGTTCCTGGGAGTCTGTCTGCTCCTCAGAATGTGTCATTGTAATGGAGTGAGGAGACTGGGAGGAAGGAGGAGCAGCAGCCAGAGGATTCAGAGTTGCAGCAGTGGACGGCGCAGAACTCTGGGTGGTCGATCGATTGCTGGATGCACTTTCTGCCATCCACGACAGGACCTGCTCACACTGCTCATTTTCTAATAAAGGTCTACCGCGTGGACCCATTAATTGTGAGATGAATGTGGGGACGCCAGAAACGTGCCTCTCTCCTAATCCCGCAGCAGTCGGCTGCGATACACCTGGATCAGGAGCTCGGCCTGTGCCCACACCCTGACTTGGGCCTTCGCGGCCTCAGCCGCGTCCACGTCCTCTAGGCCTACCCCTACCCCTCAGCATGGTGTATTACCAGTAGTGCAGAAACAGAACGCTGTAATTAAATGTGCCGCTTATTGGCCTGTGGTTGGAGGCTGACTTCGCTTATGGAACGCACAGCAGAGGCAGGAAAGAATTTTGCGCAAGCCTGCTGTAACACTTAGCTGGCTGCGTATGAATTAGGAGGACAACTACCCCCAGCAGAGACCCAGTACACAGAGGACGGTCACAGGCAGCCCAAATAGATTTTTTTTCCCAAATGTTTTTGGAAAGGCCCACTGCCTATATACACTAAATATGTCTTCTGTCCCTGCCTCACCACTACTGGCCCTGGACAATGTAAAATTACTGCAGACTGTTTCACTGTGGACAGGAATACAGCGGTGATGTAAGAGGCAACACAGAGGCAGGAAAGAATTTTGCGCAAGCCTGCTGTAACACTTAGCTGGCTGCGTATGAATTAGTACAACTACCCCCAGCAGAGACCCAGTACACAGAGTACGGTCACAGGCAGCCCAAATAGATTTTTTTCCCCAAGTGTTTTTGGAAAGGCCCACTGCCTATATACACTAAATATGTCTTCTGTCCCTGCCTCACCACTACTGGCCCTGGACAATGTAAAATGACTGCAGGACGCAATGCTCTGCACGGCCGATATACCCAAAAAAAAAAAAAGTGCAACACTGCAAAAAGCAGACTCCACACTACTGCACACGGTTAGATGTGGCCCTAAGAAGGACCGTTGGGGTTCTTGAAGCCTAAAATAACTCCTAACGCTCTCCCTATAGCAGCTCCGGCACCAGCAGCACTTTCCCTGAACTATGTCAGAATGCATCTGTGGCGAGCCGCGGGAGGGGCCGATTTATATACTCGGGTGACACCTGATCTCGCCAGCCACTCACTGCAGGGGGGTGGTATAGGGCTTGAACGTCGCAGGGGGAAGTTGTAATGCCTTCCCTGTCTTTCTATTGGCCAGAAAAGCGTGCTAACGTCTAAGAGATGAAAGTGAAAGTAACTCGAACATCGCGTGGTACTCATCTCGAGTAACGAGCATCTCGAACACGCTAATACTCGAACGAGTATCAAGCTGGGACGAGTACGTTTGCTCATCTCTATTCAGGAACTAAAGAGCTAATTCTGTGTATACTTTTCTGGTATAGTTCTTGTATCAACTCTTAAGAGGATGCACAACTGGCTGAGTGACCATACACAAAGAGTTGTCATAAAAGGCTTCATATCAAATAAATGTGTCAAGTGGGGTACCAGAATTCTCTGTCCTGGGCCTAGTGTTGTTCAAAATTTTTATAAATGATATGGAGGAGGGAATTGGGGGTAAATTGATCAAATATGTTAATGACACAAAGCTAGGAGGGATAGCTAACACTAGAGAAGAGGGAGAGAAGATTCAAAAAGATCTAGAAAAGCTTAAACAGTGGACGGTACGAACAGAATGGTATTTAACAAGGGGAAATGCAAAGTTCTACATCTCGGCAAGAAAAATGAAGAAAGGCATATACAGAATGGGGGAAATTGGGCTAAGCAGTAGCACATGTAAAAAAGACTTGGGTATACTAATAGATCACAGACTGAACATGAGTCAACAATATGTTGCAACAGTACAAAAGGCAAGCACAATTCTCGGATGTATTAAGAGAAGCATAGAGTCTAGATCACGTGTGGAAATTATCCCCCTCTACTCTTCCTTAGTCAGACCTCATCTGGAATACTGTGTCCAGTTCTGGGCACCCCAATTAAAAAAAAAAAACATAGACAAACTAGAGCGAGTTCATAGTAGAGTTACCAAGATGGTGAGCGGTCTGCAAATCATGTCCTATGAGGAACGGTTAAAGGATCTGGGAATGTTTAGCTTGCAAAAAAGAAGCCTGAGAGGAGACTTAATAGCTGTCTACAGATATCTGAAGAGCTGTCACAGAGCAGAGGGAGCAGCCCTATTTTCATTTGCACAAGGAAAGATTAGAAGCAAGGGGATGAAACTGAAAGGAAGGAGACACAAATTAGATATTAGAAAAAACTTTCTATCAGTGAGGGTGATCAATGAATGCAACAGATTAGCATGGGAGGTGGTGAGTTCTTCTTTAATGGAAGGGTTTAAACAAAGGCTGGACAAATATCTGCCTGGGATGATTTAGTGAATCATGCATTGAGAAGGGGGTTGGACCAGATGACACTGGAGGTCCCTTTCAACTCTACCATTCCATGAGTCTATTATTTACCACAAAGAACACAGGGTCCTCTTAAATGGAGAAAAAGAAGTGCAGCTGTGGAGAAGAAAAGGAGAGTGGTGGTTGTTGGTTGTGGGGGATTCCCTATTGCGAGGAACAGAGGCTGCTGTTTGCAGACTTGACACCTCACGAGAGGTGTGCTGTCTTCCAGGTACACAAATCAAAGATGTGTCTGATAGGCTGTCAAGACTCTTCAGTCCTACACAACACTAGCCATTCATACTAATACATGTAGGGACAAATAACACTGCAAAAAAGGACCTTGCAACTATCAGAGACTTTAAAGACCTTGGAAAGAAGATGAAGGAAATAGTAGCACTGGTGGTCTTCTCATCCATCCTCCAAGTGGATGGTCATGGAATAAGAAGATGGAACAGGATTCTAGAGGTGAACTACTGGCTACGTCGATAGTGCCTTCAGCATAGATTTGGATTTCTAGACCATGGAATGAATTACCTATATGATGCACTGCTTGCTAGAGACGGATTACATCTTCCAAAAACTGGTAAGAATATATTTAATGGGCGCCTTGCTTCACTCATTAGGAGAGCTTTAAAATAGAATAATATGGGAAAGGAAGTGAAAGGCAAGGTAAAAATAAACAACTAATTAATACACTTGAGAACCTTGTTATTAGAAATGGAAGGAAAGAACAAAGACAAGAAATTCAGAAGGAAAGTAAAGGAGCAAGAGACATCGATCACAAACTAAAATGTTTTTACACAAATGCCCAGAGCATGGGAAGCAAACAAGGAGAATTGGAGCTCCTAACACAAGAAGAGAAATATGATGTCATAGGCATCACGGAAACTTGGTGGAATGATACACATGATTGGAATACTGGGCTTGAGGGATACAACTTATTTATAAGAAACAGACCAAAAAAGGAGGAGGTATTGTCTTGTATGTTAGGGAAACATTCGTCTCCACCGAAATTCAAACTTCAGAACATGGTAGTTCTGTAGAAACTGTTTGGGTAAGAATGCAAGAAAAGAACAACAGAAAGGACACCATTGTGGGCATTTACTATAGGCCACCTGGACAAACAGAAGATATTGATGAACTCTTTCTACATCAGATGGCCAAGCACTCAAAAGAGCATGACATATTAATCATGAAAGATTTTAACTATCCAGACATTTGTTTGGAATCTCTATCAGGTAGAGAGATTCTTATCTGCTCTTGCTGAGAAATTTATCTTCCCAAAAGGTAGAAGAGAAAACTAGGGGATCTGCTATCTTGGACCTAATTCTTACCAACAGGGAGGGAATGGTTGAGGAAGTAAGAGAGGCTGGATCCTTAGCAGGCAGTGATCATGCTCTCCTTGAATTTTGAATAAAAAGAGGAGGAAGACTTGAGAAGACAGACCTCAAGGTTGGATTTTAAAAAGGCAGATTTTAATAAACTCAGAAAGAGGATAGGAATAATCCCATACCTGGATGTTCTTAACGACAGAAATATCCAAGAAGGTTGGGAAATATTGCAAAATGAGATTCTCAAAGTACAAACGCTAAAAACCCCTAAACGAAGGAAGAATGGGAAGCATTTAAAGAGACCAGAATGGATGAACACAGAACTTGCACACATGTTAAAAGTTAAGAAAAATATGTTTATCAAATTGAAAGGGGGGAAAATGTAAAGAAGAATATAATGCAGTCTGCAGAAACTGTAGGGCAAGTGTCAGAAAAGCTAAAGCTAATAAAGAATTGTGGCTTGCAACAGAGGCCAAATGCAATGAAAAAGGATTTGGGGGGGGGGGGGTGTATGTCAAAAGCAAAAGAAAAGTTAAAGATGCTATTGGATGCTTACAGGATGAAAATTCTGAATTGGTTAAGATTGATGTTGAGAAGGCTAAGCTTTTACATTTCTATGTTGTATCTGTTTTCTTTCAGAAACTAGATATCACATCAACTGTTCTTCCTTGTGCTATTGGGGAATAAAAGAATTCATGCTATGTATAAACAATTTAACATTTTTATAAATGATCTGGAGGAGGCAATTGAGGGGAAACTGATCAAATTTGTCTACGACACAAAGCTAGGGGGGATAGCTTACCCCAGAGCAGAGAGAAAGAGGATTCAAAAAGATCTAGAAGGGAGAATTCATCTCAAGCTCTGAGGCATCAAGGCACAAAGCAAGCCAGAGGAAGGAGCCCCTCATGTGTCAGAAAAAAAGAGAAGTTTCAACAAACACAGTGGTGACCCCTATAGAGGTACAAGTGTGACATTATAAGTTTAAAATTGTTTTTGTAGTTTTTATACTTTCTTGGTTAGTTATGTTTTTTTTAATTCTCTAAGATGATTAATACCCATGTAGGAAAATTCTTAAAAGGTACTTATTGAAAGTTGATAGTGGAGGTATAGGGTAGAAATGGGTTTCATTTCGGTCACTTTAGTTTAAATTCACAGGTTACATTCCCCTTTTATAAAATTTTATTTAATGTTTTTTTTTATTATCCTGTCTCTTCTATTTTGTCTTGCAAAATGTTAGTATAGACCCTACACCTATCTCAAAAGCAAAAGGCTATCAGACTGCTTGGTATAGCGAGCAAAAAATGCATATAATTTCATGGAATATAAAGGGGCTTAGGTAACCTAACAAAAGAGTAAAGATATTGCGTTATTTAAAAAAAATATCGACCAGATATAGTGTTGCTATAGGAAACGCATCTGCAAGAAAAGGAATATGATCGCATGAAAAAGTTTTGGGTGGGGGAAGTGTTGGGATCCTCGTCCATAAATGGGAAAGCTGGAGTATTGACATTAATAAACAAATCCTTTACAGGAAAAGTGATTTCAGAAAATCATGACCAAGCGAGCAGATGGTCACATATAGTGGTTGAATACGAGGGTAGCAGATATAGCATATATAATATATACGTTCCAAATGAAGAAAAAAAAATTCTTCAGACAGGTGGAACAATCACTACACAGTGATTCGATCACACAAAAGATAGTTGGAGGGGATTTAAACACAGTCATGTCCCCAGATGGGGATCGTAGAGGATCGGGAGGGGTCCACGATATATAGTACTGCGACTGCTAACAGAGAACATGGATTTGTGTGATTCGTGGCATTATCTGCATCCAGATGGCAGAGAATACACATTTTTCTCTCCCGTGCACAAGGCTTGGTCACCCATTGACTATATACTGGTATCCAATAACCTCTCCCAGAGACTAATGGAAACAGAAATCATGGACCTAGTAATCTCTGACGATGCGCCAATATCCACAGGAATCCATGACATATACCAAGAGGGGACAGACTTTATATGGCATTTCCTTGCCTTCCTGGTTCAAGATGAAAACTTTTTGGAGACCCTGAAATCATGGTAGATAGAGTATGAATATTATAATGGGATACACTCCTCAAACACACCACTCTTTTGGGAAACTGCAAAAGCGTTAATATGGGGGAAACTCCTAAGTTACATGTCGAACCTTAAGGAGAGAATAAACCCACAATTTAATAGGGCGAGCGGGAAGCTCAAAGAAGCATACACCATATTCCTGATATCCCCATCCACACAAAATGGAGAAGCCTGGAAGATAGCAAAATCAGACTTTGATCTCTGGGTGGACAGAAAAGAAAGGTCCTACAAAACAAACTTCCAGACAGAGCTCTTGAAATATCGAAACAAAGCGGGACGACTACTAGCCGGATTGGCCAAGGGACGCCTCCCCCAAACCACATTACAACTTTGAAGATGACACTAACTGTATACATAGACACACAAAGCAAATCAATAAGGTTTTACAAAAATACTATGAAGCACTTTACAAAACCCCAACTCTGAGAGTGAATAATGGACAGAGTTTCCTGAACTCTGTCTCCATTCCATCTCTCCAAGAATCAGAAATAGAGTACCTCAATGGGGACATAACAGAGGAAGAGGTCAAACTCAACATACAATCACTACACAACAACAAAGCCCCAGGCCCAGACGGGTACCTAGCGGAATTCTATAAAGCTTTAAAAGACCAAGTTTCCCCACCATTGACAAAATACTACAACCATATATTACAAACGGGAGAAATCTCAAAACACGCCAACACAGCACACATAAAAGTACTCCTGAAACCCGATAAAGACCCACAATTACCAGGATCGTACAGGCCCATTTCACTCATAAATAAAGACCTGAAAATACTTGCTAAAATACTAGCAGAATGGTTAAGCTCGCTCGTGCCCACGCTAGTGGGACTCTTGTAATTAGGGTTCATAAAAAAACACTCAGCAGTTGCAAAAATTAGAAAGGTCCTTGCAGTATTAGACACACTAAGGCCTCAGTCACACGGGCACATCGGCCCCCTGTACACCGGCACCGATGCGCCCCTGTGACTGACACTAGCAGACGGACGTACCTGAAGACGGCCATCTCTCTGCAGCGCCGGAGCAAAGAACATGTGACCGGCTTCATTGCCGGTCATGTGTTCTTTCCTCCGGCGCTGCAGAGACACGGCCGTCTTTAGGTACGTCCGTCTCCTTCCTGCAGTCACACGGGCGCATTGGCGCTGGTGTACGGGTGTCGATGCGCCCGTGTGACTAAGCCCTAAGGCATCAGACACATCCAGCACCGAATCCAGTACTAATATCCTTAGACCCCGAAAAGGCATTTGACAATGTACAATGGAGCTGGCTGGGTATGGTCCTGGATAAAATATTCCTTTCCATATTTACATAAATAGCATCTATAGTAACCCAACAGCAAGAATCCATGCACCGGGACCTATTTCCACTGTATAGAGGTACCAGGCAGAGCTTTCCACTATCTCCCCTATTGTTTGATCTAGCATTGGAACCCCTAATACGTCATCTGGAGGACTCCCCCATGTTCCAGGGAATAAAAATTGGAATACAAGAAATCAAAACCACTCTTTTTGCAGATGACATTCTCATTTATGGCAGATCCTAAAGCACATTTGAAAAGGGTAATAGCAGACATAACTGAATTTAGGACCAGGTTACTGAATTAATCCAACAAAAAGTGAGGTACTAAAAATAGGTGCAGCTAGCCCTAGGTCTTTTTGGATTTCCCTAGAATGGGGAGAAAGAGTAGTAAAATCTCATATTACATACCTAGGGATAAAAATAGGTAAAGATCCTACTTCACTATACACCCTAAATTATCTGCCATTGATTGACAAGATAGTGGCAGAATTAAAAAGATGGTCAAATCTTCCTCTCTCTCAATGCTGGGAAGATGCCAGCTCATCACGATGATGAGCTTTTCAAAGTTGCTATACCCTATGCAAACAATACCAATTCTAATCAAGTGTTAGGACTGGCAGGGGCAGATGGACAAGGGATCCCTACGCCAGCCCTCTCCCCTGTCCCTGCCTACTTGCCCCCCTGGGCTAGGCCCGAGGGCAACAACTGGGCGACGGTTCCAGCGCTGCACTAGTGACAGGGACCCCAAGGAAGGAGGGACAGGGAGACCGGCAGGTTAGCACCGCGTAACTGACTGGAAGCAACTAAAAATCAATATGAAGCAGAAATCCTGCAATAGATCAAACGGGCGACAGGCCAGTCACATAGTAAACAAAGAGGAGGTGCTCTCATAATAGCAGCAACAGTATCTTTTTTTAAATTCAACTAATGTATGATCTATCTAATGGGATATCCATCATTGGACCTGAAGCATGGCGCTGGAGAGGAATGGGAGGCATGAGGATTCAGACATACGGCATGTTTAGACCTAAAACAGAATAAATATTACTTTCATATAAATATAAACAAAATCAGCATAGAAAAACCCATATTGCAATATGTAAGAGAGGTATACCTCTTGCACTGAGCTGCTCACCCCAAAAACAAAAAACACTACTCCAGTAAGGATATCCTCTGTATCTACCTTTGGCTCAATTAGTAGTCAAGTCACAAATATTATCAGAAAATATTGGCCTTTAATGAACAAAAACTGTCCAAATGTTGAGGAATTCAAAACCCCACCTCTGATGACATATAGACATGCCCCAAACATCAGGGACAGATTGGTGCATGCATATTTAGCCCCAGCAGACCATTACAACAAACTTTATTTAAACCCCAAAGACGGAGCAACTTCCCATGCACCAACTGTGCCTGCTGTAGTAACCTCATCCGTGGGGATTAGTTTCAACCACCCACGTACAGGCAAAAATTTCAAGATTCGGGGAAGGTATTGGTGCCATATTACATATGTGATCTATGCTATCGCATGCCCCTGTGCTTTACTGTACATTGGGGAGACCACTAATGAGATTAGAACACGTGTTACCACGCACAAAAGTACAATATGTACAAAGAAAACTGATTTACCTGTTGCACAACATCAAGATGGAACACTTCAGCAGTCAGTTAAAATTTTGTGTTATCGATCATGTCACTAAATCCATCAGAAGGGGCAATAGGGAAGCTATTCTGCTCAAGAAGAAGCTACAGTGGATCTTTAATATTGACACTTTGACACCAAATGGCCTCAACTAAGAATATAATACCACTCCGTTTTTGTAGACCAATATGACCTAGCTGCTCGCATCTTTATAATTGTGTTTTTACATCTTGCAATATGGGTTTTTCCAAGCAGATTTTGGTTACATTTATATGATGTTAATATTTATTCTGTTCTAGGCCTAAACATGCCATATGTCTGAGTCCTCACATCTCCTATTCCTCTCCAGCGCATGCATCAGGTCCAATTATGGACATTAGTTGAATACATTTATTTTTCTGTTGCTGCTATTATGAGAGCACCTCCCTTTTTGTTTACTATGTGACTGGCCTGTCGCCCGTTTGACCTATAGCAGGATTTCTGCTTTATATTGATTTTTAGCGCTTCTCGGTCATTCTAAGAAATATACACTAATAAAAATTCAATGATTGCATCCTGTGACGTTGACTTGTGTGTTATGTAGATTTGCTGGACGACAATGGTTTATCTCTAATGCCATCACCATACGAATATGGGTATTCTATATACAGTTCACACAAAGGAACTACTTTGGTTGGAATCATTAATGTGCATGTAGACCATCAGCCAATATCTGATGGAATCTCTATTATTTATGTATTTTTTGAGCATTTTACTCCAAATCTAACTCTATATAACTGCGCTGATAGTTGCGCGATAACAGTGGATCCTGCGCATTGAGCAACATCTCTGGTGAGTCCGATCTATGGGACAAAGAGGATGGAGTGCTTTTGATGACGGTGGTGATGGGCTTGCTCAGGATTTCTGAATCCCGCACATATGACCTGGACCTTAGTCTCGCGATGGTTGCTTTCTATGGTGCATGCGTGGACAGCTCTGAATCCCAAGATATGATGCACATGTACATGAGCTGACACAGCCAGGTGACAAAATTAGATGCTCTCATGGTGAAAACATTTAGTCACATGCATAGTTGCTGCACACAGATGCTTTGATGGATGGTGCTGGAGATGATGGAGACTTACAGCTGTGCACTTCTATGATTTCTATGAAAACAGGTATATGCAATTTATTTAATTACATACCATGGACACCTATTGGTCAAGTTTTAACCTATTATGTTTCACATGAGTGTTTATATGTCTGTTGTAGTCTGCAACTTGGATAGGCTTGATAAAGGCTTCTGAAATAGGAACAGAAACGTTGCGCTCTCCAAGCAGGTTGTGGGAAGAATAAAGTTTTGATATTTCACCCCGAATTATGTTGGACATCTATTATGATTCAGCATGGGTTTGTGAGAGAACGCTCCTGTCAAACCAACCTGATCAGCTTCTGGTAAGTTGTAGACTAGACTGGGGAGAGTCACTGGATCTTGTGTATCTAGACTTTTCCAAAGCAGTTAATACTGTGCCGCATAAAAGGTTGGTATATAAAATGAGAATGCTTGGTTTGGGCAAGAATGTGTGTAAGTGGGAAAATAACTGGCTCAGTGATAGAAAGCAGAGGGTGGTTATAAATGGTACATACTCTGATTGGGTCACCGTTACTAGTGGGGTACCGCAGGGGTCAGTTTTGGGCCCTATTCTTTTTAATATATTTATTAATGACCTGGTATATGGATTGAACAGTAAAATATCAATATTTGCAGATGAAAGTATTATGTAAAGAAATTAACACAAAAGTGGATGCAAGTTGATTGCAAAAGGATCTGGATGGTAGTTCTGTAGAAACTGTTTGGGTAAACATGCAAGAAGAGAACAACAGAAAGGACACCATTGTGGGCATTTGCCACAGGCCACCTAGATAAGCAGAAGATATTGATGAACTCTTTCTACATTAGATGGCCGTGTGACCGTCTACAGTTTACTGCGTGTCTGCTGGGGGTAGTAGTCGTTCATTATTACCCAGCCTTGCGCATAATTTTTTCTGGCTGCACTGTGCTTTCAATAACCACAGTCATCCTCCAACAGGGAAATCCATATACAGGCTATATAGGCAGTGGGCTTTTTCGCAAAAATTGGAAAAAAATACTATATTTGGGCTGCCTGTGACCATCTTCAGTTTACTGCGTGTGTGCTGGGGGAAGTAGTCACTCATTATTACCCAGCTAAGCCTGTGACCGTCTACAGTTTACTGCGTGTCTGCTGGGGGTAGTAGTCGCTCATTAATAACCAGCCTTGCGCATAATTTTTTCTGGCTGCACTGTGCTTTCAATAACCACAGTCATCCTCCAACAGGGAAATCCATATACAGGCTATATAGGCAGTGGGCTTTTTCCCAAAAATTGGAAAAAAATACTATATTTGGGCTGCCTGTGACCGTCTTCAGTTTACTGCGTGTCTGCTGGGGGTAGTAGTCGCTCATTAATACCCAGCCTTGCGCATAATTTTTTCTGGCTGCACTGTGCTTTCAATAACCACAGTCATCCTCCAACAGGGAAATCCATATACAGGCTATATAGGCAGTGGGCTTTTTCCCAAAAATTGGAAAAAAATACTATATTTGGGCTGCCTGTGAACATCTTCAGTTTACTGCGTGTCTGCTGGGGTTAGTAGTCGCTCATTATTACCCAGCTAAGCGTTACAGCAGGCTTGCGCATAATTGTTTCCTGGCTCTGCTGTGTCCGTTACATGATCGCCGTCATCCCGCCAGAGGGAAAGAGTATACATATATACGCTGCATACGGTGTCTGGTTTTTCACCTCACCATTTAAAAAAATTGAAGCAAAATACTTAAACGGGTTGTCCCGCGCCGAAACGGGTTTTTTTTTTTTTCAATAGCCCCCCCGTTCGGCGCGAGACAAACCCGATGCAGGGATAAAAAAAAAAAACCGGGTAGTACTTACCCGAATCCCCACGCTCCGGTGACTTCTTACTTACCTTGTGAAGATGGCCGCCGGGATCTTCACCCTCGGTGGACCGCAGGTCTTCTGTGCGGTCTATTGCCGATTCCAGCCTCCTGATTGGCTGGAATCGGCACACGTGACGGGGCGGAGCTACGAGGAGCCGCTCTCCGGCACGAGCGGCCCCATTCAGAAGGGAGAAGACCGGACTGCGCAAGCGCGTCTAATCGGGCGATTAGACGCTGAAGATTAGGAGACGAGGAGACGAGGACGCTAGCAACGGAACAGGTGAGTGAATAACTTCTGTATGGCTCATAATTAATGCACAATGTACATTACAAAGTGCATTAATATGGCCATACAGAAGTGTATACCCCCACTTTGTTTCGCGGGACAACCCCTTTAAGGCCTACTACTGGCCTTTGGCCACTTGACTGGTTCTGCCCTGTGAATTCCAGTAGCTCAGTCATACGCACCTAGGTCTGACTATAGGCTTGCGCATAATTGTTTCCTGGCTCTGCTGTGTGTTCCGTAAGCGAAGTCAGCCTCCAACCACAGGCCAATAACGTCACATTTAATTACAGCATTCTGTTTCTGCTCTACTCGTAATACACCATGCTGAGGGGTAGGGGTAGGCCTATAGGACGTGGACACGGGCGAGGACGCGGAGGCCCAAGTCAGGGAGTGGGCACAGGCCGAGCTCCTGGTCCAGGTGTATCGCAGCCGACTGCTGCGGGATTAGGAGAGAGGCAAGTTTCTGGCTCCCCAGATTCATCTCACAATTAATGGGTCCACGCGGTAGACCTTTATTAGAAACTGAGCAGTATGAGCAGGTCCTGTCGTAGATGGCAGAAAGTGCATCCAGCAAACTATCCACCGTCACCACGCAGTCTTCTACGCTGTCCACTGCTGCATCCCTGAATCCTCTCGCTGCTGCTCCTCCCTTCTCCCAGCCTCCTCCCTCCCAGCAAATGACACATTTAGAAGAGCAGGCAGGCTCCCAGGAAGCGTTGTTCTTGGGTCCCGGCCTTGAGTGCGAAAAAATGGATCCTCTATCACCTGAGGAGTTTCTCATGACCGATGCCCAACCTTTGAAAAGTTCCCGGGATCCAGGTGAGGAGACTGGGGACTTCCGGCAACTGTCTCAAGAGCTTTCAGTGGGTCAGGAGGACGATGACGATGAGACACAGTTGTCTATCAGTGAGGTAGTAGTAAGGGCAGTAAGTCCGAGGGAGGAGCGCACAGAGGATTCGGAGGAAGAGCAGCTGGACAATGAGGTGACTGACCCCACCTGGTTTGCTAAGCCTACTGAGGACAGGTCTTCAGAGGGAAAGGCAAGTGCAGTAGCAGGGCAGGTTGGAAGAGGCAGTGCGGTGGCCAGGGGTAGAGGCAGGGCCAGACCGAATAATCCACCAACTGTTTCCCAAAGCACCCCCTCGCGCCATGCCACCATACAGAGGCCAAGGTGCTCAAAGGTGTGGCAGTTTTTCACTGAGAGTGCAGACGACCGACGAACTGTGGTGTGCAAGGTTTGTTGCGCCAAGATCAGCCAGGGAGCCACCACCACCAGCCTCACCACCACCAGCATGCGCAGGCATATGATGGCCAAGCACCCCACAAGGTGGGACGAAGGCCGTTCACCGCCTCCGGTTTGCACCACTGCCTCTCCCCCGGTGCCCGAACCTGCCACTGAGATCCAACCCCCCTCTCAGGACACAGGCAAGACCGTCTCCCGGCCTGCACCCACACCCTCATCTCCGCTGTCCTCGGCCCCATCCAGCAATGTCTCTCAGCGCAGCGTCCAGCCGTCGCTAACGCAACTGTTTGAGCGCAAGGCCAAGTACGCCACCATGCACCCGCACGCTCAAGCGTTAAACGTGCCCTTAGCCAAATTGATCATCCTGGAGATGCTGTCGTATAGGCTTGTGGAAACGGAGGCTTTCAAAAACATGATGGCGGCGGCGGCCCCGCGCTACTCGGTTCCCAGTCGCCACTACTTTTCCACGGTGTGCCGTCCCAGCCCTGCACGACCACGTCTCCCGCAACATTGTACGCGCCCTCACCAACGCGGTTACTGGCAAGGTCCACTTAACAACGGACACGTGGACAAGCACAGGCGGACAGGGCCACTATATCTCCCTGACGGCACATTGGGTGAATTTAGTGGAGGCTGGGACAGAGTCAGAGCCTGGGACCGCTCACGTCCTACCCACCCCCAAAATTGTGGGCCCCAGCTCGGTGCTGGTATCTGCGGCGGTGTATGCTTCCTCCACTAAACCACCCTCCTCCTCCTCCTCCTACGCAACCTCTGTCTCGCAATCAAGATGTGTCAGCAGCACGTCGCCAGCAGTTGGTGTCGCGCGGCGTGGCAGCACAGCGGTGGGCAAGCGTCAGCAGGCCGTGCTGAAACTACTCAGCTTAGGAGAGAAGAGGCACACGGCCCACAAACTGCTGCAGGGTCTGACAGAGCAGACCGACCGCTGGCTTTTGCCACTGAGCCTCCAACCGGGCATGGTCGTGTGTGACAACGGCCGTAACCTGGTGGCGGCTCTGCAGCTCGGCTGCCTCACGCACGTGCCATGCCTGGCCTACATCTTTAATTTGGTGGTGCAGCGGTTTCTGAAAAGCTACCCACACTTGTCAGACCTGCTCGGAAAGGTGCGCCGGGTCAGCGCACATTTCCGCAAGTCCAACACGGACGCTGCCACCCTGCGGACCCTGCAACATTGGTTTAATCTGCCAGTGCACCGACTGCTGTGCGACGTGCCCACACGGTGGAACTCTACGCTCCCCATGTTGGCCAGGCTCTATGAGCAGCGTAGAGCTATAGTGGAATACCAACTCCAACATGGGCGGCGTAGTGGGAGTCAGCCTCCTCAATTCTTTACAGAAGAGTGGGCCTGGTTGGCAGACATCTGCCAGGTCCTTGGAAACTTTTAGGAGTCTACCCTGATGGTGAGCGGCGATGCTGCAATCATTAGCGTCACCATTTCTCTGCTATGCCTCTTGAGAAGTTCCCTGCAAAGTATAAAGGCAGACGCTTTGCGCTCGGAAATGGAGGCGGGGGAAGACAGTATGTCGCTGGATAGTCAGAGCACCCTCATATCTATATCTCAGCGCGTTGAGGAGGATGAGGAATAGGAGGGGGAGGAGCCTGAGGAGGAGCAGGGGGAAGAGACAGCCGGGCCCACTGCTGAGGGTACCCATGCTGCTTGCCTGTCATCCTTTCAGCGTGTATGGCCTGAGGAGAAGGAGGATCCTGAAAGTGATCTTCCTAGTGAGGACAGCCATGTATTGCGTACAGGTACCCTGGCACACATGACTGACTTCATGTTAGGATGCCTTTCTCATGACCCTTGCGTTAGACGCATTCTGGCCACTACGGATTACTGGGTGTGCAAACTGCTCGACCCACGGTATAAGGAGAACCTTTCCACTCTCATACCCGAAGAGGAAAGGGGTTCGAGAGTGATGCTATACCACAGGACCCTGGTGGACAAACTGATGGTAAAATTCCCATCCGACAGCGCTAGTGGCAGAAGGCGCAGTTCCGAGGGCCAGGTAGCAGGGGAGGCGCGGAGATCAGGCAGCATGTACAGCGCAGGCAGGGGAACATTCTCCAAGGCCTTTGCTAGCTTTCTGGCTCCCCAGCAAGACTGTGTCACCGCTCCCCAGTCAAGGCTGAGTCGGCGGGAGCACTGTAAAAGGATGGTGAGGGAGTACGTAGTCGATCTCACGACCGTCCTCCGTGACGCCTCTGCCCCGTACAACTACTGGGTGTCGAAGCTGGACACGTGGCCTGAACTCGCGCTGTATGCCCTGGAGGTGCTTGCTTGCCCTGCGGCTAGCATCTTGTCAGAGAGGGTGTTTAGTGCAGCTGGGGGAATCATCACAGATAAGCGTACCCGCCTGTCAACTGACAGTGCCGACAGGCTTACACTCATAAAGATGAACAAAGCCTGGATTTCCCCTGACTTCTCTTCTTCACCAGCGGACAGCAGCGGTACCAAACAATACGTAGGCTGCACCCGCGGATGGAAGCATCGTTCTCTATCACCATAAAAAACGGGGACCTTTTAGCTTCATCAATCTGTGTATTATATTCATCCTCCTCCTCCTGCTCCTCCTCTTGAAACCTCACGTAATCACGCCGAACAGGCAATTTTTCTTAGGCCCACAAGGCCTTTACTTTATTAAAGTATTACTGTATTACTTTTGTAAACAATGTTTATACGTTTCAATTCTCATTAAAGCGTTGAAACTTGCACCTGAACCAATTTTTATTTTAACTGGGCTGCCTCCAGGCCTAGTTACAAATTAAGCCACAGTAACCAAAGCGATTAATGGGTTTCACCTGCCCTCTTGGTTGGGCATGGGCAATTTTTCTGAGGTACATTAGTACTGTTGGTACACCAATTTTTTGGGCCCTCGCCTACAGTGTAATCCTAGTAATTTTTATGGGCTTTGCCTGCACTCATGGTACAGCAAGGTGTGTGGGGTTGGCCTACACTTTTGCTACATAAATGTAACTGGGGCCTTGTCTATACTGCAACTACTGAAATGTGAAAGAGACTGTTATCTCCCTAAACTGCTGCAATGGGAATGTTACTGTGGCCTGTCTTGACTGCTACTACTACTGAAATAGAACTAATACTGTGCTCCCCCTATACTGCTGCTTTGGAATTGTTACTGGGGCCTGTCTTGACTGCTACTATTACTGAAATGGAACTAAGACTGTGCTCCCCCTATACTGCTGCTAGTGATATGTTACTGGGGCCTGTCTAGACTGCTACTACTACTGAAATGGAACTAATACTGTGGTCCCCCTATACTGCTGCTAGTGATATGTTACTGGGGCCTGTCCAGACTGCTACTACTACTCAAATGGAACTAATACTGTGCTCCCCCTATACTGCTGCTAGTGATATGTTACTGGGCCTGTCTAGACTGCTACTACTACTGAAATGGAACTAATACTGTGCTCCCCCTATACTGCTGCTTTGGAATTGTTACTGGGGCCTGTCTTGACTGCTACTATTACTGAAATGGGCGGTTGGGCAGCATGTTACCCAGGAGAAGTGGCAGCGGAGTATCATGCAGGCAGTGATTGTGCTTTGTTGGAGGTAGTGTGGTGCTTAGCTAAGGTTTGTCTTGCTAATGAGGGTTTTTCAGAAGTAAAAAGTGTTGGGGGGGGGGCACTCTTGCCGCTATTGTGGCTTAGTAGTGGGACTTGGGAACTTGAGATGCAGCCCAACATGTAGCCCCTCGCCTGCCCTATCCGTTTCTGTGTCGTTCCCATCACTTCCTTGAATTTCCCAGATTTTCACAAATCAAAACCTTAGCGGAGCATAGGTCCCATACAAAAATGCTCGGGTCGCCCATTGGCTTCAATGGGGTTCGTTACTCGAAACAAACCCTCGAGCATCGCGGGAAGTTCGACTCGAGTAATGAGCACCCGAGCATTTTGGTGCTCGCTCATCTCTAGCAGTGATTATACTAGCCTTGAATTTTGGATAAAAAGAGGAGGAAGACCTGAGAAGACTCAGATCTCAAAGTTGGATTTCAGAAAGGCAGATTGTAATAAGCCCAGAAAGAGGGTAGGAAGAATTCAATGGCTGGATGTTATTAAGGACAGAAACGTTCAAGAAGATTAGGAAATATTGTGAAATGAGTAGTCAAAGCACAATCATTACCAATGTCACAGTGCAAAGGGATAAGCCCTATTCTTGTTTGCACATGGAAAGACTAGAAGCAATGGGATGAAACTGAAAAGGGAGGAGATACAAATTAGATATTAGAAAAAACATTCTGACAGTGAGGATGATCAATGAGTGGAACAGGTTACCACGGGAGGAGATGAGTTCTCCTTCAATGGAAGTGTTAAAACAAAGGCTGGCCAAATGTCTGTCTGGAATGATTTAGTGAATCGTGCACTGAGCAGGGGGTTGGACCAGATGATCCCGGATGTCCCTTCCAACTCTACAATTCTATGGATAAGTTAGGGGTTTGGGCCGAAAAGTGGCAAATGAGGTTTAATAATGATAAATGTAAGGTTATGCACATGGGCAGTGGAAACACATGTCCCCATTACACATTAACTGGGAAACCTCTGGGTGACACTGACATGGAAAAGCACTTGAGAATTCTAGTTAACTGTAAACTTTACTGAGACAAACAGTGACAGGCAGCTGTTGCCACAGCAAATAGGCTCATGTGGTGTCACAAAAGATGTCTACGGGCACATGACAAGAACATTGCTCTTCCTCTTTAAAAGTCACTAGTCAGACTACAAATGGAGTATTGTATACAGTTTTTTGCACCGATACTAAAAAAACATATCAGAGCTTGAACGGATACAAAGGCGGGCAAGTAAAGCAATAAATGGAATAGGTGGACTACAATGCACGAAGAGGTTATCAGAATTGGGATTATTTAGTTTAGAAAAAAGCTGGTAGAGTGATGACCTAATAACTATGTATAAATATATCAGAGGACAATGCAGAGATTTTTCCCATGATCTATTAATTAATACCCAGGACTGTAGCAGTAAGAAAGGGGCATTCTCTATGTCTAGAGGACAGAATGTTTCTACACCAACATAAAAGGTTTTCTTTTACTGTAAGAGCAGTGAGACTATAGAACTCTCTGCCTGAGGATATGGTGATGGCAAATTCGATAAAACAGTTAAAGAGGGGCCTGGACTACTCTCAGGGAAGGTGGGAGAAACACTTGAGACTAACATGCATAACACCAAGCTCTAAGTGGAAATAAGATAGGATGAATAAATTACCAGCACCCTCTAGTAATATGGGTCGATATTTATGTGCGGCAGGCCAGTGGTAATTGGCTGGCTGGAGAACTCCACACTATCAGACAACCAAATCAACCACACCTGCAGCAGTGTGCTTCTGGAAACCTATAGAACTACAGGTTCCAGGAACCCAAATGTGACACAATGGTTTCCAGATCTGATGTTTTTGTAACATACTGTGCATCACATGGTCAAATATGATTGTATTGTAATAGAAGTATATTGGAATGTAAATCCAAAATGCCAGCTGACTGCACGGATACAACAACTGTGGGGTACACATACAGGTGCAGGCACACTCCACAGCATTAGAAAACAAAAACCTCCAGCATGTCCGTGGATACGAGAATAAAAGCAATATTTTATCATCATGGATAAAAACATCTTCCAAAAGAATTTTTTTTTTGCGCTTACATGTTTTTATGCATAGCATATTTTCTCACACAATTACTGTTCCCTAGGGCCCATCTAGATGGCCGTAGGTGTATTACTTGCACCCGCTGGTGCTGTCATAGGATCCCATAGGAATCTATGCAGCTGCCACGGCCGGCATGAAGGTGCCCGGTCCGGCGCTTTTATGCCACGGAAATATGCCCCTGTGCACTGATGCATTATAAGCCATTGCATCAGAGGGGCAGTGTATATCGGCTGGGCGTGAAAACCCGGCTGATATACGCCCATGTGAATAAGCCCTTAAATATACACAAATCCAATGGAGGAGCCAGAAATCACAAGTAATAGCAAAATGACATTCATTATGCTACATCTGTGAACTGCAAGTCATATAAAACCCAACAACACAATAACATTTGTAATTCTGTGTCTACAAATAACATTTTGTTTAACCCCATCCCGCTGCAGGGCGTAAGTTTACGTCCTGGCAGCGGGATACTTCCCGCAACTGGACGTAAACGTACGTCCTGTACTTACAGTGTCGCCGTGGTGACTATCGCGGCGACACAGTAGTGACGTCTGCTAACATCGTTAGCAGACAATCACTACATGCGGGCCAGGGACCAATCACAGTAGTCCCGCCCCAGCGATCGCTGTGATTGGTCAGTGAAGAACTCACTGACCAATCACAGCTCGGCAGCAGAAAGCCCGCTGTTAATAGTGTAGTCTCTCTCTGCAATCGCCTCACAGTGCTACCGGCGGTTGTAGAGAGAGATAGGGCTCTGTAAAAAATAAAATATCATAGCGATCTGTAGTGTAGTGAGAGTGGAGTGAGGTGTGATCAGTAGTGTAGTGTAGTGAGGGTGGAGTGAGGTGTGATCAGTAGTGTAGTGTAGTGAGAGTGGAGTGAGGTGTGATCAGTAGTGTAGTGAGGTGTGATCAGTAGTGTAGTGAGAGTGTAGTGAGTGTGCTCTGTAGTGTGTAGTGTAGTGTAGTGAGGTGTGATCAATAGTGTGATCTGTAGTGTAGCTGGGATTTGTAGTGCAGTGAGTGATCTATAGTGTGTGATCAGTAGTGCAGTGTAGCTGGCATTTGTTCTGTAGTGTGTGATCAGTAGTGTAGTGTAGCTGGGATCTGTAGTGCAGTGTGATTAGTATAGTAGTGTAGCGCATTTTGTAGTCCCCCTTCCCGTCATTAGTTTGTCAGTGTATCTGTCCGTGTAAAAAAAAAAAAAAAAAAGAAAAAAAAGTTCCTTTTGTGCTCGCATTTTATAGTCCCCCTTCCCGTCATTAGTCAGTGTAGTGTGCAGTTTGTCAGCGTAGTGTGTAGTTTGTCAGCGTATCTGTCAGTGTAAAAAAAAAAAGAAAAAAAAAGTTCCTTTTGTGTTCCCATTTTATAGTCCCCCTTCCCGTCATCAGTCAGTGTACTGTGTAGTTAGTCAGCGTAGTGTATAGTTCTTCAGCGTAGTGTGTTCGTGTATTGTCAGCATATCTGTCAGTCTAAAAAAAAAAGAGAGAAAAATAAAGTTTGTTCTGCATTTCTGCCCCCGTTCCCTGGTCACCCCATCCCAGTGAACCCGCCGTGTCCTGTACAATAAATTTTTTTTCTGAAGTGCAAATTACACTTTTATAATGGCCCGCAGGAGATATACTGCTGAGGAGGCGTACGCAATTATTGCCTCTGACTCAGATTCTGTTAGTGGGGATGGCGCCACTTTTCTGGCATTCTCCTCCTCCTCCTCATCTTCATCCTCATCTAGTGAATCTGAATTACCTGTACCCCCAAAAAGGCATCCAAGGACCGCCACTACTGTGGACCCCAATGCACCTGATGTTAGTTGGGGTACCCCTGAAAATTTTAGACCCCAGATCCCTGACTTCCATGGCAACCCAGGGATTCAGTTTGATACTGAAGGGCTCAGAGCGAGTGTGCTACAAACAAGGGATAAGAAAGGACACCATGTATCATTACGAAACATGCCCCACACAACCCAGCCTGTGTATAAAAAATTGTTTTAAGACATACCACACATCCCTGAAATTTTAATTTGACTGTTGCCCTGACGTTTTACCCCGATGTACTTCGCACAGCTTGTACATAAACCCACATGCCAAGTTCTTCCCTTCTGAGCCCTGCCATGTGCCCAAAAAGTTTACGCCCACATATGGGGCATTTCTGCACACAGGAGCAATTGGGTAACGCATCATGGGGTACCTTTTCTCCTTGTGCTCCTGGTAAAAAATATAAATCTGGGCCTAAAGCTAAACATTGCTGGAAAGATTAGAATTTTTTTGTATTCAACTCAAACTGTTTAAAAAATTCCTGGTCAATTCTTGGGGGTTTCAAATGTACTGGCACCTCAGGGGCACTGCAAACACTACATGGGGTCTGAAAATTATTCCAGCAAAATCTGCATTCAAAAAGCCAAATATAGCTCCTTCTCTTCTGAGCCCTGCCATGTGCCTAAACAACAGTTTACGCCCACATATGGGGCATTTCCGTGCTCGGGAGCAATTGGGTAACGCATCATGGGGTACCTTTTCTCCTTCTGCTCCTGGTAAAAAATATAAATCTGGGCCTAAAGCTAAACATTATGTGAAAAAATGGAATTTTTCGTATTCAACTCAAATTGTTAAAAAAAATTCCTCAAGCACCTGTGGGAGCAAACCTCCCACTACAACCCTTAATAAATTCCCTGAGGGGTCTAGTTTCCAAAATGGGGTCAATTCTTGGGGGTTTCAAATGTACTGGTACCTCAGGGGCACTGCAAACACTACATGGGGTCTGAAAATTATTCCAGCAAAATCTGCATTCAAAAAGCCAAATATCGTTCCCTCTCTTCTGAGTCCTGCCATGTGCCTGAACAACAGTTTACGTCCACATATGGGGCATTTCTAAAAACTGCAGAATCCTGGTAATAAATTCTGAGTTTTGTTTCTCTGCTAACTGCTGTTTTATAGGAAAAAATGGTTTTAAATTGAAAATCTGTAGAAAAATTGAATTTTTCTAATTTCTGATGCACTTTTGTTTAATTCCTGTGAACCATCTAAAGGGTTAATAAACTTTCTAAATGCCATTTTGAATACTTTGAAAGGTGCAGTTTTTAAAATGTGGTGATTTGTGGGGGTTTTCTGGTATACAGGCTCTTAAAATCCACGTCTAAACTGAGTTAGCCCTTAAAAATTTAGATTTTGAAATTTGCTAGTAAATTTGAAAAATGACTGCTAAATTTATATACTTTGTGGAGTCTAAAAAAAATAAAATAACGCTTAAAAAATTATTGAAGTATAAAGCAGGCATATGGGAAATGTTAATTATTAACTATTTTGTGGTGTTTGACTGTCTTACAAAAAGTTAAATTCAAAGTTTGAAAATTGTCAATTTTTCCAAATTTTCTGTAAATTTAGTTAAGACAAAATTTATTGATGCAATTTTTACACAAACATAAAGTACAATATGTCACAAAAAAAACAATCTCAGAATCACATTAATAAGTAAAAGCATTCAAAAGTTATTAGCACATAAAATGACAGATGTCAGATTGGAAAAATAAGGCTTGGTCCTTAAGCCCAAAATAGGCCATGTCCTGAAGGGGTTAAAACCCAAATAAATGCTCAAGAGGGTCAAAACACCAGATTATTATTGATATGACAAATCATATCTTAGATTTAAGCCCACTGGATATTTAGTTTGCAAAGTAAATATCCAGAAGGCTTCACTTTTAAGCAAAAGTCTTCTTTTATCATCCCCTCTCTCTGGTGACTTAACCCTCTCAAACACAATCATCTGACAGGCTCAAGTGTCTCTTTTATGTACCTCCTGAAAATGCTTTGAAATGGCAGATGCATTAACTGCATTGGTATGAACACTGCCTGACAAATGTTTGTAGATCATGACTTTAACCCCTTAAGGACCAGGCTGTTTTGTACCTCAAGGGCTTATTTACACAAGCGTATATTGGCCGGCGTTTTCACGGCCGGCCGATATATGCTTCCATCTGAGCAGTTTTTCCCCTTTCCTCCCCCTCACCGTCTCTCTGCCTCTCTCCTCCACTCCGGCGTTTGCAATGGTAGGGGGTAGGATGGGGGCGCTCTGTCCCACCCATTCCCATTGCTGGCTATGGACAAGGGGCGGAGAGGAGGTGGGAGCTTAGCTCTGCCCCCATCCTGCCCACTAACATTGCAAATCGTTCAGAGGGGAGGAGAGAGGCAGAGAGCCGATGAGAAGGAGGGAAGGGGGGGACTGCTCAGATGGAAGCATATATCGACTGGCTGTGAAAACGCCGGCCGATATACACTCTTGTATATAAGCCCTAAGGACAAGACACTTTATAGGGATTTTACCCATGTGGTGGTTTAACTGCCATATTTCTTATCCTTCAGCTACCAGAATTATTTTTCCTGCGTATTTTTTTCCGTGACATATAGGGCTATTTTAAAAAAAATCTTTTTTACTGACTTTTCTGTTTTTTAGTTTTATTGGGGGTAAAAAGCAAAATTTTTTTTTTATTTTTTTTTTAACATTTATAGTTTTTTTTAAAATTAGTATATTTACACTTAAAATAAAGTGGAGGAATGGTTTCTTCATTTTGTTTCGGGAACATTCACGTACTACTCTCTTTTCCTTATTCCATGCGTCCTCAGTTAAAACAATTTTTTCCCCCAGTGGTAATGCTCTTTTTACATGCCAGGAGTGGCAAGATTCCGCATGGAGAAACGTATTTCCTGTGGTGGGTTTACAGTAGGTGGAGGAAACCACCACTCCCACAGCTGCATCCCCCATAAGATATGAATCTAAAAAAGCTATTTCCTGCCTTTGTACTTCAGCCGAAAAACAGAAATTTTAATTATTTTTATTTAGGTATTTAATGAAATCCAGTATGGCCATCTATTCACTGTCCCAGATCAGAATGAAATCATCAATAAAGTGGCCATACCAGACAAAAGAATCCACAAACCAAACATCAGAAGCAAATATATTTTTGTGTTTCCAGTAGCTCATATAAATAATGGGCAAAGAAGGTGAGAATTTAGCTCCAATTGAAGCTCCAGTTAATTCGACAAAAATTGTCCTTTAAAGGGTTTGTCTGGCAGTGACAAGTGCATGTATGCACTTCTGTATGGCCATTACAAAGCACTTTGTAATATACTGTGTGTTTTGTAAATGAGCCACACAGAAGTTATATACTTACCTGCAGAGGTGCCCCCCTCCCAATGCTTACCATTCCGTCATCCTTGGATATGATAGATTATCCTGGTTTTCTTCTCATTGCGCAGGCACAGTAGCACATTCCGGCTCTGAGGAACGCGCATCTGGTTCTTCGTGCATGCACACTTTACTCATAACTCAGCGCTGAACCTGATCCTGACAGCAGCATCCACTGGGTGCAGTATTGGGGGGAGAGCACTATTACTACTGGAGGCAGTGTCAGGTGGCGGGTAATATCACTATTACTACTGGGGTCAGTGTTGGGGGGCGTGTGGTGTCACTATTACTACTGTGGGCAGTGTCCGAGGTCGGGTGGTGCCACTATTACTACTAGGGGCAGTGTCCAGGGTCGGGTGGTGTCACTATTGCTACTGGGGCAGTGTCAGAAGGTGCGTGGTGTCACTATTACTACTGGGGGCAGTGTCAGGGGGCAGGTGGTATCACTATTACTACTGGGGGCAGTGTCGCGGGGCGGGTGATATCACTATTACTACTGGGGGCAGTGTTGGGGGGGTGTGGTGTCACTATTACTACTGTGGGCAGTGTCAGGGGGCGGGTAGTGTCACTATTATTACTGGGGACAGTGTCCAGGGTGGGGTGGTGTCACTATTACTACTGGGGCAGTGTCAGGGGACAGGTGGTATCACTATTACTACTGGGGGCAGTGTCGAGGGGTGGTTGGTGTTACTATAACTACTGGGGGCAGTGTCGGGTGGTGTCACTATTACTACTGGGGGCAGTGTCGAGGGTAGGGTGGGGTCACTATTACTACGGGGAGCAGTGTCGGGGGTCGGGGTGTCATTATTGCTACTGGAGGCAGTGTCAGGGGGTGGATGGTGTAACTATTACTACTAGGGGCAGTGTCAGGGGGCAGGTGGTGTCACTATTATTACTCAAAAAATATTTTGGAATGTTTCCTTAACTTCATGAGTCAAATCTTACTAATTTTGGGGTGAAAAAAATGAATATTACAAAGAAAACTATTATTTTAACGGATTAAGAGAAAATGATACATTTTAATTACATATGCTAACAACTTTGAAAGCGCATTTGAAAATTTGTTTTAATGACAGTTACATTCTAAATTGATGGAAGAAATCCTGGCAGGTGGCTCGGTGTGAAGAGAATCATGTGGTGACTTCATAAGATTGCTTTATTTTGGCTTGCCTCTTGTAAGTGAGTTCCGGAGCAGCCCTACACACAGACCAGCAGTAATCCGCAAGCAATTGTTCATTCCAACGGCCCTAATATCTTTGTTCCATTACAGAAATATCCTAGTGGAATCTTTCTCCGTGTTCATCACTGACAGCTCCATAGCTAGGAGGGAAAAAGTCTAGGTGGGAGTGGAGAAAATGGATTTTAAGGAATATGTTGCATACGAGTTGATGGTATTTTTCCAGAAGTACTGTCACCAACTGAGAGTAGTTATCATCTCTTTTGTTGCCTAAGAATCCATGAATAACTCTTCTTAAGGCTTACCAAGCTTCCTTTTCTTTTCCCTCCAAAACTTGGTAAAACGCAGGATCCTTTACAAGTTGTCAAATTTGTGGGCCAACAAAAATACCTTCCTTAACCTTTGCAACACTCAATCTAGAAAATGTTCTCGGTAGAGTCAAGATTTCTTGCAAGCCAGTCCACTTGAATGTAATGTGATTTCCTATCCCTACTGTCCGACATACATAAAAAGCAACAGTACTTAGTGTACCCCAGTTGCACTCATAAGAGTACAGTGATGACTTTGAGATTGCCACAGATTTTCCATTTGTGTTCAGCATATTTGATTGAGTCGAGGAGGGTTGTCATGTTTGCATAAGTCTTTTTCATATGAACAGCATGACCAAGGGGAATGGAAGGAAGACAGTTGCCATTGTGAAGTAATACAGCTTTCAAACTAAGCTTGGAGGAGTCTATTAATAGTCTCCATTCAGTTGGATCATGGTTCAAATTCACACATTTCATCAAGCCATTAACCCCTTAGTGACCAAGCCTGTTTACGCCTTAATGACCAGGCCAAATTTTGCAAATCTGACACGTGTCACTTTAGCATGGAAAAAGACCAGAAAGGTTTTGCATATCCAAGCGATTCTGACATTGTTTTTTCGCCACATATTGTACTTCATTTAGGTGGAAAAAAAAGACCGATAGAATTTGTGTTTATTTATTAAAAGCGCCAAAATTGGGAAAATTTTGAAAAAATCGTCATTTTTTCACATTTCCAACTGCAATATCTCAAATATGTGCAAACATAATATAGAAATTTTTGCTAAGATTTATATTTCCATCCGTTTACTTTATTTTGGGTGCACATTGGAAAAACTTTCGGGTTTTCTTTTAACCATTTAGGAGACGTACAAATGTAACATTACTTTTCAGCATTTTGAGGAACACTTTGTTTTCCTACACCAATCCAAGATTGGAAAGGCTCATAGGAGTCAAAATGATAGATACCCCCACAAGTGACCCCATTTTAAAAACTACACGCTTTAACGTATTCACTGAGGGGTGTCATGAGTATTTTAACCCCACAGTTTTTTTTCAGGAGTCAATGCAATTTAGAAGAAAAAAACAAAAATTTCATATTTTTGCAAATATGTCATTTTAAAGAGAGGACTTTTTTCTATAGTACACATGAAAATTAGGATTTGCACCACAGAATAGATACCCCTGTTTGTCCCGTGCTCAGAAACATACCCATTGTGGCCCTAATCTTACGTCTGTATGCACAATGGGGCCCAAAATGAAAGGAGCAATCGGTGGCTTTCGGAACAGAAATTTTGCTTGAAGGAGATTTAGGCCCCATTGCCCACTTGTAGAGCCATTGAGTGACCAAAACTATGGAGAACGCCCACAAGTGACCCCATTTTGAAAAGTAGACCCCTTAACGAATTTATCTAGGGGTACGATGACTTTTTTGACTTCACAGTTTTTGAATGAATCTAAGCCAAGCCGAAGGAAAAAAATTACAATTTTCATTTTTTTTGGTAATTCTGTCATTTTAAAAGCAGTTTTTTTGTACAGCACATATATGAATGAAGACTTGCACCCCAAAATGGACACCCCTGTTTCTCCCGTGCTCAGAAACATACCCATTGTGGCCCTAATCATATGTCTGGATGCACAATGGGGCCCAAAATGAAAGGAGCAACCGGTGGCTTTCGGAACAGAAATTTTGCTTGAAGGAGATTTAGTCCCCATTGCCCACTTGTAGAGCCCTTGAGTGACGAAAACGATGGAGAACGCCCACAAGTGACCCCATTTTGAAAAGTAGACCCCTTAACGAATTTATCTAGGGGTACGATGACTTTTTTAACTTCACAGTTTTTGAATGAATCTAAGCCAAGCCGAAGGAAAAAAATTACGATTTTCATTTTTTTTGGTAATTCTGTCATTTTAAAAGCAGTTTTTTTGTACAGCACATATATGAATGAAGACTTGCACCCCAAAATGGACACCCCTGTTTCTCCCGTGCTCAGAAACATACCCATTGTGGCCCTAATCATATGTCTGGATGCACAATGGGGCCCAAAATGAAAGGAGCAACCGGTGGCTTTCGGAACAGAAATTTTGCTTGAAGGAGATTTAGTCCCCATTGCCCACTTGTAGAGCCCTTGAGTGACGAAAACGATGGAGAACGCCCACAAGTGACCCCATTTTGAAAAGTAGACCCCTTAACGAATTTATCTAGGGGTACGATGACTTTTTTAACTTCACAGTTTTTGAATGAATCTAAGCCAAGCCGAAGGGAAAAAATTACGATTTTAATTTTTTTGGTAATTCTGTCATTTTAAAAGCAGTTTCTTTGTACAGCACATATATGAATGAAGACTTGCACCCCAAAATGGATACCCCTGTTTCTCCCGTGCTCAGAAACATACCCATTGTGGCCCTAGTATTACGTCTATATGCACAATGGGGCCCAAAATGAAAGGAGCAAACGGTGGCTTTCGGAACAGAAATTTTGCTTGAAGGAGATTTAGTCCCCATTGCCCACTTGTAGAGCCATTGAGTGACCAAAACGATGGAGAACCCCCACAAGTGACCCTATTTTGAAAAGTAGACCCCCTAACGAATTTATCTAGGGGTATGATGACTTTTTTGACTTCACAGTTTTTGAATGACTTTAAG
Source organism: Eleutherodactylus coqui (assembly GCF_035609145.1). Lineage (NCBI taxonomy): Eukaryota > Metazoa > Chordata > Amphibia > Anura > Eleutherodactylidae > Eleutherodactylus > Eleutherodactylus coqui. Next base: position 67,233,572 of record NC_089847.1, on the reverse strand, counting down.
CCAAGCAGAAGGAAAAAATTATGATTTTCATTTTTTTGGCAATTGTGTCAATTTAAAAACAGTTTTTTTTGGAAAGTGTACATAGGAATGAAGACTTTCACCCCAAAATGGATACCCCTATTTGTCCCGTGTTCAGAAACATACCCATTGTGGCCCTAATCTACTTACAGGAAACATAGCTAGGCCTATAATGGAAGGAGCACCCGTTGGATTTCAGGGTACAACGGAATAAATTCCAGTCCCCATTGCCCACATGTAGAGCCATTGAGAGTCCAAAACTATAGAGAACCCCCACAAATGACCCCATTTTAAAAACTAGACCCCTTAACAAATTCATCTAGGGGTGTACTGCATATTTTGACCCCAAAGTATTTGAATGAATCTAAGCAAAGCAAAAGGAAAAAATTACGATTTTCATTTGTTTGGCAATTTTGTCAATTTAAAAACTGTTTTTTTTGTACAGTGTACATAGGCATGAAGACTTTCACCCCAAAATGGATACCCCTGTTTGTCCCGTGTTCAGAAACATACCCATTGTGGCCCTAATCTACTTACAGGACACATGGCTAGGCCCATAATGGAGGGAATGCCTGCTGGATTTCAGGGCAGAACTGAATAAATTCCAGGCCCCATTGCCCACTTATACGGAAAAAAATTTGACTTCCTAAAAATAATCCCCCCCCCCCCGACATCCCCATTTCTTGGCATTCCCTAAATATTAGATAAAGGTAATAATATAAACTGCGTTTTATGTCCGAAGACAGGGGTAATTACGGAGGCTGGTTGGGTTGGGCACATGGGGCAAGAAAACCGGGTATCCCCCCCCCCTCCTCTCATGTATTTTGGGGGGTATTTCGTAACCTCAGCGGCGGGGATGGGGTGTAGAAAGTGGCGCTGTGAGGCTTTGTAATCTTGCTGCGGTGCAGCGGTCTCACAGAGAAGGCGCTCAACAAGCTGCTCCTGGAACTGCAGGAAGATGAACGTTCCCGGGGCTTCTTGTAAATTAGGGATTACAGGTAGCGGTCTGAATAACGCCGGGCTCACGTAGCCGTAGGCGGAATCCGCTTGCCGAGGCCTGCAGCGGATTCCAGCTGTGAGCCCGGCTGTGACCCTGCGTACGGTTGCGTAATGTTCTGCGCATAACTGCCTACTCACAGGCGTTTTTTTTGTTTGCATTTCCCGCGCCGTCGCTTAGAGATGACCCGGGTACCCGCAGCCCGTACACAATGTGTTTGCATATGGGCTGCGGGTATATCCGTGGTCATAGAGCACAATGGGCTCTAGGTCGCGGATATCCGCGGTAAAATATAGCATGTTGTGTTCTGTTTCTGCGAGTGGATTACGTAATTCCGACCCGCTAATTGGGGGGAATTGTGTAATCCGATGCATGCGATTGATCCGTGGATTACCGCTGATCAAGCGCATGCAGAACCTGTAATTCTTCTCCGGTCACGCGTGACCGGCCTAATGTTAGATCACTACTTTATCATGTGACTGGGGACCGCTCAGCGAGGCCGCCGGTCACTGCTCCAAGCACTCAGCGACCGTTGGTCGCTGGGAGCAAGAAGATTTAAAATTTCCTGGGCGTCCCGGCTCCTGCGAATGGGTCCGGCATTTTGCCGGCGGGCGCATACCCAGTAGCCGGCAGAATCCATGGAGGATAATCGCATCTGGATTCAAATGCGGAAGCCTCCAAGAAGATGTTTCTTCTCCCCCAACCGATCGCATCGGTGAGGGGAAATGAAACTGCCACTTTTTAAAGAACTTTTACGTGATCGCCTTTATGCATTGTATAACGGCGATCACGTGACCAGTAACCGCATACCACGGCTCTCCGTGACATCTCCAGGCTCTTGGCTACCTTTTGTAGCCAGCAGCAGGGAGATTTTATATTTCTTGGGCAATATTTCACTTTTGCGCATGCGTTCGCCATCATGCTGACGGGCGCATGCGCCGAAGCTGGTGTAAGATCCGCGGATCAACATCCCACCAGGGAACAAATCCGGGACCTTGGGTACGTAATTTCATCCCCCCTTACGGATACGATCCATAAGGGGAGATGAAACTTTAACTTTTTAAACTTTTTTTTACTTTTAACTTTTTTTTTTTTTTTTTTACTTTTTTAACTTTATATGATCACCGTTATCTGATGGATAACGATGATCATATGACTGGAAACCGCATACAGCGGTCCCCAGTCATATCTCCCTGCACTCGGCTATTTGTGACAGCCGGGTGCAGGGAGATTTTGAATTTGCCGGGCTCCCCGGCTTCTGCGCATGCGCGCCGCATCGGCACATCGCAGAAGCCAGCGGGGGGTCCCGACACCGGCCGGAGGACATCGGCGGACCTGAGGTGAGTATTTTCACCTCCCCTCATGGATCCGATCCATTTTTTTACACTTTTTTTCACTTTTCCGCGATCGTCGTTATCCATTGTATAACGGCGATCGCGGTATCGGGGACCTCACCGCAGTCCCCGCTTACATCTCCTGCCTCCCGGCTACCTACAGGAGCCGGGAGCCAGGAGATTTTAAGTCTCCCGCACCGCCGGGCCTTCTGCGCATGCGGCTGACGTAATGCCGCCTGGCGCGCATGCGCAGAAGGACGGCTACGGCGCCCGAAGCATCGGGACAGCTGGGAGTCGTGCGGCGGACCTCGGTGAGTAATTTCAGCTGCTCCGATGGATCCGATCCATCAGAGCAGCTGAATCTTTAACTTTTATTGCACTTATATTTACTTTTTTGCGATCGGCGCTATCCATTGCATAGCGCCGATCGCAATGCCGGGGGGGGGCGCTGAACAGCCCGGGATGACAGCTCCATGCTGTCAGCTACCTGCGGACACCAACAGCATGGAGCTGTCACGTCCACAGCCCGAGGGGCATTATTCTCTGCAGGACACATGTTTTTACGTCCTCAGAGAATAAAGCCCACTTCTGGAGGACGTAAAAACACTATGGGCTGGTCGTTAAGGGGTTAACATCGCAGCTAACAACCAGATTGTTTTTCTTCTCAAAAAAGGAAGCAGATCCCTCTGATGTTTTCTGTACTGTGAGACCCTGACATCACGTTGGAGAAGATTCCATTGCTGTAGTCTTGACCCTAGAAGTTCCGCCTTGTCCTTTGACAAGTCACGGTCTCGAATGAGATCACTCAATTCCACTTGACTCAGTCTGTTTTAACTCAAAGTTAGGGTCATGGGAAGTGGAAGGCTTGTTAGGTTCTTCTTTTTCCGCACTTTCTTCATTTTCTACTTCAAACTCATAATGTTAGGGTGGAGTAGAAATTGCTCGAAAAGTAAATGGTAGATTTGGGTATTGAACTGTTCCTGTTTTCTTCATTGACAATCCTGGCTGTATAGGCGGAGTCAAGCAGAAATAGCAGTCATCTGTATGGTTTGTAGGCTCTAGAGATGAGCGAGCACCAAAATGCTCGGGTGCTCGTTACTCGGAACGAACTTTTCGCGATGCTCGAGGGTTCGTTTCGAATAACGAACCCCATTGAAGTCAATGGGCGACCCGAGCATTTTTGTATTTCGCCGATGCTCGCTAAGGTTTTCATGTGTGAAAATCTGGGCAATTCAAGAAAGTGATGGGAACGACACAGCAACGGATAGGGCAGGCGAAGGGCTACGTGTTGGGCTGCATCTCAAGTTCACAGGTCTGACTATTAAGCCACAATAGCGGCAAGAGTGGCCCCCTCCCCTCCCAACAACTTTTACTTCTGAAAAGCCCTCATTAGCAATGCATACCTTAGCTAAGCACCACACTACCTCCAACAAAGCACAATCACTGCCTGCATGACACTCCACTGCCACTTCTCCTGGGTTACATGCTGACCAACCGCCCCCCTCCCCCCCACAGCGCACACCAAAGTGTCCCTGCGCAGTCTTCAGCTGCCCTCATGCCACACCACCCTCATGTCTATTTAGAAGTGCGTCTGCCATGAGGAGGAACCGCAGGCACACACTGCAGAGGGGTTGGCACGGCTAGGCAGCGACCCTCTTTAAAAGTGGTGGGGCGATAGCCCACAATGCTGTACAGAAGCAATGAGAAATAGAATCCTGTGCCACCGCCATCAGGAGCTGCACACGTGGGCATAGCAATGGGGAACCTATGTGCCACACACTATTCATTCTGTCAAGGTGTCTCTGCATGCCCCAGTCAGACTGGTAATATGTACCTTAACAGTAACCGCGTTGGTGGTAATGTGGTGGTGACTGTGGACCTAGTAGCGCGGTTTTATTTTGTTGGTTTTCGGAATGTGGCCAGGATTAAGTGGGCCGTGGCGGGGGGATGGTGGGGGGGCTCTCTTGTAGTGTCGGTAAAGGTGAAATTCTTGGACTGCCACCAGACGAACCAATGCAAAGGCATTTGCCAAGAATGTTTTCCCTGTTGGAGGAGGAGGGGGATGTTTTTGAGGCACTACGTGTCCTCTCCACGTGTCCGTGGTTATATGCACCTTAACAGTAACCGCGTTGGTGGTAATGTGGTGGTGACTGCGGACCTAGTAGCGCGGTTTTGTTTTGTTGGTTTTCGGAATGTGGCCAGGAGTAAGTGGGCCGTGGCGGGGGGATGGTGGGGGGGCTCTCTTGTAGTGTCGGTAAAGGTGAAATTCTTGGACTGCCACCAGACGAACCAATGCAAAGGCATTTGCCAAGAATGTTTTCCCTGTTGGAGGAGGAGGGGGATGTTTTTGAGGCACTACGTGTCCTCTCCACGTGTCCGTGGTTATATGCACCTTAACAGTAACCGCGTTGGTGGGAAATGGCCTCGCCGCCATCATGTCTTTGGGAAGCCTCTGTCTCCACACCCCATTAGCAGCGGTATAGGCAGAGCCCAGAATTCGTAACATTTCAGCCGTAGCATTAGGACAGGCCCCACTAACATATCACTAGCAGCATTATAGCGGGAGCGCAGTCTTCGTTCCATGTTAGCAATAGTAGCACTCAAGACAGGCCCCAGTAACAATTCCGAAGCAGCATTATAGCGGGAGCGCAGTCTTCGTTCCATGTCAGCAATAGTAGCACTCAAGACAGGCCCCAGTAACAATTCCGAAGCAGCATTATAGCGGGAGCGCAGTCTTCGTTCCATGTCAGCAATAGTAGCACTCAAGACAGGCCCCAGTAACAATTCCGAAGCTGCAGTAAAATGGGAGCGCAGTCTTCGTTCCATGTCAGCAATAGTAGCACTCAAGACAGGCCCCAGTAACAATTCCGAAGCAGCAGTATAGTGGGAGCGCAGTCTTCGTTCCATGTCAGCAATAGTAGCACTCAAGACAGGCCCCAGTAACAATTCCGAAGCAGCAGTATAGTGGGAGCGCAGTCTTAGTTCCATTTCAGTAGCTGCAGTATAGCCAAGGCCCAAGTTACATTTATGTAGCTAAAGTGTAGGCCAACCCCACACACACTTCTGTACCATGAGTGCAGGCGAAGAACATACAAATTGCTATGATTACACTGTAGGTGAGGGCCCAAAAAAATTGGTGTACCAACAGTACTAATGTACCTCAGTAAAAATTGGCCATGCCCAACCAAGATGGCAGGTGAAACCCATTAATCGCTTTGGTTAATGTGGCTTAAGTGGTAACTAGGCCTGGAGGCAGCCCAGTTTAACGAAAAATTGGTTCAAGTTAAACTTTCAACGCTTTTAAGAGCATTGAAACGTATAAAAATTGTTTAGAAAAATTATATGAGTAAGCCTTGTGGCCCTAAGAAAAATTGCCCGTTCAGCGTGATTACGTGAGGTTTCAGGAGGAGGAGCAGGAGGAGGAGGAGGAATATTAGACAGAGATTGATGAAGCAGAAATGTCCCCGTTTTGGATGGTGAGAGAGAACGTAGCTTCCATCCGCGGGTGCAGCCTACGTATTGCTTACGTATCGCTGCTGTCCGCTGGTGGAGAAGAGAAGTCTGGGGAAATCCAGGCTTTGTTCATCTTGATGAGTGTTAGCCTGTCGGCACTGTCGGTTGACAGGCGGGTACGCTTATCTGTGATGATTCCCCCAGCCGCACTAAACACCCTCTCCGACAAGACGCTAGCCGCAGGACAAGCAAGCACCTCCAGGGCATACAGCGCTAGTTCAGGCCACGTGTCCAGCTTCGACTCCCAGTAATTGTAGGGGGCAGAGGCGTCACCGAGGATGGTCGTGCGATCGGCTACGTACTCCCTCACCATCCTTTTACAGTGCTCCCGCCGACTCAGCCTTGACTGGGGAGCGGTGACACAGTCTTGCTGGGGAGCCATAAAGCTGGCCAGGCCCTTAAAGACTGTTGCACTGTCTGGGCTGTACATGCTGCTCGATCTACGCACCTCCCCTGCTACCTGGCCCTCGGAACTGCGCCTTCTGCCACTAGCGCTGTCGGATGGGAATTTTACCATCAGCTTGTCCGCCAGGGTCCTGTGGTATAGCAACACTCTCGAACCCCTTTCCTCTTCGGGAATGAGACTGGGAAGGTTCTCCTTATAGCGTGGGTCGAGCAGTGTGTACACCCAGTAATCCGTAGTGGCCAGAATGCGTTGAATGCGAGGGTCACGAGAAAGACATCCTAACGTGAAGTCAGCCATGTGTGCCAGAGTACCGGTACGCAACACATGGCTGTCCGCACTAGGAAGATCACTTTCAGGATCCTCCTCCTCCTCCTCCTCAGGCCATACACGCTGAAATGATGACAGGCAAGCAGCATGGGTACCGTCAGCAGTGGGCCAAGCTGTCTCTTCCCCCTCCTCCTCATCCTCCTCATCCTCCTCCTCCTCCTCCTCCTGAACGCGCTGAGATATAGACAGGAGGGTGCTCTGACTATCCAGCGACATACTGTCTTCCCCCGGCTCTGTTTCCGAGCGCAAAGCGGCTGCCTTTATGGTTTGCAGGGAACTTCTCAAGATGCATAGCAGAGGAATGGTGACGCTAATGATTGCAGCATCGCCGCTCACCACCTGGGTAGACTGATCAAAGTTTCGAAGGACCTGGCAGATGTCTGCCAACGAGGCCCACTCTTCTGAAAAGAATTGAGGAGGCTGACTCCCACTGCGCCGCCCATGTTGGAGTTGGTATTCCACTATAGCTCTACGCTGCTCATAGAGCCTAGCCAACTTGTGGAGCGTAGAGTTCCACCGTGTGGGCACGTCACACAGCAGTCGGTGCACTGGCAGATTAAAGCGATGTTGCAGGGTGCGCAGGGTGGCAGCGTCCGTGTGGGACTTGCGGAAATGTGCACAGAGCCGGCGCACCTTTACGAGCAGGTCTGACAAGCGTGGGTAGCTTTTCAGAAAGCGCTGAACCACCAAATTAAAGACGTGGGCCAGGCATGGCACGTGCATGAGGCTGCCGAGCTGCAGAGCCGCCACCAGGTTACGGCCGTTGTCACACACGACCATGCCCGGTTGGAGGCTCAGCGGCGCAAGCCAACGGTCGGTCTGCTCTGTCAGACCCTGCAGCAGTTCGTGGGCTGTGTGCCTCCTATCTCCTAAGCTGAGTAGTTTCAGCACGGCCTGCTGACGCTTGCCCACCGCTGTGCTGCCACGCCGCGCGACACCGACTGCTGGCGACGTCCTGCTGCTGCTGACACATCTAGATTGCGAGACAGAGGTTGAGGAGGAGGAGGAGGAGGGTGCGTTAGTGGAGGAAGCATACACCGCCGAACAAACCACCACCGAGCTGGGGCCCGCAATTCTGGGGGTGGGTAGGACGTGAGCGGTCCCAGACTCTGACTCTGTCCCAGCCTCCACTAAATTCACCCAATGTGCCGTCAGGGAGATGTAGTGGCCCTGCCCGCCTGTGCTTGTCCACGTGTCCGTAGTTAAGTGGACCTTGCCACTAACCGCATTGGTGAGGGCGCATACAATGTTGCGGGAGACGTGGTCATGCAGGGCTGGGACAGCACATCGGGAAAAGTAGTGGCGACTGGGAACTGAGTAGCGCGGGGCCGCCGCCGCCATCATAGCTTTGAAGGACTCCGTTTCCACAACCCTATACGGCAGCATCTCAAGGCTGATAAATTTGGCTATGTGGACGGTTAACGGTTGAGCGTGCGGGTGCGTGGCGGCGTACTTGCGCTCCAACACTTGCGCTAGCGACGGCTGGACTGTGCGGTGCGAGACATTGCTGGATGGGGCCGAGGACAGCGGAGGTGAGGGTGTGGGTGCAGGCCATGAGACGGTCGTGCCTGTGTCCTGAGAGGGGGGTTGGATCTCAGTGGCAGGTTGGGGCACAGGGGGAGAGGCAGCGGTGCAAACCGGAGGCGGTGAACGGCCTTCGTTCCACCTTGTGGGGTGCTTGGCCATCATATGTCTGCGCATGCTGGTGGTGGTCAGGCTGTTGGTGGTGGCTCCCCAGCTGATCTTGGCACGACAAAGGTTGCACACCACTGTTCGTCGGTCGTCAGGCGTCTCTGTGAAAAACTGCCAGACCTTAGAGCACCTCGGCCTCTGCAGGGTGGCATGGCGCGAGGGTGTGCTTTGGGAAATAGTTGGTGGATTATTCGGTCTGGCCCTGCCTCTACCCCTGGCCACCGCACTGCCTCTTGCAACCTGCCCTGCTGATGCCCTTGCCTCCCCCTCTGAAGACCTGTCCTGAGTAGGCGTTGCACACCAGGTGGGGTCAGTCACCTCATCGTCCTGCTGCTCTTCCTCCGAATCCTCTGTGCGCTGCTCCCTTGGACTTACTGCCCTTACTACTACCTCACTGCAAGACAACTGTGTCTCATCGTCATCGTCCTCCTCACCCACAGAAAGTTCTTGAGACAGTTGGCGGAAGTCCCCAGCCTCTTCCCCCGGACCCCGGGAACTTTCGAATGGTTGGGCATCAGTGACGATAAACTCCTCTGGTGGGAGAGGAACCACTGCTGCCCAATCTGAGCAGGGGCCTGAGAACAGTTCCTGGGAGTGTTCCCGCTCCTGAGCATGTGTCATTGTAGTGGAGTGAGGAGGCTGGGAGGAAGGAGGAGCAGCAGACAGAGGATTCGGATTTGCAGCAGTGGACGGCGCAGAACTGTGGCTGGACGATAGGTTGCTCGAAGCACTTTCTGCCATCCAGGACAGGACCTGCTCACACTGCTCATTTTCTAATAAACGTCTCCCGCGTGGACCCATTAATTGGGCGATGAATGTGGGGACGCCAGAAACGTGCCTCTCTCCTAATCGCGCAGCAGTCGGCTGCGACACACCTGGATCAGGAGCTCGGCCTGTGCCCACACCCTCACTTGGGCCTACGCGTCCTCGGCCACGTCCACGTCCTCTAGGCTTACCCCTACCCCTCAGCATGCTGTATTACCAGTGATTTGATTTCCCAGGCAGGAAATAAATTGACGCAAGCCTGCAGGCCAAATATAATGTTTTCGCTTTTTTGCAAAGGGAAGGCCCCACTGCGTATATTCAATGAACAATAACTTTTAGAACTGTAGTGTGGCCCTGAAAAAGTGTCACACAACTTTAGTGTAGCAGAGTTATTAACTCTAGCAGAGCAGGTATTTGCCAGTCAGGAAAGACAATGGCGCAAGCCTGCAGTAAACCGTAGCTGGTTGCGTCTGATTTTTGTACGTTGTCCACGCAGCACACACGTACACGGAGACCTTAGGACTGACACAGGCAGGCCAAATATAATTTATTTTCCTTTTTTGCAAAGGGAAGGACCCACTGCGTATATTCAATGAACAATAACTTTTAGAACTGTAGTGTGGCCCTGAAAAAGTGTCACACAACTTTAGTGTAGCAGAGTTATTAACTGTAGCAGAGCAGGTATTTGCCAGTCAGGAAAGACAATGGCGCAAGCCTGCAGAAAACCGTAGCTGGTTGCATCTGATTTTTGTACGTTGTCCACGCAGCACACACGTACACGGAGACCTTAGGACTGACACAGGCAGGCCAAATATAATTTCTTTTCCTTTTTTGCAAAGGGAAGGACCCACTGCGTATATTCAATGAACAATAACTTTTAGAACTGTAGTGTGGCCCTAAAAAAGTGACACACAACTTTAGTGTAGCAGAGTTATTAACTCTAGCAGAGCAGGTATTTGCCAGTCAGGAAAGACAATGGCGCAAGTCTGCAGTAAACCATAGCTGGTTGCGTCTGATTTTTGTACATTGTCCACGCAGCACACACGTACACGGAGACCTTAGGACTGACACAGGCAGGCCAAATATAATTTCTTTTCCTTTTTTGCAAAGGGAAGGACCCACTGCGTATATTCAATGAACAATAACTTTTAGAACTGTAGTGTGGCCCTGAAAAAGTGACACACAACTTTAGTGTAGCAGAGTTATTAACTCTAGCAGAGCAGGTATTTGCCAGTCAGGAAAGACAATGGCGCAAGCCTGCAGTAAACCGTAGCTGGTTGCGTCTGATTTTTGTACGTTGTCCACGCAGCACACACGTACACGGAGACCTTAGGACTGACACAGGCAGGCCAAATATAATTTCTTTTCCTTTTTTGCAAAGGGAAGGACCTACTGCGTATATTCAATGAACAATAACTTTTAGAACTGTAGTGTGGCCCTGAAAAAGTGACACACAACTTTAGTGTAGCAGAGTTATTAACTCTAGCAGAGCAGGTATTTGCCAGTCAGGAAAGACAATGACGCAAGCCTGCAGTAAACCGTAGCTGGTTGCGTCTGATTTTTGTACGTTGTCCACGCAGCACACACGTACACGGAGACCTTAGGACTGACACAGGCAGGCCAAATATAATTTCTTTTCCTTTTTTGCAAAGGGAAGGACCCACTGCGTATATTCAATGAACAATAACTTTTAGAACTGTAGTGTGGCCCTGAAAAAGTGACACACAACTTTAGTGTAGCAGAGTTATTAACTCTAGCAGAGCAGGTATTTGCCAGTCAGGAAAGACAATGGCGCAAGCCTGCAGTAAACCGTAGCTGGTTGCGTCTGATTTTTGTACGTTGTCCACGCAGCACACACGTACACGGAGACCTTAGGACTGACACAGGCAGGCCAAATATAATTTCTTTTCCTTTTTTGCAAAGGGAAGGACCCACTGCGTATATTCAATGAACAATAACTTTTAGAACTGTAGTGTGGCCCTGAAAAAGTGACACACAACTTTAATGTAGCAGAGTTATTAACTCTAGCAGAGCAGATATTTGCCAGTCAGGAAAGACAATGGCGCAAGCCTGCAGTAAACCGTAGCTGGTTGCGTCTGATTTTTGTACGTTGTCCACGCAACACACACGTACACGGAGACCTTAGGACTGACACAGGCAGGCCAAATATAATTTCTTTTCCTTTTTTGCAAAGGGAAGGACCCACTGCGTATATTCAATGAACAATAACTTTTAGAACTGTAGTGTGGCCCTGAAAAAGTGACACACAACTTTAGTGTAGCAGAGTTATTAACTCTAGCAGAGCAGGTATTTGCCAGTCAGGAAAGACAATGGCGCAAGCCTGCAGTAAACCGTAGCTGGTTGCGTCTGATTTTTGTACGTTGTCCACGCAGCACACACGTACACGGAGACCTTAGGACAGACACAGGCAGGCCAAATATAATTTCTTTTCCTTTTTTGCAGAGGGAAGGACCCGCTGCGTATATTCAATGAACAATAACTTTTAGAACTGTAGTGTGGCCCTGAAAAAGTGTCACACAACTTTAGTGTAGCAGAGTTATTAACTCTAGCAGAGCAGGTATTTGCCAGTCAGGAAAGACAATGGCGCAAGCCTGCAGTAAACCGTAGCTGGTTGCGTCTGATTTTTGTACGTTGTCCACGCAGCACACACGTACACGGAGACCTTAGGACTGACACAGGCAGGCGAAATATAATTTCTTTTCCTTTTTTGCAAAGGGAAGGACCCACTGCGTATATTCAATGAACAATAACTTTTAGAACTGTAGTGTGGCCCTGAAAAAGTGACACACAACTTTAGTGTAGCAGAGTTATTAACTCTAGCAGAGCAGGTATTTGCCAGTCAGGAAAGACAATGGCGCAAGCCTGCAGTAAACCGTAGCTGGTTGCGTCTGATTTTTGTACGTTGTCCACGCAGCACACGCGTACATGGAGACCTTAGGACTGACACAGGCAGGCCAAATATAATTTCTTTTCCTTTTTTGCAAAGGGAAGGACCCACTGCGTATATTCAATGAACAATAACTTTTAGAACTGTAGTGTGGCCCTGAAAAAGTGACACACAACTTTAGTGTAGCAGAGTTATTAACTCTAGCAGAGCAGGTATTTGCCAGTGAGGAAAGACAATGGCGCAAGCCTGCAGTAAACCGTAGCTGGTTGCGTCTGATTTTTGTACGTTGTCCACGCAGCACACACGTACACGGAGACCTTAGGACTGACACAGGCAGGCCAAATATAATTTCTTTTCCTTTTTTGCAAAGGGAAGGACCTACTGCGTATATTCAATGAACAATAACTTTTAGAACTGTAGTGTGGCCCTGAAAAAGTGACACACAACTTTAGTGTAGCAGAGTTATTAACTCTAGCAGAGCAGGTATTTGCCAGTCAGGAAAGACAATGGCGCAAGCCTGCAGTAAACCATAGCTGGTTGCGTCTGATTTTTGTCCGTTGTCCACGCAGCACACGTCCAGCTGTCCACACGAATATTGTTTCCACCCCAATCTTGCCCTGACCAGACGGACAGGGTTTCTAGGACACCTGGCTATCCCATCCAGTATGTCTCACACGATAGTGGCTTCACGGACACCATGACGGCCAGTTCCCCATCACAACCATTGTTCATGTCATTGATGAACAGCCCTTTGACCCAAACAGCACAACACGCTACCTCTGTATTGTATTCACCACTGGACAGTTCGCAAACAGGAAGTGGTGAAGGCACGTTCAGGAGTTATACGACATTGCAGTGACCCCACAGTCATAGGGGGATCACTGCAATGTCGTGTAAGTGATACATGCAGTTTTCATCTTATCAACAGCCCCAATCGTCTGGAACACTGCATGGGATTGCCGGTGTCCCAGGAACTTTTCTGGATGGTCATAAGAAGATTGTTGAAAAACTTTTTTTGGGGGCCTGAACCGGTGCTCCCTGCTCTGCTACTACAAGCAAAAATTCTACACATTCCTTTCCTTCTGTTTCATAACTTTGGTTGTTTCACAGTGGGTTTGTTTTTTATGAAACAGTACGGGAAGGAATTTATTGGTCTGTAAATTATGCCCTCTGGCTGCCTTATTTACTACATATCGTCTGTCGGCTAGCAGGATGGCTGTCCTCCAAGGTTGGGGTAAGATTATCCTCGAGTTCCATGACATCCCTGTTTTTTGTTGTTTTTTTTGGTCTTTGTACATTGCATTGCATATTGAGAAAAATGTTGGGATTTCCCCCTGAGATAGCACAGTTAGGTGATGGGTTAGTCAGTGTGCCCAAAGTTTATTTGTGGCTCGCATACTTGCATATTTCTGCGCCCACCTCAAAGAGGCAAAATTGCCAATTAACATTTTTGAGAAAAATACTACTCGGGGAATTTTTTTGCAAAAAACTTTTTTATTACAATGTAACCGGTTGAAAAAATGTGAAAACCATTGAAGTAGCACAGTATTCCGCAAATTTTTTTCAGTTTTTTTGGTAAAAGACATTGCATTCTGCTGTAAATGGTTCGCTAATAAACATATTTTATTTTCAATTCTGGTCTTCTGCGTTCTTCTGGAGTTGGTCGCCGGGGGATCAAGCTGCAGTTAGGGCTGCACACCACCGACATAGGAGTACTGCCATGGCACGGTGCCTTCGGGACTAAGGAAGTAGTCAGTGAAGTGTTCCTATACCTGCAAAGCGGTAGCAGCCAGGCGACCAGCACCCCAGTTGATGACCGTGTCAAAGGCAGGTTCGATTTCTTCAACATCTACCTCGGGGAGATATTCCCGGAGATAGTTGTGAAGAACACAAGATGCCTTGACAAGGTCATCAACTGTGGTAGGGTCTACCATCAGGGTAGTCCCTAGAACTCTCCACTGACTAACTACAATCCCAAAGGCATACTCAACCACTCAACGTGCCCGGCTCAGCCTATAATTAAAAATTATTTTCTGGGCATTCAGTCCTCTTCGTGGGTATGGGTGCAGCAGGTTTGGCATTAAAGGGAAAGCCTCATCCGATACCATCACAAAGGGGACTGGATGTGTGGTTCCCGGCAAAGGTTGTGAGGCTGGGAGCGTGACACCATCTCACAGAATTTGCATCCCAATCTGTGACCCCACAGCATAGCTGTGTCCTAGGCAACCCAAGAACTCAGAGTGCCCAAACATGGCAGACTTTCACTGCGCCGAGGACATAGGCCTCTGCACAAACCCTCAGCAATCGCGGGCATAGAGCGGACTCCGATGCTAGTGCAGCTGTGAACGTCTCATTTGTGCAGCATCGCTGCTCTTGTTTGGTCAAAACCAGTGCCCCGGATAACTGTGGTAACGCAAGAGAAAATACATATTGGCCTCTTCCCACAATTCATGCGCTAATCAGTCAGTGTTTTTGGGCCAGATAGGTAAAACACCGCGATGGGAAGTCTGTGTGCACCCACAGCATAGCTGGGTCCTAGACAACCCAAGACATGAACCATGAAGAAATCAGAGTGCCCAAACATGGCAGACTTTCACTGCACCGAGGACATAGGCCTCTGCACAAACCCTCAGCAATCGCGGGCATAGAGTGGACTCCGATGCTAGTGCAGCTGTGAACGTCTCATTTGTGCAGTATCGCTCCTCTTGTTTGGCCCAAACCAGTGCCCCGGATAACTGTGGTAACGCAAGAGAAAATACATAATGGCCTCGGCCCACAATTTATGCCCTAGTCAGTCAGTGTTTTTGGGCCAGATAGGTAAAACACCGCGATGGGAAGTCTGTGTGCACCCATAGTATAAACAGACCCCTGTAACATTCCAGTTGCAAAGGTATAGGCAGACCCCAGTAACATTTCTATAGCAGCAGTATAGGCAGACCCCACAACCATTTCTGTAGTAGACGTATAGGCAGACCCCTGTAACATTTCTGTAGCAGAAGTATAGGCAGACCCCAGTAACATTTCTGTTGTAATAGTATAGGCAGACCCCAGTAACATTTTTTGTAGCAGAGGTATAGGCAGACCCTTGTAACATTTCTGTAGCAGCAGTATAGACAGACCCCTGTAACATTTATGTGGCAGACGTATAGGTAGACCCCAGTACCATTTCTTTAGTAGAAGTATAGGTAGACCCAGTAACATTTCTGTAGCAGAAGTATAGGCAGACCCCTGTAACATTTTTGTAGCAGACGTATAGGCAGACCCCAGTAACACTTATGTAGCTAAAGTATAGGCAGACCCCTGAAACATTTCTGTAGCAGGAGTATAGGCAGAACCCTGTAACATTTATGTGGCAGAAGTATAGGCAGACCCCTGTAACATTTTTGTAGCAGATGTATGGGCAGACCCCTGAAACATTTATGTGGCAGACGTATAGGCAGACCCCTGTAACATTTTTGTAGCAGAAGTATAGGCAGACCCCAGTAACACTTATGTAGCTGAAGTATAGGCAGACCCCTGAAACATTTCTGTAGCAGGAGTATAGGCAGACCCCTGTAACATTTTTGTAGCAGAAGTATAGGCAGACCCCTGTAACACTTATGTAGCTGAAGTATAGGCAGACCCCTGAAACATTTCTGTGGCAGGAGTATAGGCAGACCCCTGTAACATTTATGTGGCAGAAGTATAGGCAGACCCCTGTAACATTTTTGTAGCAGAAGTATAGGCAGACCCCTGTAACACTTATGCAGCTGAAGTATAGGCAGACCCCTGAAACATTTCTGTAGCAGGAGTATAGGCAGACCCCTGTAACATTTATGTGGCAGAAGTATAGGCAAAAATGTTACAGGGGTCTGCCTATACTTCATACTTATGATGGATTATTCAGATCTGCAATCTAGGGAAATCTGCGGGAAATGAGACAGGATAAAAACATGGCATTGTAAAACACGATAGCAAAACATGGGCAACACTGCAATTCAGAGTTGCAGTGAGCTGCACTGTACAGTAAATGCTGTGATGGTATATGTACAGTATAAATTTCTACATCAGATGGTTAAGTTCTTTACAAAAAAGTAGGACATAGTGTAGTGATCATGAGAGACTTTAACTATCCAGACATTTGTTGGGAATCTCCTTCAGGCAAAAGTATTGGGATTAATAAATTTGTATCCACTCTTGCTGACAACTTTATGTTTCAAAAAGTAGAAGAAAAAACAAGGGGATCTGCTATCATTGACCTTATTCTCACCAACAGGGAGGAAATAGTTGAGGAAGTAAGGGTGGCTGGATACTTAGATGACAGTGATCATGCTATCCCTGAATTTTACATTACAAGGGTAGGAACTAGGAAGATCTGAGAAGGCTCAAAATTAAATTCTCCTTCATTGAGGCTCTTTGTGTTGAGGATAGATTGATCCTTTCATTTGTGGGTGACGGCTGCTCTGGGATACCCTTTGATGTACTAGGGCTGGTCCTGCAAGATGGCTCCTGCTTTGTCTCACTCCACGTGCTCAGAGGGCAGCCATACACCTCTCTTTGCATTGTATTATCTCTTCCTCCTCCCCTATCTTATCTGTGTCTTCTGCTGTTTGCTTAGGGGGCAGGAGACCAGGGCAAGCCCGCTTACCCGACTCCTGAAGCAGGGGATCGCTCCAGACTGCCACTCATGGCATCAGCGTTTCTGTCACAGATGATCCTGCTGCCTGCACCTCCTGATCCTCTCCCTGGTCATGGGCAGTGAAGAATTCTGTAAGTTTTTTCAGCCTCAACTGCATCTGGTTTCTCCTCAGCATTCTACTTTCATTTGTCACGTTTCTCTACTCATCTGGTGCACTGTAGACTTGCTATTTGTCGCTATAGAGATGTTAGGCACAGAAGTTTCCTAGATAGTGACCGCTGCCTTCTCCATCCAGGCCATGCCCCAAAAACTGAAATTCTAAAAGCACAATCATTAACAATCCCTAAAAGAAGGAACAGTGGGAAGTGTTTGAAGATACCACTATGGATGAATACAGAAATTGCACACGTTAAAAATGAAGAAAAATATGTTTATCAAATGGAAAGAGGGGGGAATATCTAAAGATGAATATAATGTAGTCTGAAACTGTAGGGCAAGTGTCAGAAAAAATAAACCTAATAATGAATTGAGGCTTGCAACAGAGGCCAAAAGCACTAAAAAAGGTTTTGGGGGTATGTTGAAAGCAAAAGAAAAGTCAAAGATGCTATTATATGCTTACAAGATGAAAGTGGTGAATTAGGTAAGATGATGTTGAGAAGGCCGAAGTTTTAAATTCCTATTTAGTATCTGTTTTCTCTCAGAAAGTAGATGGAACATCAACTGATCTACCCTGTGCTGTTGGGGGAATAAAAGAACGCAGGCTATCTGTAAGCAGAGAGATGGTGAGGGAACACTTAACTAACTTAAATGAATTCAAGTCTCAAGGTCCAGATGAATTGTATCCTAGGATACTAAAGGAAGCAGCAGAGGTAATTGCTGTACCACTGCCATAATCTTTGAAAATTCCTGGAGAACAGGAGAAGTCCCAGAAGATTGGAAATCTTCAAAAAAGGAAAGAAGATGGATCCGGGAAACTACAGGCTTGTGAGCCTGACATCTATACTGGGAGAGATCTTTGAAAAAATCATTAAGCAACATGTATACAAATGCTTGCACAAGAATGGAATAATTAACCAGAGCCAGCATGGGTTTGTAACAAACAAGTCATGCCAAACTAATCTAATTTCCCCTGTAACAGAAGCGCTGCCTCTGATTGGCTAAGCATTGTGGCCAAATAGAGGCAGCGTTCAGTCATTCATTAAATAACAGCTTAGCGCTGCCTCTGATTGGTCACAGTACTCAGCCAATCAGAGAAAGCTCTTTCGGGAAAAATGGATTTTTCTATCCCCGGCCACCAGAATACAGAAGAAGACTGCTAGGTACCTGGGAGAAGAGCCAGATAGTGCTTCAAGGGAAGTTAACTTTTTTTTCTACAGATAGAGATGATTTTCAGAGTAGTGCTTATATTTCAAGCCCGCCCACCCCGAAAATCATCGCTGCAGGATTTGCCTTCATGCTATAGCTTTCAATTGGGTGGCAGCAGCAACGGCCCCATTGAAAGCAATGAGATAGCATGGCGATCCTCTGCCACAGCTGTGGCAGGGGATTCTTTCATCCCCGCGGGGAGTCCCATCATCATTGAATACTGTGACAGTGCTGTCACAGTGTTCAGTGATGAGGGGACTCCCCACAGGGGTTAACCGAACTTTCAGGGAGTCCACTCATCCCCACAGGGACTAAAGAGCTAACAGTGGGACATTTAAAAGGTGCTTCTGGACAGAATCACCTTTTAAATGACCTGCTGTAAGCAGTGGGGAACCTATTGACAGCTGAGGAGCTTCCATTAACTTCTGCTCCCATAGAGAGCGCATCATGTCCTAGCTTTTTTAGGTATACGCTGTTTTGCGCTTCAAATTCCATGCATATGAATGCTTCTATAGGAACCCATAGGTTTTTTTTTAGAAGCATGCATTATGCACATGCAAAACACACGCTCGTGTGAACAAAGCCTAAGGGCCGGGCGACGCTCCACAGAATTGCGTCATGATGTCACGCTATGTTCCATAATGCTTTCCACCCACATAGGGGGTGGAGAGCGCATGTAGTTTTGAATAATGCCATTATAACCTAGCGTCAACACGATACCTAAGTGGACGGATCCCTGGAGATGTGAATAGTATCATGACGTCACATAACATGGCGCTGCATTCTGTAATGCGTTACACGGTTGTTATATTCCTTTTTGTGGTCTTTTTTACCAAACTGCTCTCTTCTTTTTCTTTCTTTTTGCTCATTTGCACAAGGAAAGACTAGAAGCAATGGGACGAAACTGTAAGGGAGGAGGCACAAATTAGATATTAAAAAAACTTTTAAACAGTAACGGTGATCAATGAGTAAAACAGGTAGTCATGGGAAGTGTAGAGTTCTCCTTCAATGGAATTCTTCAAACAGAGACTGTACAGGCATCTGTCTGGGATGATTTAGTGATCCTGCAATGAGCAGTAAATTTGACCTGATGACCCTGGAGATCCCTTTCAACTCTACAATTCTATGATTCTAAAATTCTAATAATTATGATGGAACAAAAGACGTTTGATATCAGGAAATGTAAGTGGGTATATAAAAATGAGGTGGGGTTAAAGTTTTATTTGCATTCATAAAATTATACATTTTCTAAATTTTTCAATAAAGCTCATTTTAAAGGGTCGCTGTGTGATTTTACAAAAAAATCACTATGTAGCTAGCCCTCCAGTATATAAAAGTGAGCTAGTGCTAACTTGACTCGTTATTTTTTTGTATCTGAAACTCCTGGCCTCTTTTTCCTCAGATACCCATATAATTTCAATTATGATCATCTCAGATTTTGCTTATGTTATGTATTCAGTTTCACATCAATTTCTCAGTCTGTGTCATGCCGTTGTGTTAATGCTACACAGAAACTGCCTAGAGTGGGACACAGACATTCCTATCACCGTTACTGATGATGATCAAACAAGCTCCTGACACATAGCTTATCCTCCTGACTGTATACTTATACTTTGTAGCTTATTTAGAAGAATATAAAAGGTAATAATAGTTCATCTCTAGGCCCAGCAGACAGAAATGATACAATCTGTAGCTAATGCATCATAGGATATATGTGAAAGTAAAAATATTTCACCATCAATTTGGTTTCTGATAAGTATCGGACAGGGGGCTACACTGCAGAGAAGTGACTGCAACACACATAGGAAACCTGTAGAGTGTGACATGCAATCAGTAGAGGAGGGCAGGGATGGAAAAAAGTGTTTTTGCTGAAGTGACCCTTTAAGGCCCTGTTACCTCATGCATTGGAAACAGAATCCTTTTTTGCAGCACTAGTGTTACAGAATACTCACTCAAAACTAATGGTAAATTACAATTTTCAATGAAAAAGTACAGCAGATATATTCATTAATTGAAGTCTAATTAATAGAGATGAGCGAGCACCAAAATGCTCGGGTGCTCGTTACTCGGGACGAACTTTTCGCGATGCTTGAGGGTTCGTTTCGAGTAACGAACCCCATTGAAGTCAATGGGCGACCCGAGCATTTTTGTATTTCGCCGATGCTCGCTAAGGTTTCCTTGTGTGAAAGTCTGGGCAATTCAAGAAAGTGATGGGAACGACACAGCAACAGATAGGGCAGGCGAGGGGCTACATGTTGGGCTGCATCTCAAGTTCACAGGTCCCACTATTAAGCCACAATAGCGGCAAGAGTGGGCCCCCCCCCTCCCAAAAACTTTTACTTCTGAAAAGCCCTCATTAGCATGGCATACCTTAGCTAAGCACCACACTACCTCCAACAAAGCACAATCACTGCCTGCATGACACTCCACTGCCACTTCTCCTGGCTTACATGCTGCCCAACCGCCCCCCCTCCCCCCACAGCGCACACCAAAGTGTCCCTGCGCAGCCTTCAGCTGCCCTCATGCCACACCACCCTCATGTCTATTTAGAAGTGCGTCTGCCATGACGAGGAACCGCAGGCACACACTGCAGAGGTTGGCACGGCTAGGCAGCGACCCTCTTTAAAAGGGGCGGGGCGATAGCCCACAATGCTGTACAGAAGCAATGAGAAATAGAATCCTGTGCCACCGCCATCAGGAGCTGCACACGTGGGCATAGCAATGGGGAACCTATGTGCCACACACTATTCATTCTGTCAAGGTGTCTCTGCATGCCCTAGTCAGACCGGGCTTTTTAATTCATAGACACAGGCAGGTACAACTCCCTATTGTGAAGTCCCTGTCGACCGACAGCATGGGTGGCTCCCTGGAACCCACCGGCGGTACATAAAAATATCCCATTGCATTGCCCAACACAGCTGAGGTAGTAATGTCGTGCTTAATGCAGGTGGGCTTCGGCCCACACTGCATGCCCCAGTCTGACTGGGGTTCTTTACAAGTGGAAACAGATGCATTTATAATTCCCTGTGGACCCACAGCATGGGTGGGTGCCAGGAAGCCACCAGTGGTACATAGAAATATCCCATTGCATTGCCCAACACAGCTGAGGTAGTAATGTCGTGCTTAATGCAGGTGGGCTTCGGCCCACACTGCATGCCCCAGTCAGACTGGGGTTCTTTACAAGTGGACACATGTAGGTTAAACTCCGTGTGCACCTACAGCATGGGTGGCTCCCTGGAACCCACCGGCAGGACATAAAAATATCCCATTGCATTGCCCAACACAGCTGAGGTAGTAATGTCATGCTTAATGCAGGTGGGCTTCGGCCCACACTGCATGCCCCAGTCAGACTGGGGTTCTTTAGAAGTGGAAACAGATGCATTTATAATTCCCTGTGGACCCACAGCATGGGTGGGTACCAGGAAGCCACCGGCGGTACATAGAAATATCCCATTGCATTGCCCAACACAGCTGAGGTAGTAATGTCGTGCTTAATGCAGGTGGGCTTCGGCCCACACTGCATGCCCCAGTCAGACTGGGGTTCTTTACAAGTGGACACATGTAGGTTAAACTCCGTGTGCACCTACAGCATGGGTGGCTCCCTGGAACCCACCGGCGGTACATAAAAATATCCCATTGCATTGCCCAACACAGCTGAGGTAGTAATGTCGTGCTTAATGCAGGTGGGCTTCGGCCCACACTGCATGCCCCAGTCAGACTGGGGTTCTTTAGAAGTGGAAACAGATGCATTTATAATTCCCGGTGGACCCACAGCATGGGTGGGTGCCAGGAAGCCACCGGCGGTACATAGAAATATCCCATTGCATTGCCCAACACAGCTGAGGTAGTAATGTCATGCTTAATGCAGGTGGGCTTCGGCCCACACTGCATGCCCCAGTCAGACTGGGGTTCTTTACAAGTGGACACATGTAGGTTAAACTCCGTGTGCACCTACAGCATGGGTGGCTCCCTGGAACCCACCGGCGGTACATAAAAATATCCCATTGCATTGCCCAACACAGCTGAGGTAGTAATGTCGTGCTTAATGCAGGTGGGCTTCGGCCCACACTGCATGCCCCAGTGAGACTGGGGTTCTTTACAAGTGGACACATGTAGGTTAAACTCCGTGTGCACCTACAGCATGGGTGGCTCCCTGGAACCCACCGGCGGTACATAAAAATATCCCATTGCATTGCCCAACACAGCTGAGGTAGTAATGTCATGCTTAATGCAGGTGGGCTTCGGCCCACACTGCATGCCCCAGTCAGACTGGGGTTCTTTAGAAGTGGAAACAGATGCATTTATAATTCCCTGTGGAGCCACAGCATGGGTGGGTGCCAGGAAGCCACCGGCGGTACATAGAAATATCCCATTGCATTGCCCAACACAGCTGAGGTAGTAATGTCGTGCTTAATGCAGGTGGGCTTCGGCCCACACTGCATGCCCCAGTCAGACTGGGGTTCTTTACAAGTGGACACATGTAGGTTAAACTCCGTGTGCACCTACAGCATGGGTGGCTCCCTGGAACCCACCGGCGGTACATAAAAATATCCCATTGCATTGCCCAACACAGCTGAGGTAGTAATGTCGTGCTTAATGCAGGTGGGCTTCGGCCCACACTGCATGCCCCAGTCAGACTGGGGTTCTTTACAAGTGGACACATGTAGGTTAAACTCCGTGTGCACCTACAGCATGGGTGGCTCCCTGGAACCCACCGGCGGTACATAAAAATATCCCATTGCATTGCCCAACACAGCTGAGGTAGTAATGTCGTGCTTAATGCAGGTGGGCTTCGGCCCACACTGCATGCCCCAGTCAGACTGGGGTTCTTTAGAAGTGGACAGATGCAGTTACAACTCCCTGTGGACCCACAGCATGGGTGGGTGCCAGGAAGCCACCGGCGGTACATAGAAATATCCCATTGCATTGCCCAACACAGCTGAGGTAGTAATTTTGTGCTTAATGCAGGTGGGCTTCGGCCCACACTGCATGCCCCAGTCTGACTGGGGTTCTTTACAAGTGGACACATGTAGGTTAAACTCCGTGTGCACCTACAGCATGGGTGGCTCCCTGGAACCCACCGGCGGTA